>NW_027361693.1:10177500-10777500 GCF_039654945.1 Dendrobates tinctorius
AACACAAACATTTCACAAACACCATACAAACATCACACATGCACCAACCCACAAGCATAACACCACACAAATGCCGCAACACACCACACAAACACCAGACCACTCTACATATACACACCAGAAACGCCACCCCACAAATACCACCACAACACCCCATAAATACCATATGCACACACCACACACATGCACGCACACACACACACAAGGACCACACACATATGCAAACACACTCAGATGGATGCACCCTACACACACAGATGACCATTACTGAGCAGCAATATTGGTCAGGTGAAAAATGCCTCATAGTAAGATTGTCATTATTGCTTACTATGCAGGGAGCTTTCATCACTGAAGCTGCTGAGGTAAAGTGAAAGCTGAGCTCTGATTGGTTGCTCTGGGCAACTAGACAAGTCTTCCTGTGAGGCGGCTTTCATTACTGAGATGTGAGCTCCTTCAGGTCATTGTAATACTGTGTGAGGGCTGCAGAGTCTCATGTCCAATGTTAATGAAGCCACTATTCTTATGGGAAACTCTAAGGGAGCACATGTTTTCATTCCATGTTTTCCTTTGCTACCAAGCAACATGCCCTTCAATTTTAAGCATCTGCAGTTCCCAATCTGACTTGTATTTGCTTTGACTATAAACAAAGCACAAGGTCAATCACTTAAAGTGGCTAGCATTAATTTGGAGATCCCGTGTTTTTCAGATGGACAGTTGTACATTGCTTGCTCTAAAGTGTCTTGAGAATGGATCCTGTTTTATATGAATGTCTTCCTGAAAGCCCCCTTATGACTGCATGGAGGTGCAGTACCCTGATGCTTGTTAAGAGTCATTACATCACTAAGAAACTGGACCTATTTCAAGCTGGAACACTGAAAAGTGGTTTCCTTCCATGTGGTGGATGTCTAGCATGTAAAAATCTGAGGAGGTCTGTATCCTTCACTTCATCGAATAGTCTCAAAGAATATAAAATCAAAGAGTTTATTACCTGGAACACCACACATGTGGTTTACTAAGCAGTATGCCCATGTGGGTTAATATACGTGGGAGTTGCCACTCGCGAATTACGTATTCGCATACGCGAACATGTAAGGGATATTGTGGCTGCCTGTAAAGTGGAACATATAAATAATCTTAAGCCAATTCCCATACATTTCCGTCTGAAACATAAATGTAATGCGGATGGCCTTTGGGCTCAGGGTATTGACAGAATTTGTGCAGGAATAAGGGGGGGTGACACCAAGCGTGTGTTAGCTCAAAGGGAATTCCGGTGGATTACGGTACTTGATACAGTACCATGACACCGGCTGGTCTCAATGAGCTTTTGAGTTTTAGTTCATTTTTATAATTATTTTTGTGTTGTCTTATTCTTTGTTGCTTTGGTTTTAATTTATTATTTTTGTATTTCTATGTTGATCTCGTGATTGAACATCTTATACTACCATGACGTTTGAGTGATAAAGATCTGGTGGGATCAGTGGCATTATGTCCATGGTCAAGGAAAATAATTCAAGATGGGATGAAGCCAAGAAGTCTTGTGTCAATAGGTCACATATTATGTATTTTATACTGGTTAGCTAATATTGTTGTATGTCTTGCATATATTATGCACTTAAAATATGTATTATATGATAATAAATGTTGGACTACACCAATGATTCTGTATAAGCACTGCATATGTATATATGTACTTTTTAACATTATTCTATCACAATATACACTTTTTGAGATGGGTATTTATATACAAGAGATAGTTTTTGATGAATATATATGCACTTTAATTGATGTAATATAATACACATTTGTACTGTCTGTTATCCTCTCTATTTCTCCTCCCCTTCATTCATTTCCCTTGTAGTTTAATGCTCGAAGTGCGCATATCTGCCATCTGTGCCTTCTGGAGCATTGCCAATGGCATGAGATTATGACACTTGCTTGCCAGTGACGTCACTGCGACGTTTCCTGACACGCAGTGCCATGTTGGTTGCCGGAAGCAATGCAACTTTGGGGGCATAGGACCAGACACATGCGCCGACAAGATGAGCACCTCTAAACAGGGTATTTAACCTTGGCCCACCATACAGCACATCACCACACCTTGAAAAAGAGGCGAAACGCGTGTCGGTGGTGGCGCTGCACGTGTCCTGACCTGATTTACGATGGGTAAGCACTATTGCGCTGGGTAATGGGGTCCATTCTTAGGATGCACACCTGTCTGTGATCCCCTCTAATTACTGAGTCCCAAGCATCTGGCCCATCATTATAAAAGCACTTAGCACTTTATATATTGTTTTGTCAGGGCAGTAGCAGCACTAATTACCTGATCTTTCCTATATGTGTGTTATGTCAGTACTGTTTTGTACCAATTATATGGCAAATAAATTTGTATATTTTTTATATTATTGGACGTGTACTCCCTTTGTTTCTGATGTATAATATGCTATTCAGGAGTGTCCATTCAAGATTCCCTTTGAGTCAGAGATACAAAGTTTATGATCTCTCAGTTGTCTATATGATATTGTTCTATATGGTTTTGTTTCATTTGCTCTAAAGTGGGTAACCCCAAAAATCTTTTCATATATGCACCTGAAGGTAAAACCAGATACATTGTTTGCCAAAAAGCACTACAATAGATAGTTGTATAACTGTAAACCAATTTTACTCTTTTGTCAGTGAACTACAGGGTGGGTCATTCATATGGATACACCTGGGTGGGCCATTTAAAGTTGGATCCAAAATGGCTGACTTCAAAATGGCCACCATGGTCACCACCCATCTTGAAAAGTTTTCCCTCTCCCATATACTAAAGTGAAACAAAGCTGATATCACCAACCATTCCCATTTTATTTAGATGTATCCATATAAATGGCCCACTCTGTACTTATAGATTACACTGGAGGGAGGGGGGAAGGGTTGCACTATGTTGTTAATTGGGTGTAAATGCTTTATATGTTTGTGTAAGGTGCATACATTTTCATTTTTGATAAAAAGTAGTTCAAAAAAGAGTTGTAATAGTTTATACTACATAATATGTATTGAATATGTAAAATCAATAAAAATGTTGAAATTAAAAAAAGTTGTTGTTCACATCAATGTTACAACTAATTAGTAAAATGGCAAAATAATAAAAATTTAAAGTGGAAAAAAAATTACTGTTGCACTCTGAAAATGTCAATTTTAGTGTGACACTGAAAATTTTACTTTAGCTACCATAACCAACAATTTAACAAATTTTCTGTGAGCGAAACCATGCGTATTCTTCTAGTATGGATATATACATGTTTATATACACAGTATATGACATTGCCATCATTGTAGTGACCAATAGAATAAATGAAGAATAGCTTTTACAGTGACAGAATTAAAAGGTTAAA
This sequence comes from Dendrobates tinctorius, assembly GCF_039654945.1. Classification (NCBI taxonomy): domain Eukaryota; kingdom Metazoa; phylum Chordata; class Amphibia; order Anura; family Dendrobatidae; genus Dendrobates; species Dendrobates tinctorius. The sequence continues at coordinate 10,180,875 of NW_027361693.1, forward strand.
AATATATCTTTTTTTGCATGCAGTGTACGTTCAATAGAGGAAGATGCAATATTTTAATGGATTGTGTAGACAACAAAATAAACATGTATGCTCTTTCCTACCTGTTTTGGGATCAACAGAAAAATATGGTTGGCCTTGAAGTATGCTGTAAACGACTCTGGCGCTATTTCCATATGTAGGGTCATCACCATCTGTAGCTGTCACCTGAATAACAGACGTACCTGCACGCAAAAAAGATGTCAATAAAAATGAGGTGAAAACACATTTGAACTAGTATTGTAATTTCAATTGCCACAATTTATTTAATGGCAATGTTAATCTTTTATCTGAATGGTAAACCTGTTGCTATATTTAGACAAACGAGTCACTCTTAGGACTTCTAATATAAACCGTAAAAACATAAAAGTAAAAAAAAAAAGGTAAAGTGTAGTAAAAGTAGCAAGTGACTAATATGCTGTAAAAGTGTAATCACTGGTTAATTACACATCTGGAAAGGAACTCTGAAGGAACTCTGGAAAAACCCATTCAGAAGAAATGTCATTTCAACCCTTATCTATATACTTGATTCAATAAACAGTTTTCATTTGAAATCTGGTGTACAACTGTTTGAAATTTCACAAAATGTTTTCATGACTAGTATTTTAGCAAAAAAATTTCAATTTGTGCCATTTTTACTCCTGTCATGGCCAGCTCTGGCCACTTTATGAACGTGGGTAGAACTTAGCAGGAAGGAAGGTGTCCATTAGCAGCTGACAATTTCATTGTAATTAATGCCAAATAGTAGTGTAAATTATGACATAAATGTACAAAATTTTATTATTAGAGTTAATTTATTTCTGTGGTCAAAATCATTATGAGTACAGATTCCTTTGTCCACTACATGTACAAGGATTTTCTTTTAACAAAACTACAGTTGTGCTCAAAAGTTTACATATCCCAGCAGAATTTTTGCTTTCTTGGCCTTCTTTCAGAGAATATGAATGATAACACCAAAACTTTTTCTCCACTCATGGTTAATGGTTGGGTGAAACCATTTATTGTCAAACTACTGTGCTTTCTGTTTTTAAATCATATTAACAATCCAAAACATCCAAATGATCCTGATCAAAAGTTCACATACCCCATTTCTTAGTACCGTGTTTTGAACCCTCTAACATCAATAAAAGTTTGAAGTAGTTTGTGGTAGTTGTGGATGAGTTACTTTATTTTCTCAGATGGTAAAGCTGCCCACACTTCTTGGCAAAAAACCTCCAGTTCCTGTGCATTCCTGGGCTGTCTAGCATGAACTGCTCACTTGAGATCTCCCCAGAGTGGCTCAATGATATTGAGGTCAGGAGACTGAGGTGGCCTTTGTAGCTCACACATCCCCAAAATATCAGTGATCCACCTCCATGCTTTAGAGTAGGAATGGTGTTCCTTTCATCATAGGCCTTGTTGACCACTCTACAAAGGTAACGTTTATGGTTGTGGCCCAAAAATTCAATTTTGGTCTCCTCGCTCCAAATTACCTTGTTCCAGAAGTTTTAAGGCTTGACTGTGCTGTTTTGCATATTGTAGATTAGATATTTTGTGGCATTTGCACAGTAATGGCTTTCTTCTGGTGACACGACCATGCAGCCCATTTTTCTTCAAGTGCCTGCTTATTGTGAATCTAGAAACAGCCACACTGCTATTTTTCAGAGAGTCCAGAATTTCAGCTGATGTTATTTGTGAGTTTTCTTTGTATCCCGAACAATTTTCCTGGATGTTATGGACTAGATTCTTGTTGGTCTACCTGACCGTGGTTTTGTTTTTACAGAGCCCCTGAATTGCCATTTATTAATCTCAGTTTGAACGCTGATGACTGTCATTATTATTTCTTTGGATATCTTTTTGTATATATAAAAAATAAAGAAAGTAACCAGCTCACCGGTCTGCCACGGGTGCACGGAGCTCCGCCAGGACCAGCGTGGATCACATGAAGAGAGGAAAAGAAAAAGTGCTCCAGCTCCCATAAAATCGTAGATTTTTATTCTTCCATTAAAAGCATTAGACAGATGGCATGCTCATGTGAGGTAGCTCAGGGAACATGCTTGTTCCATCTGCCATCTGTCTAATGCTTTTAATGGAAGAATAAAAATCTACGATTTTATGGGAGCTGGTGCACTTTTTTTTTCCTCTCTTCACATCTTTTTGTATACCTTTCCTGTTTTATACAGTTCAACTACTTTTTCCCATAGATCCATTGACAATCATTTTGCTTTCCCCATGACCCACAATTCAGAAACTTCAGTGGCTGGATTAAAGATGCAACTGTCTTTCTGGATCTTAGAAACTCAGTCAGCTTTTATGCACACACTGATTACAAGCAAACAGGTCACAGGTGAGGATGTCACCTTTAGTAGCCACTCAAATCCATTTGTGTCAACTTCTGTGCATGCAATTAGGCCAAAATCACCAGGGTATGTGAACTTTTGATTAGGTTATTATGGATGTTTTGGGTTGTCATTATGATTTAATAAGAGAAAACACAGTAGTTTGACAATAAATGGCTTCACCCAACCACTAACCATGAGTGGAGAAAAAATTTTTTGGTGTTATCATTCATATTCTCGGAAAAAAGGCCAAGAAAGCAAAAATTCTGCCGGGGTATGTAAACTTTTGATCACAGCATATATGTTTAATGGTGCTGTGTAGGAAAGAGAGTTTTCATTTTTGAAAATGCTGAGACTGGTCTGAAAACTAATAATAATAATCTCACTTTTGCCCAGCCTTTCCCAATCTAGTGCTATCCAATCCTCCACTGGTCCCTATTAGTGCTGCAGAATTATCAACTCTGTCACTGTGACCTGAGACTGATGCAAGCAATCACTGTTCACAACAGTGAACTGCAACAGACAATTGATTGGCTGCAGTGGTTACATGTCTATGTGATTGCTACATCATTACTGGAACAATAAATTGGGATTACCGGGACCCTGAAAAGCGTTGATCAGGAAACCATGCTGAAAGTATTATTGATTTTAACTTGTCTAAAAATATATAGGAATTTTGTAAAAAAAAAAAGGTTACTCCCTTGACAATCCCATAAGGTTTGAAGCAGATGTCAACCTAGATGAATTGTGTATGCCGTTGGCATGGAAAATCCCAACAGTACCCATTTGTTAAATAGATATCATTATATCCACAACAATTTACAGACATTATCGTCACTGTCCCCTTTGGGGCTCACAATCTAAATTTCCTATCAATATGTTTTTGGAGTGTTGAAGGAAACCCATACAAAGACAGGGAGAACACATAAACTCCTTGCTGTTGCTCGTTGTATTTGTGGGGTATGAAGTGTGAAAATAGGTGGGATAGGAACCCAGCTCTGTGAAGTCACTGAGCCACTGAGCTGTCCAACATAGATGGATGGATGGATAGACAGATAGATGGATACATGGATAGACAGATAGATATAAGATAGATAGATGATAGATAAAGTATATAAATGAATAAGTCGATAAACAGATTATAAGTCGATAAGTAGAAATGATTGGATGAATTTTATGAATATTGAATTGATTTTTATGAACTTTGCATGTCCCGGGAATTTCGCACAAATTTCAATTCAATTCCTACAAATTGTAAGAAAAAAAAATGCAGGCCAGCATTTTACACATAGCAGTAAAACAAAAAAAGTGGTTTGGTATTGCGTTAGCCAGTAGAAAAAAATATATAAAGTGCTCTCAGTGAGATTCCTATTTTGTTTCTCTCACTGAGAGCACAGTATACACTTAGCAGTAGATTGCATCAGTTACAGAAGGCTGACAAGTCCACACGTGCAACCAATCGAGCTTGCTCAGAAGGTCTTGCAGTTATCACATCACATGGTATAGAGCAGACAATTTGAAGGGATTAATGTAGCCTACATAAGAACCTAAACAGGGGATGCAGCAACAATTGGAGGAATAATTAAGATGCTGAGAGTATGACAGAAGCATTATTTTAAGTTTGCACTGTACATCTGATAGGAGAGGGGACAGTATAGGGGATATAGGACACCGGCACTTACAGGACAATCACAATACCAGTAAAGGCGGCTTATATACCCTATGCCCGCCTCCCTCTTCCCTATTACAAAATAATATATAAATAATTTCAAAACCTCCAAGATAAGTCCTCTGATCTCTATTCATGTGGTTAGTTGGTGGCCAGCCCAAGCTCTCTTTTTTTTTATCACGCTAAGTAACGGTGTTCGGTGAATGTTAAATTTTTGTGATCATTTCAAGGTGTTTTAGATAATCCGGAATGTGATTTATCTTCATGGGACACAATTTATATATGCTCCCTATCATTAACCAATAACTTTCTGCTTGTATTATTTAATTAAAAAATCCCCTAAAGGAAAAATGTTTCTCTTTATAGATATGAATATGATTAAATTAGCGGCGCAGACATATATATGTTAAATCAGCTGCAAGTATCAAAACACCCCTTACCACAATGGGGTGAAAAAAACAAAAATGAGGAATAATAGTAATGTACACTCACGCTTAGATTCAATCAAAACAAAACATTGCTGAGAATTTTATCAGAAAGTGTACCTTATATTGGTTTATTGAAGGATATTCGATACTGGATGAAGACGAATACAACTTTTGGAAAAAACCTGTTGTAACCAACTAAAATTCAGAATTGAAAAGAGGGAGGTTATTTTAAGGCTATATATATAGGTGCACTCAATAAACAATGATAGAACAAAAAAAAAATTATTTATATATATATATATATATATATAAAATGTACTTTCCTTTTTAACATACGATGGTATTAATTATCAATAATTCACCATATGTGCCCGACTTGTTAAAATATTACAGTGAATCCCCAATTTACTATAAATAAATCTTATCGTAGTGATGCAATATAACATAGCAGTTCTAAATATTAATGTCTAGCGCTACAAACTACTAAATATCCAGCGCTACAGACTGCTGACCAAAGTGCTGTAAGTACTAAAACCATGTACTGATAAAGGCGGATAGAGTCCAGAAACTTTGTGGAAAAAGCACCTTGTTCCTATCAGTGAGCAAAGGCTGTTAGTGCTGCGAGTACTAATACCATACAGCGATATAGGCAGGTAAAGTCCGGTACCTTTATGGAAGAGGCGCCTTGTTCAGATCTGCTTATTAAACAAGCGGTTGCTCCTGGAGGGACTAGGACTATTGGCTCTTTCTGCATATTGTATATTTTTTTATTTTTCGGCTGTTCATCACGGTAACTCTGCCGGTCACGTGACCTGAAGACGTCACGCAGGTCCTGGTTGCTCAGAGAACCTGCCAACATTCACCGCACACATCGAGATCTCTGTGTGCTTTAGCGGCCCACCCAGGTAGCCGTTCTACGGCCGGGACATAGCTCCAGGAGCAGTCGCTCATTTAATAAGCAGATCTGAACAAGGCACCTCTTCCTTTATCAGTACATGGTTTTAGTACTTACGGCACTTTGGTCAGCAGTCTGTAGCGCTGGATATTTAGTAGTTTGTAGCGCTAGACATTAATATTTAGAACTGCTATTTTATATTGCATCAGTACGATAAGATTTATTTATAGTAAATTGGGGATTCACTGTAATATTTTAACAAGTCGGGCACATAGAATCATAGAATCATAGAATCATAGAATCGTAGAGTTGGAAGGGACCTCCTGGGCCATCTGGTCCAACCCCCTGCTCAAAGCAGGATTCGCTAAATCATCCCAGTTAGATGTCTGTCCAGCCTCTGTTTGAAGACTTCCATTGAAGGAGAACTCACCACTTCTCGTGGCAGCCTGTTCCACTCATTGATCACTCTAACTGTCAAAAAGTTTTTTCTAATATCTAATCTGTGTCTCCTCCCATTCAGCTTCATCCCATTGCTTCTAGTCTTTCCTTGTGCAAATGAGAATAAAGTTGATCCTTCTACAATGTGACAGCCCTTTAGATATTTGTAGACAGCTATTAAGTCTCCTCTCAGTCTTCTCTTTTGCAAACTAAACATTCCCAAATCCTGCAACCTTTCCTCATAAGACAGGGTTTGCAGACCGGTCACCATTCTGGTCGCTCTTTTCTGAACTTGCTCCAGTTTGTTGATGTCTTTTTTAAAATGTGGTGCCCAAAATTGGACACAATATTCCAGATGAGGTCTGACCAAAGAGGAGTAGAGGGAAATAATGACTTCACGTGATCTAGACTGTATGCTTCTGTTAATACATCCTAGAATTGCATTTGCCTTTTTTGCTGCTGCATCACACTGTTGACTCATATTCAGTCTGCGATCTATTAGTATACCCAAGTCTTTTTCACATGTGCTGTCACTTAGCCCTATTCCTCCCATTCTATATATGCTTTTTTCATTTTTATTGCCCAGATGTATTACTTTGCATTTCTCCCTGTTAAAAACCATTCTGTTAGTTGCTGCCCACTTCTCCAGTTTATTTAAATCTTTTTGAATCCTCTCTCTCTCTTCTCTAGTATTAGCTATCCCTCCTAGCTTTGTGTTATCAGCAAATTTAATCAGTTTACCCTCAATTCCTTCATCTAAATCGTTGATAAAGATGTTGAACAATACAGGGCCCAGGACAGAGCCCTGTGGTACCCCACTTGAGACATTCTTCCAACTGGATGTGCAGCCATTTACGACCACTCTTTGGGTCCGATCACTAAGCCAGTTATGAATCCACCTAACAGTTGCCTTGTCCATTCCATACTTAGTCATTTTTTCAATAAGGATTGTATGAGAGACTTTGTCAAATGCTTTGCTGAAGTCAAGATATACTATATCTACAGCATTTCCTTGATCCACCCAATCAGTAATACCATCATAGAAGGAAATTAAATTAGTCTGACATGACTTATTAGTTACAAACCCATGCTGACTCTGTTTAATCACTTCATTCTTATCCAGGTATTGACATACATGTTGTTTAATAATTTGTTCAAAGATCTTTCCTGGTATAGAAGTCAGACTCACCGGCCTATAGTTGCCTGGGTCCACCTTCTTCCCCTTTTTGAAGATAGGAACAACATTTGCTCTTCTCCAGTCTTCTGGCACTTCTCCTGTTCTCCAAGAATTTTCAAAGATTATGGAGAGGGGTTCAAAAATTTCTTCTGCTATCTCCTTCAGTACTCTGGGGTGTAATTCATCTGGACCTGGAGACTTGAATACATTTAGGTTAGCTAAGTGTTTCCTCACTATCTTTCTGTTTATAGATATCCTGGATTCTTCTATTCCCTTAATAGGACAGTGAAGAACAGTTGATGTTACATTTCCTTTCTGAGAGAAAACAGATGCAAAATAGGAATTTAAAAGTTCAGCCTTCTCAACATCCTGTCTTACCATTTCATCATTTTCATCCTGTAAAAATCCTATAGCATCTTTGACTTTTCTTTTACTTTTGACATATCCCCAAAATCCTTTATTATTGCTTTTGACATCTCTTGCAAGCCTCAATTCATTTTCAGCTTTAGCTAATCTGATTTGTGCCTTGCAGGTTCTGCAGACAGCATTATATTCTTCTTTAGATATGCCTCCATCTTTCCATTTTATAAACATTTTTTGCTTCCTTTTTAGCATGTGCTTAAGTTCTGTGTTCATCCATCCTGGTTTCCTTAAATGCTTCCTATTCTTCCCTCTTTTCGGAATTGTTAACAACTGTGCTTTGAGAATTTCATTTTTCAAGATTTCCCATCCTTCCTGGACATTTTTGTCTTTAAGGATATCCAGCCATTGGATCCCTCCAATTCTCTTTCTGAATCCCTTAAAATCTGCCTTTCTGAAATCTAACCTTGACGTCTGAGTCTTCACAGGTCTTCCGCCTCTAGTTATCCAAAATTCTAAAATAGCATGGTCGCTACCTCCTAGGGTCCCAGCCACTTTTACCTCCTCAACCATTTCCTCCCTGTTTATAAGGATTAGATCCAAGGTAGCAGTTCCCCTTGTTTTCTCCTTTACCTTTTGGAAGATAAAGTTGTCAGCAAGAGAGGATAAGAATTTCCTTGACCTGTTAGTTTTGCCTGAGAGAGATTCCCAACAAATGTCTGGATAGTTGAAATCTCCCATGACAACTATGTCATATTTTTTGGAGAACTTGGCCATTTGATGCATAAAGAGTTCATCCATATCTTCAGCTTGCACAGGCGGCCTGTAGTAAATGCCTACAATGGTGTCCTTTCCATTGTTCTGTCCTTGTATTCTTACCCAAACAGTTTCCACAGAACTCCCAGTCTCTGAAGCTTCAATCTCTGTGGAGATATACGCGTTTCTAACATACAATGTGACACCCCCTCCTCGTTTATCAAGTCTGTTTCTTGCAAATAAGTTGTATCCTTCTAGTCTTGTATTCCAATCATGTGTATTGTCCCACCAAGTTTCAGTGATTCCAATGACATCATATTTCTTTTCCTGTGTTAGTAGTTCCAATTCTCCTTGTTTGTTGCCCATGCTTTGTGCATTAGTATAGAAACATTTTAGTTTGTGATTGGTTTCTCTTTCTCCAATATTTTTTTTAATTAGATTCTTTCGTCTTTGTTCTTCCTTTCCACTTCTAATAGCAGAGTTCTCAGTAGCATTTGTCAGGTGTATGGCTTTTTCTGGTCTTTTGCTTCCCTTCCCATGTTGTTCTAGTTTAAAGCTCTCCTTACAAGTGTAGCAAGGCGACTTCCAAATACCTGCTTTCCAGTCTTCGTAAGGTCTTCGTAATTCATATGGTGAATTATTGATAATTAATACCATCGTATGTTAAAAGTAAAGTACATTTTATATATGTGTGTGTGTGTGTATATATATATATATATATATATATATTTTTTTTTTTTTTTTTTTTGGTTCTATCATTGTTTATTGAGTGCACCTATATATAGCCCTAAAATAACCTCCCTCTTTTCAATTCTGAATTTTAGTTGGTTACAACAGGTTTTTTCCAAAAGTCGTATTCATCTTCATCCAGTATCGAATATCCTTCAATAAACCAATATAAGGTACACTTTTTGATAAAATTCTCAGCAATGTTTTGTTTTGATTGAATCTAAGCGCGAGTGTACATTACTATTATTCCTCTTTATAGATATGTATATATGGAACTGTTAGTTAATATTTAAGTGCAAAAAAGTATACTTAGTATGCCCTTAATAATGAATGATTTGAGGCTCTCAATAGTGAAAGTTTTTTTGAAAACACTGTACTGCAGGCATATATTTGACAGGTTATGTGTTCTTACGCGGCTTAAGCATGCGCTCTGAGGAGAATAATCATTTGAACATTTGCCTGTCGCCCAATTTAATTGGATAATTGTGGACGAGCACAATTATAGAGGTCGTGTGTTCCAAAGACCGGATGTCCGGCTAGTGTGAGTGTGGTGTATGGTTTCTATAGAGACACTTTTTTTTTTACACATGAGTGGCGTGCGTTCCAAGATGGTGGGGTGATTCATGCGGATTGTAACACACTTTGTGCATCAATAAGGTGAGAGTTTTTGAGGTCTTTATTATATGTGTATTGGCTCCTTGTCTGTAGCATCACCTGATTGGTGTGCATAAACAGGATATTGGAATAGGAGCGTTTTTTCCATTAAGTATATAAAGAGGCATGTTTGGTGGAATTCTCCTTATGAGAAACTGGTGGAGTGCACCAGAGATGGTTGAGTACGTCAATTCAATACGATCACATCTAGGAATGGCGCAGCAATGCCTTTATGGATTCTTTTCCAATGATTTATAGGAGGGTCTTTTTGGCTCTCTGGAAGTAGGACCTCTTACCAGATGGGTGAGATTGTTCTAATTATCAAATGCACACCCCCTATATGTATAGACATCCACAATAAGATCATCAGTGGTACTGATTTATCTATTTTAAGTCTGATCTGCATTTCTATTGCAATAATTTTTGCCAGGGTCACTGGTAGTCTTTTTATTCATAATCATTTCCCTGTCTAAACTAATCATTTTATTTATGTGTGGGGATTTGATTTTTAATAGTTATGTTGCACTATTTTAAACTTATAAATGAAATGTTAAGTTTTACGTTTTGAAGTTCCCTATTTTTTGCTGGTTATCTATGATATTCTGGGATCCATATATATATATACAAATTTTGCTTGCTTCTTGTGGGAAATGTATGATTTTTTGAGGATGGCTGGCTTCTTTAACACTGGGACAGATACCAATCATTGGCTGACTGACGTTGAGGATATTTTTTCACACCGTGATTTTCAACAAAAGAAATATACCACGTCATTCAAGTCTGCTTTTAGAGAACTAACCAAGGTCTACAAGAATCAAATTGGGAGGAGCAGGGCCTTGAAAGTTATATTAAAGCAGGTATAGTGCCATGACAATTGAGAATTTCTCTGGCACCAGGGTTGAGGTACAAGAGTCCTGAGTTTGCTGCAAAAGAAATGAATTTACAAAATAATTTGGAACGCTTCCAAATTGACCTTAAGGAGAAGAAGCACAAACAGTTTATTCGTGATTTACAGGATTTTAAGGATAATAAGGCCTATCTCTTTCACAACAGAGACTCTAGGACCGTTGAAGGTGAATATACCTCTACTGATATAGAGGCATCAGATATAGAGGGACATCAAAAAGCGCAAATGGGGAGACAGAGAGGACGTGGGGAGTTCAGAGAAGATGTACTGATCGTAGACCTAATTTCCCTGCTGCATCCTCTTTTTTAGAACAAAGTTACCCCTTAGGAAGCAGATTGAATGTAACAGGTACACAACACCAAGTGGAAAATCTCAGATCTTGAATTTATCAACCAGATCTCTAACCACTGATGAAATGTCTGTGTTAAGCAAGGGTTTGTCATTCGTGCACTCCAGTGACTTTGACACATTTAAAGGAATTAAGAATCTCCATTTGTTTGTCTGTAAATTGAAATGGAAGAAATTCCATGTTCAAGAAGGCAAAAAAATAAGCATGAATCTGGGTGTTTCAGATTCTTTATTGGAAGATATCAGGATTTTGTATAATTTATCTGGGGTAGATCCTAACACCAGAGGTAAAGGCCCATTTACAGATTTAAAATGCAAAATTAAAAGGATGTCTCCTCCCCAAGTTGATTTAACATCTATTCACATTTTTTTTATATCTAGTTTCAAAAGATATTGAAAAATTGGGAAAAACATCCTCTGGTGTTAGTTACTATCTTACACGACATGAAATGACTGTATTGTGCCGTTTGAAGAAGGACCACAACATTACCTTCAAGGCCTCTGATAAAGGCAGTAATGTTGTGGTCATGGATACTTCTGACTATAGGCAAATGTGTCTGCAGATTTTACATGCTTCCATCAGATCCCACATATGTTTTTGGGAAGGAATTAAATGACATTGTAATGCATGGTCTTTCACTGGTGGTCATTGACAAGAATAAATTTGAATTCATCATATCTAAACATCCTATGTTGGCTACATTCTATTGTCTTCCTAAAGTCAACAAAGGCCCCACCCCACTGAAAGGTAGACCTATTGGGTCCGGTGTGGGGAGCTTGACAAGAAATTTAGGTGTCTATTTGGAAAGGATTTTAAATAGTGTTGAGCGATAGCATCCGACATTGAGAAATATCGGATTGGATCGGGTATCGCCAATTCCGATACCGGAAGTCCCATTCAAGTCAATGGGACAAAAATATCGGAATTAAAAAAACCCTTTATTTACTTGCACATCCAGTTCAGGAGGGGGGAAGAGTGTGGGCGGTGCGTGGGCGGACACTGTGCATGTCTGTGTGTGCGGGTGGGGTCTGTGCGGGCCTGCCGGGGGTCTGTACAGGCCTGCCGGGGGCTTGTGCCGGCTGCCGGGGGTCTGTACGGGCCTGCCGGGGGCTTGTGCCGGCTACCGGGGGTCTGTACGGGCCTGCCGGGGGCTTGTGCCGGCTGCCCTGCCGAATGTCTGTACGGGCCTGCCGGGGGCTTGTGCCGGCTGCCGGGGGTCTGTACGGGCCTGCTCGGGGTCTTGTGTGTGTGCAGGCATCGTCCGATGGGACTACAAGTCCCATCGGGCGATGCCTGCTACAATGACAGTGATTGGCTAATGTGTCAATGATGGGACAATAGTAGTCCCATCATCCGGCTAATGTGTTGAATGTAAAAAAAAACCATACATACTACATACATACATACTACATATATACAACATTCATACATACTACATACATACTACATACATACTACATACATACTACATATATACAACATTCATACATACTACATATTTACAACATTCATACAACATACATATATACTACATACATACTTCATATATACTACATATATACTACATTCATACAACATACATACATACATGCTACATATATACTACATTCATACAGCATACATACATACTACATACATACTACATTCATACAACATACATACATACTACATACGTACTTCATATATACTACATTAATACAACATACATACATACTGCATACATACTACATATATACTACATTCATTCAACATACATACTACATACTTACTACATACATACAACATGCTACAGACATACAACATACATACTACATACATACTACATACAATACATTCATACAATACATACATATAGACATACAGTACATATAACATAGAGTACATACTCACCAATACTTGTCACTTTGATCCCCGAAGCCAGTGTCATCTGTGGAAAAATATGAAAATAACAAACAACCTATATACTCCCTGATCTGCAGAAATCCATGAGTGTCACACGCCGATTTCCCGTGGAGAACAGCAGCATCAGCTGATGCGACCGCTCTCTACGGGGCTCCAGGAATACCATGACGGGAGGTAGGTATCCGTCCGCACTGTATTCCTCTGCCACTGTAAAAAAAATAGTCCCTAGTCTCACTTTTGGCATTGCTGTGAGAAAGTTCCCACACAGCTTTTGCCAGCTTTTGTTATTTTCATATTTTTCCACAGATGACACTGGCTTCGGGGATCAAAGTGACAAGTATTGGTGAGTATGTACTCTATGTTATATGTATTGCATGTCTATATGTATGTATTGTATGAATGTATGTATGTTGTATGTCTGTAGCATGTTGTGTGTATGTAGTATGTACTATGTATGTATGTTGTATGAATGTAGTATATATGTAGTATGTATGTATGAATGTATTGTATGTAGTATGTATGTTGTATGTCTGTAGCATGTTGTATGTATGTAGTATGCAGTATGCAGTATGAATGTAGTATGTATGTTGTATGAATGTAGTATATATGTAGTATGTTGTATGAATGTTGTATGTACAGTATGTAGTATGTATGTTGTATGAATGTAGTATGTATGTAGTATGTATGTTGTATGAATGTAGTATATATGAAGTATGTATGTAGTATATAGTATGTATGAATGTTGTATGTATGTAGTATGTATATATATATTTTTTTACATTCAACACATTAGCCGGATGATGGGACTACTACTGTCCAATCATTGGCTAATGTGTCAATCACTGTCATTGTAGCAGGCATCACCCGATGGGACTTGTAGTCCTATCGGACGATGCCTGCACACACACAAGACCCCCGGCAGGCCCGCACAGACCCCCGGCAGCCGGCACAGGCACCCGGCAGGACCGTACAGACCCCCGGCAGCCGGCACAGACCCCCGGCAGCTGGAACAGGCCCCCGGCAGGCCTGTACAGACCCCGGCAGCCGGCACAGGCCCCCGGCAGGCCTGTACAGACCCCCGGCAGCCGGCACAGGCCCGTACAGACCCCCGGCTGTCGGCACAGACCGCGCATCATGATGCGCACAGACCGCGCATCATGATGACATCATTTCAGCAGCCTATCACAGTCACAACAGTGGCTCATTGCATTATGGGGACTTCTGATTCCGGTATCCGATATTGAAAAAATATACCCGATATTTGCAGTATCGGAATGCTCAACACTAATTTTAAATCCATTTGTCATTGCTTTGAGTTCTTATTCACGTGACACCACAGATTTGTCGAGTAAAATCGAGGGAGTGATATTGGAACCTGACACCATTCAAGTATTGATGTTGAAGCCCTCTATTCCTCAATTCATCATGAGAAAGGATTTGAAGCAGTAGGTTACTACCTGAGGAGTAGAGGGCTGCATTTGAAAAATCATAATGAATTCATGCTTGAAGGTTTGAAATATCTATTGACACACAATTTCTTCATCTTTGACGGGAAGTACTTCCACCAACTAAGGGGTACTGTGAAGGGGAGTCCGTGCGCTCCATCTTATGCAAATTTGTTCCTGGGTTGATGTGAGGAAACTATAGTCTTTGCATAATCTGGTACTGATGGAAGTGAAAACGTTCTTTTATCGCTAAGATTTATTGATGACGTGGTTATCATCTGGAGAGGCACGGGTGACTTGTTTGCTGAATTCGTTACCAGATTAAATTTGAATGACATAGGCCTGAGCTTCACTTTTGAATGGAATCTATTGAGACTTCCTTTTCTTGATGGCAGATGGATCTTTGGGCATCAGTACTTATAGGGAATCCACTACCACTAACTCCCTTCAGAGATGGTAAAGTGGCCATCCCTTTGCACAGAAGAAGGGGATACCAAAAGGGCAGGATACCGGAATATGCAGAAATTGCTCTGACATTAATAATTTTAAACGTCAAGCAAGTGATCTGCATAGCAGATTTCGTGAAAGAGGATATCCTGATGGTGTCTTGAAGGAGGCCTATAATATTAAAAAAAGGAGAGAGCAGAATTGTTGATTCCATCTCCTGTTAAAAATGACGAATATTTAGGCCTCCGCTTCATCGCTACTTTCAATAATGGTGCTAATGATTTGAGACAGATTCTAGCCAAGCATTGGCCAATATTGAAAATGGATCATGATATTGGTGATTTATTACCAATGTTTCCTCAAATTACATTCCAAAGAGGCATATTACTGAAAGACAGACAAGTGAAAAGGCATTTTTTCCAAACCAGTGCAGACATCTTGGCTAACTTCTAAAACCACTGGCTGCTGCAAATGTAGCGGTCGCATAGCATGTAAAAATATTGAGGCAAATTTTTCTTCTGAACAGACAAATCCAAAAAAATTGAAATTAGGTCTTTTATTAACTGCAAAAGTGAAGGCATCATTTATAGGGCCAGCTGCACATGTGAAATGTTTTATGTTGGCAAAACCATCAGAGAGTTGAGGAGGAGAGTAGGAGAACATTTGACATGTACTTGCTTAACCCCTAAATGACTAGGAGCATTTTTGTTTTTGCATTTTCATTTTTCCCTCACCTTGTTTCCAGAGCCATATTTTTTTATTTTTCCATTAATATAGCCATTTGAGGGCTTGTTTTTTGCAGTGCAAGTTGTTCTTTTGAATGATACCATTGATTTTACCATGTTGTCATGATCCATGCAGGATTATGACAGATAAAAGCACTAGTAACCTTTTTTTTTCCTTAAGCTGGTGGTTTCAGTTCT
The DNA here is from genome assembly GCF_039654945.1 of Dendrobates tinctorius. Taxonomy (NCBI): domain Eukaryota; kingdom Metazoa; phylum Chordata; class Amphibia; order Anura; family Dendrobatidae; genus Dendrobates; species Dendrobates tinctorius. The sequence continues at coordinate 10,196,308 of NW_027361693.1, forward strand.
AATTTGCCTCCGGTGGCCGTTAGGGTCATTGCACTTGATGTTTTCTTTGCTTTGTCTTTTGCCCCCGGTGGTCACTTTGATTATAGCAGCTTTTGGCCCCTGATCATTTGACCATTCCATTTTCCTATATAGGGTCACATGGTCTATGAGCAGGTGTTGGTGATATTGCTCATGTCCAACTATCCTTGGTGAAGTAAGGAACTACAGAGAGCAGCTCAGGGGAGCTCTGGTGTAAAGCTTGGAGAAGTAGCAGCTATTCTGGAGGAAAGCTGCATTCTGGTGGTGGACTTTGTTGCTGGGAGCAATAGCAACAGAGCAAAGCTAAATGGTGTTTCCCTGTTTGTATTTTTCCCTGGTGTGTATTAGTAAAGTGGTGGGGCCAGTGCCTGCACCACCCAACTCCCTAGCTAGGGATAGGTGTAGGGTGTGCTAGGGCGACAGGTTCTGGCTCGGCGACAGGTGAGGAGCCTGTATAGGGAACGTCAGGAGTGTGAGGGACACTGACTCAGGGGAGTGCAGGAGGTCTCCACGTCCCCGTTCCCTATTGCAGGGCCCACCGTTGTAACTGTTTCCCCTTCCCCCGTGTCTTGTTGTTTTAGCTACCTGCCTGCGCGGGTCGTGTTACACAGGACAGTTACACGTGCTGTGTCTTATTGTCTTAGTTACCAGCCTGCGGGTCGTGTCACACAGGACGGGTCCACGTGACAGTCGTGTGCTAGAAAATGGGGAAAAAAAATTCCAGGTGCGATGAAATTGAAAAAAAAGTGCAATCTCACACTTGTTTTTTTTTTTTTTGGCTTTTTTACTAGGTTCACTAAATACTAATATTAACCTGTCATTATGATTCTCCAGGTTATTACAAGTTCATAGACACCAAACATGTCCAGGTTATTCTTTATCTAAGTGGCAAACAAAAATTTCAAACTCTGTTAATAAAAAACAAATTGCATCATTTTCTGATACCCATAGCGTCTCCATTTTTCATGATCTCGGGTTGGCTGGGGGCTTATTTTTTGTGCGCCTAGCTGACGTTTTTAATTATACCATTTTGGTGCATATACAATCTTTTGATCGCCCGATATTGCATTTAATGCAATGTTGTGGCGTCCAAAAAAGTTGTTTTGGCGTTTTGCCTTTTTTTCCTCGCTATGCTATTTAGCGATCAGGTTAACCCTTTTTTTATTGATAGATTCGGAACACAGTGATACCAAATATGTATATGTTTGAATTAATTTATTGTATAATTTTGAATGGGGTGTAAGGGGAGTGATTTGAACTTTTATATATATTATACATTTTTTAAAACTTTTTTTTACTTTTGGCATGCTTCAATAGTCTCCATGGGAGTCTAGAAGCTGCCACAACTCGATCGGCTCTGCTACATATAAGCGATGATCAGATTAGCTCTATATAGCAGAATTACTCACTTGCTATGAGCGCTGTCCACCGGGTGGCGCTCACAGCAAGACGGCAACCATAGAGGTTTCCAGGAGACCTCTGGCTGTCATGCCAATGAACCAGTGACTTACGATCACTTGGCGCGGGTCACCGGAGGGTGGATTTCCTGTGAGATTGCCAGAAGCGCTTGTTAAATGCCACTGACAGCATTTAACAGTGGTATTTAATGGGTTATTAGCCGCGATTCCACCTGCGGCTATTGCGGGCACATGTCATTTGTTCAGAACAGATGATATTTACTGGGAAAGATGGGTGCTCACCGCCAGAGCCTACATGAAACGGAGAGAGTCCAATATTGGCATAAATGTACGTCCGATGTCGGAAAGGAGTTAAACTGTATACAATTTGTTCTATTTCTATTTTGTACATCATAGACTCGGCAATGACACGAATGCAAACTTGTAGAAGTTATGGACGCAAGCATCTTATGATGTATTACAGAGCCATATACTCAGAGGAGAAATAGTTTTCAGAAGTCTGAAGCATTGATGAGACATCATCTTGAGTATCTATAATATAACCGGCTAAGCGTCACTCTGTCCGAAGCCTTTATAGACTGCGCAAGGGCGACGCACCTGCGCAGTCTGGCTCCAGAAAGAGAGAGGCAGCACGGTGAGGAGTGTGTATGGCGTTGAAGATGGCGGAACGCATACATTCTGCTATGTCCGGCACCATACTTACCTGACCGGGAGGAGCGTCGGCCGGAGACCGGGGCAGGAGTGCGGCCGGAATCGCGCATGCGCATAGCGCGATCCGGCGCCATTTTACTGAAGACACATTTGCAGTGTGTCTTCAGCAATATGGTGCCGGACAGCGCTATGGGCATGCGCGTACTCTGGCACCAGACTCCTCCCCCTGCCTCCAGCAGAACGTGACATGCAGTGCTGAAGCACAGGGAAGAAGGGAGAGCATTTATTTTTTTGTATGTGCGTAGTTTAATAGGGGTGAGGGGGACCATACATATCAGGATAAGGGGGGTGAGGGGACAATGCATACCAGGATAGGGGGTGAGGGGGCCATGCATACCATGAAAGGAGGCTGAGGGGACCACGCATACCACAAAAGGAGGGTGAGGGGACCATGCATACCAGGATTGGGTGGTGAGGGGACCATACATACCAGGATAGGGGGTGAGGGGACCATGCATACCACGAAAGGAGGGTGAGGGGACCACACATACCATGAAAGGAGGGTGAGGGGACCATGCATACCAGGATTGGGTGGTGAGGGGACCATGCATACTAGGATAGGGGGATGAGGGGACCATGCATACCAGGAAAGGGGGGTGAGGGGACCATGCATAACACGAAAGGGGGGTGAGGGGACCATGCATACCACGAAAGGGGGGTGAGGGGACCATGCATACCACGAAAGGAGGGTGAGGGGACCACACATACCACGAAAGGAGGGTGAGGGGACCATGCATACCAGGATTGGGTGGTGAGGGGACCATGCATACTAGGATAGGGGGATGAGGGGACCATGCATACCAGGAAAGGGGGGTGAGGGGACCATGCATAACACGAAAGGGGGGTGAGGGGACCATGCATACCACGAAAAGGGGGTGAGGGGACCATGCATACCATGAAAGGGGGTGAGGGGACCATGCATACCACGAAAGGAGGGTGAAGGGACCATGCATACCAGGATTGGGGGGTGAGGGAACCATGCATACCATGAAAGGGGGGTGAGGAGACCATGCATACCACGAAAGGGGGGTGAGGGGACCACACATACCACAAAAGGGGTGAGGGAACCATGCATACCATGAAACAGGGGTGAGGGGACCATGCATACCATGAAAAGGGGGGGTGAGGGGACCATGTATACCAGGATTGGGGGGCAAGGGGACCATGCATACCAGGATAGAGGGGTGAGGGGTAGCATTCATACCAGGATTGGGGGGTGAGAGGACCATGCATACCAGGATAGGGAGGTGAGAGTACCATGCATACCAGGAAAGGGAGGGGTGAGTGGACCATGCATACCAGGATAGGGGGGTGAGAGGACCATGCATACCAGGATAGAGGGGTGAAAGGACCATTCATACCAGGATTGGGGGTTGAGGGGACCATGCATACCAGGATAGGGGGGTGAGGGGACTATGTATATCACTAAAGGGGCTGAGGGGACCATGCATACCACGAAAAGGGGGGTGAGGGGACCATGTACACCAGGATTGATGGGCGAGGGGACCATGCATACCAGGATAGGGGGGATGAGGGGACTATGCATACCAGGATGAGGAATAGGGTGCCATGCTTACCAGGATTGGGGGGTGAGAGTACCATGCATACCAGGATAGGAATGAGGGGTGCCATGCACACCAGGACCATATACTGTTAAAAATGCCCGCCACCCGGGCGTAGAATGGGTTCATAGCTAGTTCAATATAACTGAAAAATTCATAGAATTTTTATTAGTGCAGAGGCAAAATTGTAAAATTCTAAAGGGTTTGCAATATCTGAGTTGCACAGGAATACCAGAAAAAAAGCTAAAACATTTGGTAAACTGTGCATATTTTAGGCTCCAGCACAGAGTCTGCGGCTTTACAAAGATAGGAAGAAACAATGTATATAGCAGTGTTTGACATTCTTCTAAAGCAAGCCTCTATAGATTGTTTTGTGAAATGTTATAGCCCATATTTATTAAGGCCTTATACAGTACATACTATATATTGATTTTTTTTATTATTTTTGATTTTTTTTTTATATTTTCACAATTATTTAAAATGATTTTTTTTACTTTTTCCTAACTTTTACACTTTGTCCCACTATCGGACTATCATTTTTTGCAGACTATTCGCTTCTATAGCATGCAGATGAAGCAGCAACTGCATGCCATAGAAACTGTCAGTGCTGCACTCACAGGGAGACTTGCTGATCATGCACAGTGCCTGATCAACAAGTTTCCAAACTCTGGTGACCCGGATGTCATCATGACAAAATCCACTCATCGTGGCAACAATCGGCGCACACTGCAGGGTGTCCAATCCAAATGCAGAGAAGCTGTCAGTCCTGTGCCAGCTCTCGGAATGCTGCAATCTTGTTTGATCACAGTATTTCCAGGGTTAACGTACAGGGAGTGGTCTGAGACCGCTTCTGGCACCTAGTGCTGGTTGTCAGCTGTGAAAGTCAGGTGACACAAGGCCGCGATCGGCCATGCACTCCCCATGAGCGTGGCTGATCGCAATGGCGTAATGATCCGTCCATGGTCAAATAGTGCCTGGTTACATGGATGGATCATTTTGTCCGATGTCAGAAAGGGGTTAAAAAAACAACAGTCGCAGCCAACTGGTAGTTGATCTAAATACAACAGTTATAAAAGCAGGAAAAATAAAGAGTAACTGATTGCGATTCAGCACTCAAACAAGTATTTTTCCTACTGGTGTAAACATTATTTGAATATTTTATTGTACTTTAATAACATATGACGTGACAAGCTAAGCTGAAGGAAGACGATGTTTGTGTTGTGATGGTGTCCATTCATTCTTGCTCTGACGGTGACTGTTTGTGTAGTGCCACCAATAAATTGGAGGCCACAGCAGAACATGACTGCATAAATACTGTAGCATAGTCACTATCGCAGGACTGATGTTGCTTAAACTCAAAGGTCTGACCAGTACTATATGAAGTGATCGAGCGAGCCCCATGTTGTAAAATGTTACATGTGTAACAATTCCTCGATCCACATTTATACATGCCCAGGGATGAATTTCTGGAGATTACTTTTGAAGACCCACAAATAAAATCTGTGGGGTTTTTTTTTGATTGCTGGGCGCTATCAAATTTCTTACAGTATGACCCCTCTTAAAGGTTAAGCCAGGTTTTTTCTGTAGCAAATTCTTTAAAATGGGGTCTTTAATTAAAACATACTAAAATTTTTCAAGCATGGCTCTTATTTTATGGTTGCCATTATTAAACTGGGGTTTGTTTTTATTGTTTGATTCTTTCTCAAAGAACCACAAGATTCAGCCCTTCCCTTAACCCCTTCCCGACCAAGGATGCCACATAGGCATCATGAAAATTCATGCCAATACGACCAGTGATGCCTATGTGGCGTCATGAATTAATTGACCTCCTGCAGGTCGGGTGACCGGGGTCACTGAAAGGTCACCTGACCCGCACACACAGAGGGCTTTGTACTTCACCACAGGGGGTGTGGCTTCGCCCCCACATGGCTATGATCGCTCTGATTGGCTGTTAAAAGTGAAACAGCCAATGAGAGTGATAGCAATATTTCATCAATGAAATTTGATGAAATATTACAATCCAGCCATGGCCGATGCTGCAGTAGCATCGGGCATGGCTGGAGACACCGATCCGACCTCCACCCACCTGCGATCGGCCTCCCGCCACTGAATGACAGTGCCAATCTGCCACCGCTGTCATCTTCTGCTCCCCTGCCTTCCCTTCGCTCCCCCCAGTTTTCAAAATGGTGTCACTTGTGGGGGGTTTTCTCTATTTAGGCACACAGGGGCTCTCCAAACACGACATGGTGTCGGATAACGATTGGAGCTAATTTTCCATTCAAAAAGTCAAATGGCGCTGCTTCCCTTCCGGACCCTGCCGTGTGCCCAAACAGGGGTTTATGACCACATATGAGGAATCGGTGTACTCAAGAGAAATTGCCCAACAAACTTTCGGATCCATTTTATCCTGTTGCCCATGTGAAAATGAAAAAACTGAGGCAAAAAGAAAATTTTTGTGAAAAAAAATACTTTTTTGTTACGGATCAATTTGTGAAGCACCTGGGGGTTCAAAGTGATCACTATGCATCTAGATAAGTTCCTTGGGTGGTCTAGTTTCCAAAATGGGGTCACTTGTGGGGGAGCTCCAATGTTTAGGCACACAGGGGCTCTACAAATACGACATGGCAACCGCTAAATATTCCAGCATATTTTCCATTCAAAAAGTCAAATGGCGCTCCTTCCTTTCTGAGCCCTGCCGGGCACACAAACAGTGGTTTATAACCACATATGAGGTATCAGTGTACTCAGGAGAAGTTGCCCAACAAATTTTATGATCCATTTTATCCTGCTGCCCATGTGAAAATGAAAAAATTGATGCTAAAAGAAATTTTTTGTTGGAATAATTGAAATGTACATTTTTTCCTTCCACATTGCTTTAGTTCCTGTGAAGCAACTGAAGGGTTAATAATCTTCTTGAATGTAGTTTTGAGTAACTTGAGGGGTGCAGTTTTTAGAATGGTGTCACTTTTTGGTATTTTCTGCCATATAGACCCTTCAAAGTGACTTCAAATGTGAGGTGGTCCCTAAAAAAATGGTTTTGTTAATTTTGTAGTAAAAATGAGAAATCACTGGTCAACTTTTAACCCTTATAACTTCCTAACAAAAAAAAATTGTTTCCAAAATTGTGCTGATGTAAAGTAGACATGTGGGAAATGTTATTTAGTTACTATTTTGTGTCATATAACTCTCTGGTTTAACAGAATAAAAATTCAAAATTTGAAAATTGCGAAATTTTCAAAATGTTCACCAAATTTCTGATTGTTTCACAAATAAACGCAAAAATTATTGACCTAAATTTACCACTAACATGAAGCCCAATATGTCACGAAGGAACAATCTCAGAATCGCTAGGATCTATTGAACCGTTCCAGAGTTATTAACTCATAAAGGGACACTGGTCAGAATTGAAAAAAATGGCCTGGTCACTAAGGTCAAAATAGGCTTGGTCATGAAGGGGTTAAGCCTGCACACTACACTTAACCAGTGTGCTATTCTGTCAATTGGAAGATAGCAGTCTTCTCTTTGCTCATGTGACTGTCGATGTAAACATATGGTGTAACTCCTAGCTGTGTGATTTCAATAAATGAGTCTGATACCTGATACTTGACTTCAGTCAAACATCAAAAATCAAAATGTTTTTCAGATACACTTCACTAAAGTACTTGCATGGTTCATCTCATAAGAGAAGAAAAAATGATCTTTTCACAGCCAGGTGAGCTGTTGGCTGAGTGGTTAAGCTACTGGTTTATGGAATAGAAAACCTGAGTTCAAGTTCCACATTTGAGTTATAATTTTTTTTTTTACTTTTTTACATTGTCCCAGTATGGGACATCACTATGTAATGTCAGATCACTGACAGGCTATAAAAAACAGCTCTCAGTCATCGGCTTTCCTTCTGCTGGTTACAAAAATTGCATGGGAGCTTGCGACATTTTTGTTCGAAAAATAATATTTTATTAATTAAATACTTATACAGTAAGCTGCGCACACACTGTACTAATTGCATATGTCACTGACATCCATATATCTGCCTATTCTATGTGTATTTACTGTATGTAATCCATTCTATCCTGTCGGCTCCTGCTGTGATTTCACACACTGTGACTGCTGAATTGCCAGATTTTCTTCTGTCTATCTACTGTATCTGTGTAATATAAATACATATATATATATATGTGTGTGTGTGTGTATCACTGACATCTATATATCTATGTTTTCTATGTGTATATATCTATTCTATCTTTTCTATTCTATTCTAACCTGTCAGTGTGATTTTACTGTATCTGGCACGTGAATTGCCGTTTTTTTCAAAGGACACTGGCGCATTGAAATAGGACAGGACTTGCATGGTGTGAGTGTTGTGCAATTTTTTTCTCGCACCCATACACTTGCATTGGTGAGTCTCGGCCGAATCTCGGTGGCAATTGCAGACTGCTGTGACTTTACATGCACGCTGAAGACGCCTGAGAAAATAAATGCTGATATGAGCTGCCCCATAGATTAACACTGGGCCGAATGTTATGTGATGTTTTCTCCCATAACACTCGCCTGTATGCTACGGTATTGTGTAATGCCAGCCTTAAGGCCCCGTCACACTAAGCGATCTCGCCAGCGAGATCGCTGATTTTGTGACACATCAGCGATCTCGCCAGCGAGATCGCTGTGTGTGACTGGGATCAGCGACCGGCCCCCCTGACGGTTATCGCTGATCGTGCTCGAGCGGCCTGGGCCGTTTTTCCATCGCTGGTCTCTCGCTGCCCAGCGCATATCGCTGAGTGTGGCAGTGAGAGACCAGCGATCAGTGTCGCTGGACGCTGGATGCTAATGTAAGCGTTGGGTATCCAGGAGTCGCGCGGCTCCTAGATACCCGATGTTTACCTTGGAAACCAGCGTGTACAGCGGTTTCCAAGGTAAACAGTGGGTATCCAGGAATTGCGCGGCTCCTGGATACCCGACGTTTACATTAGAAACCAGCATTCAGCGTCGCTGGTCCTGATCACTGGGGCTGTCTAACGATGTCCCAGCGATCCCATCATGTCGGATCGTTGGTGGGATCGCTGGGACATCGTTTAGTGTGACGGGGCCTTTACAGAAAGAAACGATGCTCCACAGGTCTTTGAGATGTCAATGAACACCTTCACGCCCCCTGCAGAATCAGATAGTGTAGGACACACCCATACCTCTGTTTTTTGCAGCTAATGAGGACCATGCCTGGCACATAGTGGATTATTGAGACCCCCAGTGCTCATGAGCTTGCAGCCAGTACTTGGGTGGATGTAAACAAAAAAATTCTATGAAGTAATTTGATCATTAGACCCTTTCCTATGACATTAAGTAAATGTACAGTCACTTGCAAATAGATATATAGTAAATCAGTGCCTCCCACCCAATTTCTTTGGCCCTGTGTTTTACCTTGTAAATACACAGCATGTCTGAAACTCTTTGCTAACATGTCAGGAGGATAATATGAATGGCAGATATTAAAAGTGGAGCATGATTCGAGTTTGGTGGTAATCTGCTAATTAAAAAAATATACAATAATTCAACTTAAGTTTTTTATTCCATAAACCAGTAACTTAACCACTCATCCAACGGCAAGCTTAGGAACACAAGACTATGAGTTCAAATCCCAGCAATGGAACTTAGCTTTTTTTGTTATTATTTTTCTTATTATTTTAAAAGAATACTATGTGTGATGCAGATGCTTCACCCTTTGGGTTTAGATTATTTTATTAGAAATCAGGAGGATAATAAGAATGTTAAATATTGAAAGTGGAACAGGATTGGAGATTGTTTTGTAACCTGCATAACTTAAAAAAATGATACAAACATGGGACTTGAACCAAGAAAAGACTATACTGTAGAGACACCAGCCAGGAACCATACCAGTGTGCTACAAGGTCAAGTGATGCCAAGTGCTAATTTTTTTTGGTAATGAAATCTGCTTTTTAAACTCTTAATGAGTGGAAAAATCATTTGGATTTTCATTTTGACATATGATATGTGACTTTCTTCACTCATCAAAGTGAAACATCTCTGGTGTTTGTGTGCCAGGAAGCTTGAGATAAAAACAAAGTTTACTGACTCTGTGGCTTGAACTCACATTTTCTATTCCATAAGCCAGGGATTTAACCACTAAGCCATTAGCTCAACTTTCAGTGCAAAAGATGTCTTTTCTTCGATTATAAGATGAACCATTCAAATACTGCATTGATGGTATCTGAAAGACCTTCTGATTCTGATGTTTGAATGTTTCATGTATTAAAATCAGGTATCAGAATCATGTATCAAACTCGGGTATCAAAATCAGGTATCAGAGTCAGGTATCCGAGTCACGTATCACACTTAAGTTCAAGTATCTGAGTCAGGTGTCAGAGTCAGGTATCAAAGTCAGGCATCCGACAGAGTATTTCTGATGTTTGACTTTGATATATGATCATGTCCTAAAATGGACGCTGTAGGGGGGAACTGTGATTTTGTGCAGTCCATATGGTCAAGTAACCAGGGGACTGACAATTATGGTAAGCTATTAATTGAACTTTGCTATTAGATTATATATAGTGTTGAGCATTCCGATACCGCAAGTATCGGGTATTGGCCGATACTTGCTGTATCGGAATTCCGATACCGACTTCCGATATTTTTTCAATATCGGAATTCGGCATCGGAATCGGAAGTTCAAAGTTGATTGACAGCCTGACGTCATCATGATGCGCGGTGTGTGCGCATCATGATGCGCCGTCATTTCGGGCCTTCCGGGGGTCTCTGCCGGCCTGCCGGGGGGCTGTGTGGACTGCCCGGGGTCTGTACCGGCCTGCCGGGGGGCTGTGCCGGCCTGCCGGTGGTCTGTGCACCCTGTGGGGGTCTGTACCGGCCTGCCGGGGGGCTGTGCCGGCCTGCCGGTGGTCTGTGCACCCTGTGGGGGTCTGTACCGGCCTGCCGGGGGGCTGTGCCGGCCTGCCGGTGGTCTGTGCACCCTGTGGGGGTCTGTACCGGCCTGCCGGGGGGCTGTGCCGGCCTGCCGGGGGGGCTGTGCTGATGTCCGGGGGTCTGTGCAAGCATCGTCCGATGGGACTACAAGTCCCATCTGGCGATGCCTGCTACCATGACAGTGATTGACACATTAGCCAATGATGGGACAGTAGTAGTCCCATCATCCGGCTAATGTGTTAAATGTTAAAAAAAAAAAATACTACATACATACTACATGCATGCTACATACATACTACATACATACTACATATATACTACATGCATGCTACATACATACTACATGCTACAAACATACTACATATATACTACATACATACTACATATATACTACATACATGCTACATACATACTGCATGCTACATACATACTACATGCTACATACATACTACATATATACTACATACATACTACATATATACTACATACATGCTACATACATACTGCATGCTACATACATACTACATACATACTACATACATGCTACATACATACTACATGCATGCTACATGCATGCTACATACATACTACATGCTACATATATACTACATACATACTACATATATACTACATACATGCTACATACATACTGCATGCTACATACATACTACATACATACTACATGCTACATACATACTACATATATACTACATGCATGCTACATACATACTGCATGCTACATGCATGCTACATACATACTACATACATACTACATGCTACATACATACCACATATATACTACATACATACAATACATTCATACAATACATACATAGACATACAGTACATATAACATAGAGTAACATACTTACCAATACTTGTCACATTGTTCCCCGAAGCCATTGTCTTTTCCGGAATAAATATTAACATAACAAACCACAAAAATACTCACCCACGATCCGAAGCAGTCCACGAGTGTGTCCCACGACGATCTTGGGTAGAGAACTGCAGCATCAGATGATGCTGCCGTTCTCTACGGGCTGCAGGAATCCAATGACGGAAGGTAGGTATCCTTCCGCACTGTATTCCTCCGCCACTTAAAAAAAAAAAAGTCCCTAGTCTCACTTTATGCCATTGCTGCGTGGGAAATTCCCACGATGCCTGCACAGACCCCCGAAGCTTGCACAGACCACCGGCAGGCCGGCACAGCCCCCCGGAGCCTGCACAGACCACCGGAATACAACCTGGACAAAAAAATGCTAAAATTAATGATCAGAATACACACTAAGGACTCATTCAGACATCAGTTTTCTTTCTGTACAATAAAATGCTTCATTAGTGATCTTCATTAGCGTTTGGGTCGAGTTTCATCAGTTTCTTTTACTATTGAGAAAAAAAGTTTAGTTAGTCAGTTAGTGATGGATAGGATATGGATGGCATCTGAGTGCTGTCTGATTGTTTCACTGACCAATAGACTTGCATTCCTGATTTTGATGAAACACTCAGATCAATATTGCACATGTCTCAGTGATTTTGCACAGACCACTCAGTCTCAGGAAAAAATTGACACGTGAACAGCCCCGTACACTATCATAAGCATGAGGGCTACATGTGAAAGAAACAGATAGCACTAGCATGTGAAACCTGATGTGTAAATTGGTCCTTAAGCATCAAAGTTAAATCTGCCACTCATTATAACCTTTATAAAAAGTCGTTATTTATAGACAAAATGAAATACAAATCCCCCTAAGAAACAACAGTAAATAAACTGAAAAAAAAATACTTTTAAAAAAACTTAAAGTGTGTCCTTTTTTAGAAGCATTTTAAAGCATTTGGATCCCTAAGCAGAGTCAGCTCCAGGTTTTCGTGGTCCCTGGGTGAGTCTCAGTGAGCACCTTTTAATGCATACCATGATTTATGATGCACAGATATGTCAGAGAAATATAGGTATAGTACAATGCCAAAGATTTCACTTCTTACATTACATGAGTGACATCTATTGTAAATTCTACAATACCATAAAGCAGAGGGGATTTATGCAAATCAGCCCTTTATGTGCCAATGTGTGTGAGAGGTGATTGTGTGTAGTCTTTTCCTCACTATTACTAATGACAGACCACAAAAATCTATAACAATAGAAAAGACAAAACAAAAATAACATTTTAGATTATATAATGATAATAAAAGGGCAAACAACTACTCAATATAATGGTGCTATGTGCTCTATACTCTATGGCCAGGGCTTTCTTAATGAAGATTATGGGATATCGCTGTTTAATGTACACTACTGTATATACGAGGTGTATATGCATGCAATTAAGTATGGTGTACGCAAATACTCAAAAGTGTATACAATAAGGAACAACACACAATCTTACACCCCCTGACAAAAGAATAAGCATTTTCAAACAATAATGGAGGATTGGGTACATATATCCTGAGCTAAAAAAGAGACATTTGTAAGGCAGATTGAATGATAAAGGGCACAGAAAGAAGGTGTGTTGTATTGATAACAAGACATTAAGTGATGAGGCATTGCTGGTGGAAACAAACACAGATCCATAGAGGTCAAGTATGGCCATGATAAGGAGCTGCTGAGAATAACAGGGATGTAAGGAAATACCCACAGAGAGTCTCTCAACATGGTGACTTTCCCGCATCATGTCCACACAGCTGATACTTACCTGCGGCCAGGCCAGGCAGGCACCAAGCACACAGCACAGAAATGGAGAGACTCCGTTAACAGAGCAGAAGACACCGCCCTGGAGTCAGTGATATGTACAGCACTGGCAAGTGGCATGGACCGTGTCCTTGATGACGAGTGGGCCTCCATGTTTGTACAGGTGCACCGAATGGTGACACCGGTCATGTCCCTGCGAGATATATACATTTAACATGTTGCACTATTTCACTGTTAGCTCTGTATTCATTTCTCATTGTGTAATGAGAAGTTCCCTTTCATAATATAGTATTGTACCCCGTAATTATTCAATTTCTAATTTATGCAGAAAATAACCTTACAAAAGTATTAAACCTAATCCTACAAAGTATTATTATCATAATCCCTACTTCTAATATCGGATAATATAGTCAGTTATGGAGGAAGCAGATAAGGTTAGCTGCTGATGATGATTTTACTATGGCTTAGTAGCATATTTTCATATCATGGCTTAAACATCCAGAGGTGTTTGAATCATTAACACTTCACGTTTTTTAGCACATAAATATACAGATAGTTTCAGAACATTTGAACATCTGATACATTTACAACTACACCTACGCAAGGATGCTCCATATGAGACTATTAATACAAGTCCATAATACAGATCCAAAATACAGATGTAGTATTGATGATATTGTCTGTCATCAGTATTGGGCCAATATTATAGATCAGTAAGGTTATCTACACATCTGTGTTCATTAGCTCTGCTCCATCACAGAAGAACAATGAAAATGAAGGTAGGGCCAGATCTATTCGATACCAGTAGCGCTCTACTGGTTTCATTGATTGCAGTGTGGTCTATCACGTTTCTACCATGGCTTCCATCATTTTACTGGACAAAATTTTGTCCACCACTTTTGAGGTTTCCTAATGGAAATGGCAACATGCAGTAAATATGAATACAGACTAAGAGCTCATTCAGGCAATGGTATTTTTTATTCATATTTGCTCTGTTTTTTCATAATACATGGCAGTATTTTGATTGTTTTTCTGCACCAGTGTTTGCAGTTCAAAACTAGTAGTGGACCAAAAAAAAAGAGTTAAGCTTTAATAGAAAATTTGTACAATTTTCATGTTTTAAATCCACTTTTCATTTTCTGATTTCTCTGTGGTGTTTCCCCTTCAGGTTTTAAATTATAAAAGTTGATGAAAAATACAATAAAATACTAAAGTGTTAAAGTAGTTATCAGCCTTTTTTTCAGATAAGCGGTTTTTGGATGCACAAACAGTTTTTCATGGGAGAATTATGGGCTCACAAGGCAGTAATGCAGACAACTTGCAAGCAAAAATACAGGTGCATAATTTCCCCTGTGATATGCTTTTCTGGAAAAAGCCTTAGGCTGATTTCACATGCAACACTTTTTTTATATCAATGCTACTTTTTCATTGGGCTAAAAATACTGTGACCAGATATTACTTAAAAGGATATATTGTAATATAAACCTCACTACAAACAACGATATATATATATATACATCTTGAAAAATACAAAAAACATATACAAAATGCAACAATAAGAGTTTCCACAAAATCATTGGGAAAAACATTTTGAAATAAGTTTAAAAAGTTAAAAATTCTTGGCAATATTTACAAGCGTTACAAGAAATACGTTGCATTTATTATTGTGCAATGTAAATAAGCCAAATATAGCCCAATATAATTAAATATGCACAATATTTGATAATTCAGATATGGAGGAAAAGGGTGGAATATGGAAGAGTATTGTGGTAAGGTCATGAAATGTACACCTTCACAGACAAATCCAATGTGAGCAATATATATATTAAAATGTAACTTTTATTTTTCAAACATAAAATATTATAGTGGGTAAAAAAAGTTTGTGGTCAAAGACCACACTTACAACATAGTGCTGGACTACAAACAAATTATATATTACTCCAATGGCTTTAGTCTGTGAAGGTTTATATAAATACTTTTGGAGAAATTTCTTTGATAAATTAGCAGTGAATTCTAAGATCATGAAACGTACTTTTTAATTAAAGACTAATGGTCATTTTAATTTTATTTCATAAATCAATAGACGACATAAAAATAGACAACCTTGTAATACATACTATTAGAGAAACCTGCTTTTTTCTCTACTGGGACACATTTTACAAGGAAAATCTGTATTCAGTGAAAACAGATTGCTACATTACTGAGATTGGAGATGGCAATTACTACTGATAATATTATTTGTAGAGGGTATGGGGAAGTGGAGGGATGTTCTAAAGGCAGATCTCCCTCCCTCTTTATAAGGCCAGAGTAACACTAGTAAGAAAAACAGACGAGTGCTATGCGATAAAAAAAATCGCATTGCACTTATCTGAATGTTAATCTATGGGGCAACTACCATCATCCAATTTTTTCTTGCCCGTTTTAAACGGCCTGAGAAAATCGCAGCATGCTGCAATTGTCAGTGATTCTCGGCCAAGACTCGCCAATGCAAGTCGATGGGTGCGAGAAAAAAATGGATCACACGGACCATATGTGTGACTTGCGAGAAATACGCACCGATGTCCTTTAACAAAAGCCGGCAATTCATTTTGCAATGCAATAAAATCACTAACATATTTAATAAAGAATAGAAAGAATAGATCTAGACACATAGAATACATATATATATATATATATATACACATGTCATTGAGACATATATATATATACATATCTTTATAGTACATAGAGTTCTACATAGCCTAATAGTCGCTAAATCAATTGCTGGCTTCTCTAAAATCATTACAAAACCCGACATGAAATGACACATGGTTTATATACAGTAAAACATTTCATTTAGTTTTTTTAAATGTCTTTGACTAATAATTAGATTAGGGTATGTGTGTAAAATTTTGGACATGTACAGTTGTTGCCAAAAGTATTGACACCCCTGCAATTCTGTCAGATAATACTCAGTTTCTTACTGAAAATGATTGCAAACACAAATTCTTTGCTATTATTATCTTCATTTAATTTGTCTTAAATGAAAAAACACAAAAAGAATTGTCCTAAAGCCAAATTGGATATAATTCCACACCAAACATAAAAAAGAGGGTGGACAAAAGTATTGGCACTGTTCGAAAACTTATGCGATGCTTCTCTAATTTGTGTAATTAACAGCACCTGTAACTTACCTGTGGCACCTAACAGGTGTTGGCAATAACTAAATCACACTTGCAGCCAGTTGACATGGATTAAAGTTGACTCAACCTCTGTCCTGTGTCCTTGTGTGTACCACATTGAGCATGGAGAAAAGAAAGAAGACCAAAGAACTGTCTGAGGACTTGAGAAACCAAATTGTGAGGAAGCATGAGCAATCTCAAGGCTACAAGTCCATCTTCAAAGACCTGAATGTTCCTGTGTCTACCGTGCGCAGTGTCATCAAGAAGTTTAAAGCCCATGGCACTGTAACTAACCTCCCTAGATGTGGACGGAAAAGAAAAATTGGCAAGAGATTTCAATGCAAGATTGTGCGGATGTTGGATAAAGAACCTCGACTAACATCCAAACAAGTTCAAGCTGCCCTGCAGTCCGAGAGTACAACAGTGTCAACCCGTACTATCCGTCGGCATCTGAATGAAAAGGGACTGTATGGTAGTAGACCCAGGAAGACCCCACTTCTTACCCCGAGACATAAAAAAGCCAGACTGGAGTTTGCCAAAACTTACCTGAAAAAGCCTAAAATATTTTGGAAGAATGTTCTCTGGTCAGATGAGACAAAAGTAGAGATTTTTGGGCAAAGGCATCAACATAGAGTTTACAGGAGAAAAAAAGAGGCATTCAAAGAAAAGAACACGTCCCTACAGTCAAACATGGCGGAGGTTCCCTGATGTTTTGGGGTTGCTTTGCTGCCTCTGGCACTGGACTGCTTGGCCGTGTGCAAGGCATTATGAAGTCAGGAGACTACCATCAAATTTTGCAGCATGATGTAGGGCCCAGTGTGAGAAAGTTGGGTCTCTCTCAGAGAACATGGGTCTACCAGCAGGACAATAACCCAAAGCACACTTCAAAAAGCACTAGAAAATGGTTTGAGAGAAAGCACTGGAGACTTCTAAGGTGGCCAGCAATGAGTCCAGACCTGAATCCCATAGAACACCTGTGGAGAGATCTAAAAATGGCAGTTTGGAGAAGGCACCCTTCAAATATCAGGGACCTGGAGCAGTTTGCCAAAGAAGAATGGTCTAAAATTCCAGCAGAGCATTGTAAGAAACTCATTGATGATTACCGGAAGCGTTTGGTCGCAGTTACTTTGGCTAAAGGTTGTGCAACCAAGTATTAGGCTGAGGGTGCCAATACTTTTGTCTGGCCAATTTTAGGAGTTTTGTGTGAAATGATCAATGTTTTGCTTAATTCTCTTTTGTGTTTTTTCATTTAAGACAAATTAAATGAAGATAATACCAAAGAATTTGTGTTTGCAATCATTTTCAGGAAGAAACTGAGTATTATCTGACAGAATTGCAGGGGTGTCAATAGTTTTGGCCACAACTGTAGGTGTTAAATTAATTGAAAAAAATTGCATGGGCTCCCGTGGTGATTTCTCTGCCAGAGAGGGAAAACCAGTGAGTGAGGGCAGATTTTAATAGCCTAGAGAGGGACCATTGTTTTTGGGCCCTCTCGGCTAAAAAGAATCTGCCCCCAGCCACCCCAGAAAAGGCGCATCTATAAGATGCTCATTTTCTGGCACTTAGCTTCGTTATTCCCATTGCCTTTAAAGGTGGCTCATGGGTTAATAACCAGGGCCTGCCCGAACGTATAGGCGAACTAGGCAGCCGCCTAGGGCGCCGACCCAAAGGGGGCGCCAGAGAAAAAATAGAAAAAATTATAAAAAATCTTTTCAAAAGGCAAAAAGTTTTAGGGATGGAAAGAAAAGTGTACATATTTAAGGGCAAATATGACGCAAGAGAGGTTGGTTGGGTTGGCAACAATTTCGATAGAATATGAAGTTGCTAAACAAATTAATCTCGGTGACTTAGTGTCATCCTTTTCAAAGAAAAAGGCAAGGAAACAAAAATGTTAATTATCTATGGTCGTTTTTGTTTTGTGTTATTGATTACTTTGTATATATTTGTCCTATACAACTTCTCAGAAGATTAAAGAGTTAGGAGAGAGTTAAATAATCATTGTTGTTGTGGTTTATTTTGCTCCAAAATTTATATCCCAAGTTTTCATCTACTGCCAAGAAAAGTAGGGGCGCAACAAAATAGTTTTGCCTAGGGCGCCGTAATCTCTCAGGCCGGCCCTGTTAATAACAATGGGTTATTTTCACCTTGCTATTGAAAGGTGACATTAAGCCAGGTTGATAATGAAGAGGTGTCAATAAGGGGAGTTGGAAGTTTCGCCCCCAGCAGTTCGCCCCCAGCATTTCGCCCCCAGCAGTTCGTCCCCAGCAGTTCGCCCCCAGGTACACTTCGCCCCCGAACATTTCGCCCCCGCACATTTCGCCCCCAGCAGTTCGCCCCCGCACATTTCGCCCCCGCACATTTCGCCCCCAGCAGTACGCCCCCGGATGTTTCGCCCCCGGATGTTTCGCCCCCAGCAGTTCGCCCCCGGATGTTTCGCCCCCAGCAGTTCGCCCTCGGATGTTTCGCCCCCCGGATGTTTCGCCCCCGGATGTTTCGCCCCCAGCAGTTCGCCCCCGGATGTTTCGCCCCCAGCAGTTCGCCCCCGGATGTTTCGCCCCCAGCAGTTTGCCTCCAGCAGCTCACCCCCGGATGTTTTGCCCCCAGCAGTTCGCCCCCAGCAGTTCGCCCCCAGATGTTTCGCCCCCAGCAGTTCGCCCCCGTATGTTTCGCCCCCAGCAGTTCGCCCCCGGATGTTTCGCCCCCAGCAGTTCGCCCCCGGATGTTTCGCCCCCGGATGATTCACCCCCAGCAGTTCGCCCCCGGATGTTTCGCCCCCAGCAGTTCGCCCCCGGATGTTTCGCCCCCGGATGTTTCGCCCCTAGCAGTTCGCCCCCGGATATTTCGCCCCCAGCAGTTCGCCCCCGGATGTTTCGCCCCCAGCAGTTCGCCCCTGGATGTTTCACCCCCAGCAGTTTGCCCCCGGATGTTTCGCCCCCAGCAGTTCGCCTCCAGCAGTTCACCCCCGGATGTTTCGCCCCCAGCAGTTCGCCCCCAGCAGTTCGTACCCGGATGTTTCGCCCCCAGCAGTTCGCCCCCGGATGTTTCGCCCCCAGCAGTTCGCCCCCGGATGTTTCGCCCCCAGCAGTTCGCCCCCGGATGTTTCGCCCCCAGCAGTTCGCCCCCGGATGTTTCGCCCCCAGCAGTTCGCCCCCGGATGTTTTGTCCCCAGCAGTTCACCCACAGCAGTTCGCCCCAGGATGTTTCGCCCCCTGCTTTTTGCCCCCAGATGTTTCGGCCCCAAATTAGGCAGGGAATTTTGGCCTTGTGTTTTAGCCCTAAGACCGCTTTCACAGTAGCCACTTTCCCAAGTGCTAAGCACTGGAAAATCGCTAAGAAGATTGCCAATTTTGAATATACTACATGGTGGCCCGATTCTAATGTATCGGGTATTCTAGAAGGCACAGCCACGTGGTATGTTGCACAGGTTATGTAGTATATTGGACAGTCCACATAGTACATTGTACAGGCCACGTAGTATATAGGACAGCCGACGTAGTATTTTGGACAGCGCACGTAGTAAATTGCACAGTCCACGTAGTAAATTGCACAGCGCACATAGTAAATTACACAGCGCACATAGTATATTGGCCAGCCAACGTAGTATATTGCACTGGTCACGTAGTATATTGCACTGTCCACGTAGTCTAGGAATGTGGGCACTATATTCGTGTTTAAAAAAAAATAATAAAGATATACTCACCTCAGCCACGGGCCCTGAAGTCCTCGCGCCTCTCTGCAGTGCTGGCGGTGGCTTACGGTCTGAGCGTAGGACCTGCGATGATGTCGCGGTCACATGACCGTGACATCATCGCAGGTCCTGGACGGTGTGCATTGGAGAGAGGCGCGGAGGACAGCGCGACGTTGGAGGGGGTGAGAATAACTTTTTTTTTATCATTATTATTTTTAGCATTACATCTTTTCACTATTGATGCTGCATAGGCACCATCAATAGCGAAAAGTTGGTCACACAGGGTTAATAGCAGCGTTAATGGAGTGCGGTACACCGCGATCCGTTAACGCTGGCATTAACCCTGTGTGAGCGGTCAGCGGTGAGTGCAGGGCAGTGAAGCAGCGGCCATTTTTATGGCAGACTGTGACCGTCGCTGATTGGTCGTGGGCGTTTTGCCAAGACCAATCAGCGACTTGGATTTACATGACAGACAGACGCCGCGACCAATGAATATACGAATAAAACGTTACAGACGAAAGTGACCCTTAGACAATTATATAGTAGATAAGTCAATGGCTAGAAAAGCGAGGTGTTGTTTTGGCCAGCTCTTTTTATTTTATTACAGGAGCTATTTTTGAGCACTTAGCGTTCATCAATAGCCTGTATCTTATGGGTCATTACCGAGAGCGTTCACAAAAGCGCTCTGAAAAATGCCAGTAAAGCACGTGCTTTGGAGTTCTAAAACAGTGGCAGCATAAGGGTGCTTTCACACTTCCGCTACATATGCACTACAGGCCGCCCGTTCGCTTCTGTAATGCCGCATTCCGCTAACCTGCAGCGGAACGAAAAGAAGAAAATGCTCTTCTTTTTGTTCTGACACTGATAGCGGAATGCGGCATTACGAAAGCGAACGGGCGTCTGCAGATCGCTGAACCCAGCCGTTCACTTCTATGGGCAATGCAAGCGGAATGCCAGCATTCAGCCAGCATTGCCCTGGGGTCAGCTGGATGTCAGATCCAGAGCGGATCGACCTCTGGCGGCCACAAACACAAGTGTGAAACCACTCTAAAATTACAGTGTGCAAGAGGCCTAAAATCTAAACAATTTTGAACTTTTACCTGACCCAGCACTGACCTGCTTTGTTGCAAGTTTTGTTGCAGATGTAACAAGTAGCATGGTCACATGTCCTGCAAGTTACATTAGACTAGCTTTTATTCCATCTGTATATCAGAATATAGCAGTATCTGAAATCTCCACAAAGAGAGAAGTGTACTGCCACAAAAAATCAGTCAGCTTCCACAGCAATTCACTTTCTACAACTATGAATTCAGTTCTGTCCAAACGTGGAAGGAGCAAGTTGGTCCATGAGAATCACATTTACTTATTTTCCAAACGAACCGCTGACGATGTCCATTCCATCTGGGTATGTGAAAAACGGTCGACTTGCAAGGGACGTGTTTGGACCAATGAAGAATCTGGCGAAGTTGTGAAAGTAGTCAATCTTCACAATCACGCAGCACAAGCTGCAAGACCTGAAGCAATCCGACTTGTTAATGAGGCTGTGACCAGGGCAAGGACAACACAGGAGACACCACAAAAGATTCTCACAGACGTCGTTTCAGGAGCCCATTCTAATGTTGCAGCACTTCTCCCAAGGAAAGCATCACTGAAGAGGACAATACGATTAGCAAGGCAACTTGGCAATATCCCAAGGTTACCTCAAACCCTTGATCAACTTGTTATCCCCCTCGAGTTCCAGGAGATCAGTATTGATGGTGTCCAGCAGCAGTTCCTTCTGCATGACTCTGGTAAGCTACTTAACCATTTAACATTGTATTAAAACAATTCCATTATGCATAATTATTGCAAAGTTTATTTTGCACAAATGTGAAAAATGCTACACTATAAGGTGCTGATATAAAATACTATGTGATTTTTGCCTTCAAGGGAAACTTTGAGGGTAATATAATGTAGTGAGGCCTACTGATTCCAACTAGTGTTGGCCGATCAATGGAAAGATAGGATCAGATCGGGCTGATCATACCGAAAGATTGGAATTAATTCAGATCCAATCTCCAGAGCTAGATGTAGATATATATATATATATATATATATATATATGCACACTGTACGCCCGAACAGTGTGTGTGTGTATATATATGCATATATGTGGGTGGGTGATGGTGGTCTGGCACTTTTGGAACTTTGAAATGCAATAAAGGATTTGTATAGGACTTCAGGAGCGCGGAGGTCTTTCTTCATGGATGCATGTTAAGTACGGGCGGAAGCCAACCCCTGCTCTAGCAGCACACTGAGTCCTCAGCAACAATCTCAGTTGAGCCACTCTTCTTCCAGCTTTCTTGCATATATATAATGTCCCCAAGCTGCGCTGTTAAAAAATAAACAAACCCAGTTATTCAACTCTCTCTCCAGTGTCCAGCGCTGTCTCCGGCGGTGCAGGGAATTCCGAAATCCCAATGCTATGCATTCTGGGTTGTGCATCACCACCTCTGCACATGTGCCGGGCTGTTCTGTGACGTGATGTGGTGCTTTCCCAGGACCGTCTAGTGAGCGGTCCTGGGATCACTCTCCACTGTAGTTATAGTACGGCAGGCACAGAGGCGGCGATGCGCCGCCTGGATTTCGGGATTCCCTGCACTGCTGGGCTAGGAGCCGGAGCCAGTACTGGACACTGGAGAAAGAGGTGAGTAACTGGGTTTGTTTATTTTTTAACAGCGCAGCCTGGAGCCATTTACTAAAGCTAAATATGCACACACGCTGTACACCTGTATAGTGTGTGTGTGTGTGTGTGTGTGTGTATATATATATGCGCACACTGTTCGGGAGTGTATGCCCGGACAGTGTTTTCAGATTACGGAGGATTCCGATTTCTAATTCAGATCATCATCATGATCTGGCTACAAATCGGATCGTAATTTAAAATAACGATCAGCCTGAAAATCGTAATAAATTACGATCTTCAGTGATCGGACCGGCCAACACTAATTCCAAATATGCAGCATTGTACTGGCCATACCTGTCCTGGATGCTGCCCCGGAGTTCAGCCTCGCCTGTCTGCGGCATGCACGGACTGAACTGCCATCGCCGGCTGATTCCTCGGCTCTCGTAGTTCAGTCCTGCAGATCCGTGGACAGGTCGGGCTGAACTCCGGAGCTCAGGTGAGATACGCCATGATTTGCAGATGCGTTTTGCCTGCTGCTTCCAAGCACTTTTTAAGCACTTTGCAAGCGCTTTGGCAAAACGCTTCTGCAAATAGGGGACGTGGCCAAGCTCTGCTATGGGCGTGGCCATGCCCTGCTATGGCCTAAACCGAGCGTATTTGGCGTGGTTTGCAGGCATTTTTCAGGAGGTTTCCCTCTTGCCCATTCCCATTCCTTCCGGGATCCGCCGGAAAATAGCTTTGAAGCTATTTTCCGGTGGGGCGTTTTCCGGCCCCGGCCGGAATCCGCCCGTAACCCGCACCATAGACATGAAAGAGCGGGTTTCAGGCAGGAAACACAGCACGGAATACGCCTGTAAATCCAGCTTGTCTGGATAAAGCCTGAGGCCTCGTGCCCACTGACGGTAGGTGATTGTGGAGCGGCATCTCCGCAGCAGCTGTAATTGCGGTAGCAATTGGAGATCCCACAGGAATCTATTTGTGCCTGCAATTGTGGCCACTATTGTGGTACCCTAATTCTGTATCAAAATCTTCACTTAACTCTATGGATTTAGGTGCAGGTTTTAGTGCAGGATTTCAGCCCCTTGTCTGAATGGCTGGAATTTTGTTTGTATAATGGCAGCATACATTGACATGCTGCACTGCATGTTTTTTTTTGTAAACAAAATTTTTTCATCAGCATGTGGATGGGATTTACACATTAATGCTGCATATGACCCCAGCCTAATGGACCATTCAGTTATGCCTTAGGCCAAAAGCACACTGGTGATTTTACTGGCGTTTTTTGCGTCCTGCACAATCCTCTCAATGAGACAGCATAGGCAGCGCGGACGTCACGAACGTCCGCACTGCCCACCCGACGACTAGCGTGCCCATCCGCCTGAATGGAATGCTCCATTCAGGCGGGCGGACTGCCCAGTCGTTCATTCAGACGTCCAGCCGCACGCCGCGTCTGGATGCGGCTGTCAACTAGACGGCCCGTTCAGCATAGTGGCGATCGGCCGTGCTGAACGGCCGTCTAGTTGAAGGGTCTAAAGGTACCCTAAAAATGTGACCTATTTCAAGTTTGGAAGTAATTTTAATTTTAAACAAAAATATATAATTTTCCACTGGGACAATATATGTTGTAAAAAACTATTGGTTGGCCCCTTCACACTAGATTTTGCTTCAGTTTTTTATTATGAAATCAGAAAATCTGGAGCAAAATGTGAGTATTTAATGTGAGATATGAACAGAGTCTTCTGATTAGGATATTTTTTTTGTGAATTTATCCCAAAACTCTGTCTGCTGCTTGTTACACTTTTTCTGTTATTTCCTCTACTAATACTTTCATTTTAAATTAGGAAATGGACACAGCCGTATGTTGATATTTGGAACAAGAGACAATCTCCATCTACTGGCACAAAGTAAAGAGTGGTTTGCTGATGGCATAGTCCACAGCGGCCTTGATGTTCCTGTAGTGTACACCTTGCTGACAGACAAGAGCCGTTCTACATACCAGAGGTTGCTGCAAGAGCTGAAGAACTTGCAGCCTGGACTGCAGCCAGACAACCTGATGTTGGATTTTGAACTAGCTGCAATACAGGCATTTGAAAGTGAATTCCCCAACCTTGTGAAGAGTGGTTGCTTTTTCCACCTATCACAGTCGGTTTGGCGTAAAGTTCAAAATGAAGGACTCAAGATGCAATACCAAGGTGACCATGAATTTGCCCGTTGGATACGCATGATACCTGCCCTGGCCTTTCTACCACCACAGAATGTTGTGCAATCATTTGAAGAATTGGTGGAAGATCCTGACTTTCCACAAGAAGCAATACCTATTGCCAACTATTTTGAAGACAGCTATATCGGTCGAATGAATCGCAGAGGACGTCAAGCACCTTTGTTTCCAGTTCAATTCTGGAATGTGTATGAACGAACATTGAATGATCAACAGCGAACAAATACTGATGTCGAAGGATGGCACCGTAGCTTTCGAGAAACATGTGGTACTCTTTTCCAAAATATATACCGGTTCATTAACTGTCTGAAACATCAGCAAGAGCTCCATAGTTTTGAAATTATTCAGATAATAGCAGGAAATCCCATCGCTGCAAGAAACAAAAAGTATGCTGCAATTTCAGCAAGGGTTAAACGTATCGTGCAAGATTTCGGTAATAGAAGCTTGATGGATTATCTGAGAGGCATTGCCTACAGCTTTGATTTTTAGTTCATGGTCACATATTGTATGTTTTGAGAGCAGTGTTTTTAGCTGTAAAATAATTCAAGCATTATAACCTGTAATTTGTATTTTCTCTTTTTCTCTAATCCTTCCCCTCTATACCTTTTTATGTTTCTTGTTAAAACAGTTTTGATATATACAGTTAAAGCATAACTCTGCAAAAAACATGTCATGTTATAGTACCTATGCCCATGATCTTCATTTCCAAAGGAGACCTTCCAGCAGCTTCACTTCTGTGTGAAAAGTCTCATCCAAGTTAAAGCTCCATGTGCTGCAGGATTTCAGTGGTTGCTAAGGAGGTTGTTTCTCCTTAGTAGCAGTACTTGTGGATGGATTCTAGAGGGCGTGGCTGCACAGGAGCATGCAGCTAACAATATATTCCCTATGATGTATAAAGGGCTGCTGGTTTACAGCCCTCTGCAAAGCCCCCCCTATGTGTTCCGTCCCGTAATGGCTTTACACAGGCAGGGGGGAGCCCTCCTCTTGTCCAGGACAGAGCACATGAGCGGAGGGTGAAGGGGAGCTTTGCAGAGGGCTGTGAACAAGCAGCCCTGAATGTATCATAGGGAGCCAGGAACCGTTCTGCTCCCAAGGGGGCACGACCTCCTTAGTAACCAATGAAATCCTACTATTTTCCTGTCTGTTTGTAAAATTACTCATCTAGAAAACAAAGTTTGAGAATAAAAAAAACTAATTTGATCAGAATTGTATATCTTAGACTCATATGGTGTATTATTAGTGATAAGCAAACCTGCCAATGTTCAGTTCAGGCAGGTTTTTCCCGGATGCGAAAGATCCAGGAGCAAATTGCTAGAGGCAAAACATCCAGGGATGAACTGCTGGGGGCGAACTGACAGGGGGCGAAACATCCGGGGGTGAAACATCCGGGGGCGAACTGCTGGGGGCGAAACATCCGGGGGCGAAACATCCGGGTACGAACTGCTGGGGGTGAACTGATGGGGGCGAAACATCCGGGGGTGAACTGCTGGAGGCGAACTGCTGGGGGCGAAACATCCGGGGGTGAACTGCTGGGGGCGAAACATCCGGGGGCGAAACATCCGGGGGCGAACTGCTGGGGGCGAAACATCCGGGGGTGAACTGCTGGGGGCGAAACATCCGGGGGCGAACTGCCAGGGGCGAAACATCCGTGGGCGAACTGCTGGGGGCGAAACATCCGGGGGCGAAACATCCGGGGGCGAAACATCCGGGGGTGAACTGCTGGAGGCGAACTGCTGGGGGCGAAACATCCGGGGGCGAACTGCTGAGGGCGATACATCCGGGGGCGAACTGCTGGGGGCGAAACATCCGAGGGCGAACTGCTGGGGGCGAAACATCCGGGGGCGAACTGCTGGGGGCGAAACATCCAGGGGCGAACTGCTGGGGGTGAAACATCCGGGGGCGAACTGCTGGGGGCGAAACATCCGGGGGCGAACTGCTGGGGGCGAAACATCCGGGGGCGAACTGCTGGGGGCGAAATATCCGGGGGCAAAACATCCGGGGGCGAACTGCTGGGGGCGAAACATCCGGGGCGAACTGCTGGGGGCAAAACATCCGGGGGCGAACTGCTGGGGGCGAAACATCCGGGGGCGAACTGCTGGGGGCGAAACATCCGGGGGCGAACTGCTGGGGGCGAAACATCCGGGGGCGAAACATCCGGGGGCGAACTGCTGGGGGCGAAACATCCGGGGGCGAACTGCTGGGGGCGAAACATCCGGGGGCGAACTGCTGGGGGCGAAACATCCGGGGGCGAACTGCTGGGGGCGAAACATCCGGGGGCGAACTGCTGGGGGCGAAACATCTGGGGGCGAACTGCTGGGGGCGAAACATCCGGGGGCGAAACATCCGGGGGCGAACTGCTGGGGGCGAAACATCCGGGGGCGAACTGCTGGGGGCGAAACATCCGGGGGCGAACTGCTGGGGGCGAAACATCCGGGGGCGAACTGCCGGGGGCGAAACATCCGTGGGCGAACTGCTGGGGGCGAAATATCCGGGGGCGAAACATCCGGGGGCGAAACATCCGGGGGTGAACTGCTGGAGGCGAACTGCTGGGGGCGAAACATCCGGGGGCGAACTGCTGGGGGCGAAACATCCGGGGGCGAACTGCTGGGGGCGAAACATCCGGGGGCGAACTGCTGGGGGCGAAACATCTGGGGGTGAACTGCTGGGGTTGAAACATCCGGGGGCGAACTGCTGGGGGCGAAACATCCGGGGGCGAACTGCTGGGGGCGAAACATCCGGGGGCGAACTGCTGGGGGCGAAATATCCGGGGGCGAAACATCCGGGGGCGAACTGCTGGGGGCGAAACATCCGGGGGCGAACTGCTGGGGGCGAAACATCCGGGGGCGAACTGCTGGGGGCGAAACATCCGGGGGCGAACTGCTGGGGGCGAAACATCCGGGGGCGAAACATCCGGGGGCGAACTGCTGGGGGCGAAACATCCGGGGGCGAACTGCTGGGGGCGAAACATCCGGGGGCGAACTGCTGGGGGCGAAACATCCGGGGGCGAACTGCTGGGGGCGAAACATCCGGGGGCGAACTGCTGGGGGCGAAACATCCGGGGGTGAACTGCTGGGGGCGAAACATCTGGGGGCGAACTGCTGGGGGCGAAACATCCGTGGGCGAAACATCCGGGGGCGAACTGCTGGGGGCGAAACATCCGGGGGCGAACTGCTGGGGGCGAAACATCCGGGGGCGAACTGCTGGGGGCGAAACATCCGGGGGCGAACTGCTGGGGGCGAAACATCCGGGGGCGAACTGCTGGGGGCGAAACATCCGGGGGCGAACTGCTGGGGGCGAAACATCCGGGGGGCGAACTGCTGGGGGCGAAACATCCGGGGGCGAAACATTCGGGGGCGAACTGCTGGGGGCGAAATGTGCGGGGGCGAAACAACCTGGGGGCGAAATGCTGGGGGCAAAATATTCGGGGGCGAAGCGTACCTGGGGGCGAACTGCTGGGGGCGAACTGCTGGGGGCGAAATGCTGAGGGCGAACTGCTGGGGGCGAAACTTCCTAAAACCGTCAATGAGACACCTATCCATTATTAACCCTAGAATAGTAAAGGGTTAAAAAAGACACACACAATTAAAAATTCTTTTAATGAAATAATCACACAGTTTTTGACAAAATTTATTATTCTGCTAATCCAACAAAAGCCCTTGTTCTGTAAAAAAAACAAAAATAAAAACCAACAATATACAATCTCAATGACGTGTGTGTGTGTATATATATATATATATATATATATATATGTGTATATATATATATATTCTATGTGTATATATCTATTCTTTCATTTGCGTTTTAACCTGTTATTGGGCTCCATTATATGTCCATTTTGTAGGCTGGTGAGAAAAAAATCATCATACGGATGCCATACGGATGCTTAGATGTGAGAAAATTGCATCCTCGCATGACAATCGGATGACATACGGATCACTGTTCATGAAGCATTTGCGCGATTCTGGTCCATGAAAACGGACCGTATTTTTATATGTTGTGTGTGACTCCAGCCTAACTCATCCCATCCTTTCCGTAGGATCTGCCATTTATCATCACTAAATACAAATTTTACCTGTGCATTGAGAATTTTGAAAATGAAAGATCGGTCCTGGCAAGGAAAGGATCAGATTTCTCTGATATTATAAGTATCTTATTGAGACTGTGTTATTGATTTATGAAATAAAGATTAAAACGATGGTTATTATTTAAGTGAAATTCAACATTTGGTATATTAATTCATTGTAGTTAATATTGCATACTAAAAAAGGTCCTCTGTAAAAATGAGAGATATCATAGGTGGAATGTACTTAATAATATGAATTCATAGCTATAATTCATAAATGATTATGGTAATGCTTTTAACGCTACTTTAGAGGTGTCTCTAATGCTGTTAGTCTTTAACTAGACGTTCAGCATATCTCAAGTAGAGGTGTCTTTGTTTAAAGAGGATCTGTGGGTGGAATTTGTCATTTGTTTTGCAACTGTTTTAGCACATTTGGGTCATTTTTACTTTTAGATATATGGATAGCAAACTCCATTATAATGAATATGGTCGTGCTAGACAAATAATGCACAATGAAACACTATACTATTATGTAACTTTATTGGTTGCTATATCTGTATTGCTACCCGATAATGAAAAATAGGGAATTCATCTAATTGAATCTGACCATTTTAATGCCTTTTATATTTAAGAATCATGAAACCCACACTGTCCAATCAGTAAAAGAGCTGGAAATATAGTTTTCCTCGGGTTTAGCCATTGATGGTCTAGCTTTATAATGAGACATTAAAGTTTGATTGTTGGTGTCCCATCATCACAGTAATGGGGCAATGGTGCTTATACTAGCTCCTCTGAAGTCATCACCCATGCACATTGGCTCATTCATTCAAAAAGTTTCCAGACTGATCTAATTTACCTGAAGGGGACAGTATAGGACTGACCTATGTTAAAGATGAATGTCAGAACTTTTGAAGGTCAAATCACTACCATAGAACATTGACATCTAATACCATGGAAATACCGGAAATACCAGCAATGTTTAACTCTAGAAGAGCACCTGTAAAGTAAGTTCAATTTTAGAACAAGAAAAAACCCAGTTTTTCAGATTATATGGAAAAAAACTAGTTCATTTGCCGGGAATCTGTAAGACTATAGCTGAAGTAGACATAACATATGTACAACCTTTATTCAACAACTTTTATTCATATGTACAACTATTCATGCCATTATTCTTCACATATTCCATTTTTTTCTTGTTCATTGTGTGCGCTGAACCCTTGCAGCATACAGCTCTTGTGAAGTTGTTCCCCGATGCTCCTTCACCTATAACTCATCAGAAACTACAGAACATGCTCAAAACAATAGCCTCTCACACAGCACTCAATGAAATTGACAAGGCAGCAAAGAAAACCAGCAGCAAATAGACATCTCCAAGTAGAAACTATGAAAGACATGAGAAACAAGTGACAGATGTCTTATGCAATTTACTTTTCGTGTGTTGGCATTTTTATGCAGTGTTACCTTGGTCACTCTCTAGAGCTTTGCCATAAAATGACTAGCAAAATTCTTTTAAAGTCTAATAGTATTACATACGCACATGAACATAACAAACATAAATATAAGATGATATTTAGTATAACAAAAGTAAATCTTCTGTCTTTTCACATTTTGAATTAAAGCTACATATTAATGTATACCATCTAGGGGTACATGTAGAATCATGCTAGCATTTGGAAATGTTGAGCATTAAATGGAATCTGTCACCAGGTTTTTGCCACCCTAAGAGCAGCATAATGTAGAGACAGCCAGCCTGATTCCAGTAAGGTATCAGATTCTGGGCTCCTTGCTGTAGTTTTGATAGAATCACTGTTTAACCCCTTTCTGACCGCTGATGGGATAGTGCATCAGCGGTCAGAGTCCCCTGCTTTGAGGTGGGCTCCTGCGGTGATCCCACCTCAAAGCCTCAACATGACAGCTGTTATAAACAGTTGACATGTGCCCGCAATAGTCGCGAGCAGAATCGCAGTCAGCTTACTCCTATTAACTAGTTAAATCCCACTGTCAAATGCTGACAGCGGGCAATTAACTACTGCTTCCGGCCACCGGGCTGGAAGTCAGCGCATCGCTGACCCCTGTCACGTGATCAGGGGGTCGGCAATGCATTGCTTTGACAACCAGAGGTCCCATAGAAACATCTATGGTTGTTGCAGGCACATTGCTGACTGCCGTTCGGTGGTCGGCACTCATAGCAAAGCAGTAAATCTGCTACACATGGGCGATCTGCTCATCACCCATATGTATCAGAGCCGATCAAGTGTGGCATGCTTCTAGCCTCCCATAGAGGCTATTGAAGCATGCCAAAAGTAAAAAAAAGTGTTTAAAAATTAAAAAAATAAAAAAACCTAAAAGTTCAAATCACCTCCCTTTCACCCCAATCAAAATAAAACAATAAAAAAATCACACATACACATATTTAGTATTGCCAAGCTCAGAGTCGCCCGATCTATCAATAAAAAAAGGATGAACCCGATCGCTAAATGTCGTTGCGAGAAAAAAATTCAAAGCGCCAGAATTACATTTTTTTTGGTCGCTGCAACACTGCATTAAAATGCAATAACGGGCAATCAAAAGAACATATTTGCACAAAAGTGGTATCATTAAAACTGTCAGCTCAGCCCACAAAAAATAAGCCCTCACCTGACCCCAGATCACGAAAAATGGAGACGCTACGAGTCTCAGAATATTGCTCTTTTTTAGCAAACTGAATTTTTTTTCACCACTTAGGTAAATAAAAGAGAACCTAGAGATATAAAAATAACAAATTACTATTGCGCATACAGTCTCTCATTTGATGGGGTTTAAAAATAGATATTCTAATATAATGAGAGAGAAGTAACCAGCCGCTATAAGCAATAGCTATATCACTAAAAATATACACATAAATACCAGAAAGTATGGCGATTGACAGTCAAACAATTCACCTAAGGTACCAATGTGCCTGCTTAAGATTAATAGAAAATAAATACCTCATATAGCTCCAATATGTGGTGGATTTTTCTATTCTTAGCTATATGAGGTATTTACAGTATTTTCTATTAATCTTAAGTAGGCACATTGGTACCTTAGGTGAATTGTTTGACTGTCAGTCACCATACTGTCCTAATCTGGTATTTATGTGTATATTTTTAGTGATATAGCTATTGCTTATAACGTCTGGTTACTTCTCTTTCATTATATTAGATTATCTACTTTAAACCCCATCAAATGAGAGACTCTAAGCGCAATAGTAATTTGTTATTATTATGCATCTAATTTTGACACCTGCGGTGACTGTTGTCTTTTACTTGTGCTGCTGGAGTCTTTGTGCAATTGAGCGCCACTGTATTATCATTTAATTGAGAACCTAGACATAATTGGTGTCTATGAACTCGTAATGACCTGGAGAATCATAGTGGCAGGTCAGTTTTAGCATTTCGTGAACCTAGCAAAAAAGCCAAGCAAAGAACAAGTGTGGGATTGCACTTTTTTGCAATTTCACCGCACTTGGAATTTTTTTTTCCAATTTTCGAGTACATGACATGCTAAAACCAGTGATGTCGCTCAAAAGTACAACTCACCCGCAAAAGATGTGCCCTGACATGGCCATGCTGACAGAAAAATAAAAAAGTTATGGCTCTGGAAAGAAAGGGAGCGATAAACAAAAATGAAAAATTGAAAAAAGCTCCGGTCATTAAGGGGTTAATAAGCAGGAGATTATCACTAGACGACTAGTAGGTAGAAAAAATGTTCTTAAGACCAGTATAACCCAGCCCCAACAACTGATTAATAGCCTTATGTGTACACAATACAAGGGCAGAGATCTGCCAATCACTAGTGTGGGCGTAGTTATACAGAGCTCAACATTCAGACAATTGCTAGATCTGCAGTAAAGAAAACATTGATTTGATAAAAATGACAGTGAGAAGCCCAATAAGTGAAACATGGCTGGAATTCGGACCTCTGCCACTACATTATGATGCTCTCAAACTGGGTATAAAAAAAACCTGGTGACTGGTGAGAGATTCCCTGTAATGTTTGCCTTTTTTCCTCAGTTTTTTGTGTTGTTCCAATTGCCACAAAGGAAATAAACATTTGTATAACAAAACATGTGTAAACACAATAATTTTCTGAGAAAATACTTCATTTCCTGAACCAATTACAAGCATGCAAACAGTATTGGCCATGTCTGTAGGTAGTGGACACCGTGCATGACAGACACCTGCAGACACATCATAATGGATCATAATGGGTGCCGCTCTCCTTCAGATGCAGAATTAAGTCACACTCTGTTGACCTTTCAGTATATAAATCCATATAGAATTCAGATTGTAAAATGGCTGAACTCGTGTTTCCTCCCTCTACTAACCTACCTTTGCCCGACATTGCCATCACCGTGTATTGTTCCACCATTACTCCCCAGCAACATGCCCACTGTCTTGGGGTCACACTTGATTCCATGTTTTCATTCACCCCCCACATCCAATCACTGGCTCGCTCTTTTTATCTACACCTCAAAAGCATTCCTAGAATTCGACCTTTTATTACTTTCGACTCTGCAAAAACTGTTTCTCTTATTCATCTCGTCTGGACTATTGTAACTCTCTACTAATCGGCCTCCCTTTTTCCAAAATCTCCCCTCTCCAATCTGTCTTGAATGCTGTGGCTAGGATCATATTCCTTCCCAATTGTCATACCGATGCCGCTACCTTGTGTCAGTTATTACACTGGTTACCCATCCACTCCAGAATAAATTACAAACTTATTACCCTCACCAACAAAGCTCTCCATGGCTCAGCATCACCCTACATCTCCTCCCTTGTCCCAGCCTAACACCCTACCCATGCCCTCCATTCTGCTAATGACCTGAGGTTAACAAAAGAATAATCAGAGCCTCCCACTCCAGTCTCCAAGACTTTTCACGTACTGCACCAATTCTTTGGAATGCACTACCCAGATTAATACGATTAATCGGCAATCCCCACAGTTTTAAGTGTGCCCTAAAATTGCATTTGTTCAGACTGGCCTACATCCTCAACTCATTAACCTAATTATCCCTGTGTGGCTCATTCAAAAATATTTTTTACCATGTTCGGGCTCCTTGCATCATGTTGTCACATGCTTTATGCATTCAATAGCCTTCTGTGTCTGTATTGTATGTACTTAGGCTGTTAACTGGTTCATGCAGGGTTAGAGGAACACCCGATTTATACACTATGTTTGGTCCGAACAATGAAAGCAATTGTTACAATCTACCTTTTGTGTCTCCCCTTTTTCCTTCTAGATTGTAAGCTTGCCAGCAGGGCCCTCATTCCTCTTGGTATCTGTTTTGATCTGTGTTTATTGTTATGCTGTAATGTCTATTGTTTGTCCAAGTCCCCTCTATAATGTAAAATGCTGTGGAATATGTTGGTGCTATAGAAATAAAATTATTATTCAGAAATTACAACTAAATAATGGTAAAATACAACATTAAATATCAGATGCCTTAGATAGGCTTTGATTGCAATAATAAATTAAAATTGGAGCAATTTTTGGATGGTGCTATAAATAATCCTGTTGGATTTTTTAGTTAAAAATGTAAAGGTGTGTGCAAGATTAGTCACAAAAGTGTTGTGTTATTTCTTATTCTTAAGAATCAAGTGTTTATTCCTGCTTAAATAACCAGGTATGTTTCCAATAGGATTTATTCCCAGGGCTCTCACTTAATGGAGCTGGAATGTAGCATAGTTGATTATTCTAGTTCCACTACAAATGCAGCCAGTGCCGGCTCCAGCAGCTGTCAGCAAAAGAAAACAATTATTCAGGTACTGGAACTAATCCTGTGAAGTAGATTATCGGGACTGGTTACTAAGCAACCAGCAAAAATGTTATAAAATAAGTCCATGTTTCCTATAGAGACAGGATTGCAAACTGAAGGTCTGTCAAGATTAACTGTGTCTTATAATGGAACTCCTGGGTAAAAGCCATGGTGGTATCCATTGTTGTAGGATTGCTACAGTACTGTTCTTAAGCTTACTATTGATGCTTTATATGTACTACAAATCTACTGCTACTGATCAACTGAATTCTGGCACCTGGTATTTAATTAATAAAATGCTTTAGTGACTGTGGTTGGCAAATTAATCAATAAGTCAAGCTTTCTCTTTTGGTTGGTCGTTCAGCTCCAACATTTAATTGGTCTAGAGGTTCTTGTGAAGGAGGCAAGCTTTCACCACCCAGCATCTGTCAGTAGACTGAAGCAATGAAATTTGACATTTGCATTGTTTTAAGGCAGGTCAGTGTAGGTAGTTTCATTATACAATGTGTGAGATTCCATACTGTATACAGTTCAAGGCTAAGTCTACATTGTGACTTGTAAAATTGCACATCTCAATTTATGTCTATTTACATTCTATGAGTTATAATTGTTCCTTTGATGTTTATTTCACTTGAGGTCATGTAAGGGAATATTTCCGTGGAGCACAAGTTTAGCATTCTATTATGTTATTGCAAAGAATGCATTTGTATTCTTTATTTCAATGCATACATGTCTTGAAAGGTTCTAAACACCTTTTCACAGAGTTGCCATTATAATTTATTCGCTTCCTGAATCTAAAGTTACTCAACTTTCTAAATAATCTTCATTAAAATGAACATTTTGCTTTTGCAATGTTCCTTTAAGTCTTTCTTCTAAAGAGTGCCCATTAATTTATTTTTTGCTTTCATAAAAGAATAGTACACGTGAAAGACAGAAACTTTGTGACATCTCTTATTAGAAAATTTCTCTTTATGAACTCACGAAGTCAGTCTCAAATGTCTCAAGCTAAAGGTAACATTTTTCTTCAGTAAATACAGAATTTGCCAATACAAAGATGGGAGATTTAAGTTGGTCCTCAAAAACTTCTATAGAGAACTGTAAGGGATCATACTCATGACAGTATTTTCAGCTTGAGTGCAAACAGACAAAACATCGGATCATGCCAGGACAAATATTATTCTATTCGCTTTTTTCCCCAGACAAAGCCGGTCTGGATCAATTTAGATTGCAGTTGGCCATACAAGTCAACGAGTCCACAGAAAACATCTGACAGAACTCAGATAACAATTGCGTGCAGCCCAATTTCCATGGATTTACAGAATGGAGAAGATGGAGACTTTTTTTACTTTATATTCTCCTCATCTGAGGAAATTGGATAACACTGTAATCACACTTTGATCAAACTCTGGTTAGAGTTTAATTAGATTTTGATTTGCATAATCATCCCAATTCTCTCAAATAATAGAAAATATGGATGTGTGACCCTAGTCTAAGGATAAGGCCCCACTATCAGTATTTGGCGGTATTTTTCCTCATTATTTGAGGAACAATCAGAGAAAAAGCATAACAAGTGCACCACATCTGCATTTTTCCCCACTCCTGCTTTTGGTTTACAGATACTGAGGAATAATACTGACCAAATACTGAAAGTGGAGCCATAGCCACAATGTTTTTTCAGGAGAACTTGTAGCAGAATGTCTTCGGAAGTTCTGGGTTGTCGGATTCCTTTGGTTTCAATATGCTCTACGCTCACCACACATCTAGATACATTCCTAGAGTGCTGTAGCGTCTAAAATGGTGGCACTTTTTGGGGTTTCCATTGTTTAGGAACATCAGGGGCTCTCCAAAAGCCCCATGAAGTCCGCTCTCGATTCCAGCCATTTTCACATTCAAAATTCGAATGGTGCTCCTTCCCTTCCGAGCCCTGCAGTGTGCCCAAATAGAAGTTTTCTTCCACATATGGGTTATAGGCATGCTCAGGAGAAATTGCACAACAAATTTTTCATTTTCTCTTGTCATTCTTATGAAAATAAAAAGTATTGAGCTAAAGTAAAATGATTATTTTTTCCTTCCACATTCTATTAATTCCTGTAAAGCACCTAAAGGGTTAATACATTTTTTGAATGTGGGTTTGAGGACTTTGAGAGGTGAAGTTTTTAGAATAGTGCCACTTTTGGGCATTTTCTCTCATATAGGCACCCCCTAAGTCACTTCAAGTGTGATGTGGTCTCTAAAAAATAGTTTTGCAAATTTTGTTGGAAAACTTCGAAATTGCTGAGCAACTTTGTACCCTTCCAATTTCCTTAGTAAAAAGGTATGTTTAAAAAATGATGCAGATGTGAAGTAGACATATGGGAAAAAGTATTTATTAATTATTTTCACTGGTATACATATCTGATTTAAGGGCATAAAAATGTAAAGTTTGTTAAGTGCAAATTTTCAAATTTTTTTGCAAAATTTTCAATATGTTCATAAATATCTTTAAATCATATCAAACAAAATTTACCACTAACATTACGTTCAATATGTGATGAAAAAAATATCTCAGGATCACTGTGATCCGTTGAAGCATTCCAGAGTTATTTCCACATAAAGTGACTGGTCAAATTTAAAAAATTTCACCTGGTTATTGAGGTCAAAATTAGCTTAATCACTAAGGCCTCTTTCACACATCAGGTTTTCGCCGTCAGGCGCGATCCGGCGCTTTTGACAGAAACCGGATCCGGCGAAATGCAATGCCGGATCCAGTTTCCCCCCATTGACTTGCATTTGCACCAGATCGCGCCGGACGGCCATGCGTTTCATCCGGTTTTCGCCGGATCCGGCAATGTGTCGCGATCCGGCGTCTGGAAAAAACGGCTACTGTAAAGTTTTTTGTCTCCGGCGAAAAAGCCGGACACGCCGGATCCGGCGCGTCCGGCTTTTTCACACAATGAAAGCCTATGAGCGCCGCAATGTGCCGGATCCGGCGAAAGCTGGATCCCGCGGCAGGATCCGGTTTTTTGGTCTGAGCATGCTCAGTAGCTCTGCCCACAAGACATATATAAAAGCAAGACAGTGGGACCCACAGCCACACCCAACATGCCACCCAAGAAAGCAACCAAGCGCAGCAGGAGAAGGCAGGAGACCACTGCAGCACCATCAGCACCACCACCACCCCAAATGGAGCAGCAAATGGAACATGCTGAGGAGGGGAGGCCAGCAGCAGATGAGAGACGGTAATTATCAAATCCCCCATTCCTCCAAACTAGGGCTATTGAATATCAAGATATTCATTGGCCCTTTGTTTCTCTTTATTCAACAGCCGCCCAATAGATGCAGCAGCAGCAGCAGCAATGGCAGCAGCTGGAACACCACCCACAGGCATGGAGTGTGGCCACCAGGAAGACAGCACATCATCTTCTGGGAGCCCTCCCTCGCATCGTCAGCGTTTGACGGTAAGTTTTTATTTCCAAAATCCATCTTCTCTGTAATATATGTCTATTCATTGCCTTTTATTTCAAAACAGGATTCACAAGATGAAGAGGAGCTCCCAGAAGAAGAAGGAAGGGGTGGACAGACACCTGGAGTGGGCTCACAATTGGTAAGTTTTTTGCATCAAACGCAGAAACACAACATCACACTACACACAACACATAGAAAACAATGTTCTGCAGACCACACACAGCAAACAAATGCCTACATCCAAAGACATAACATTTTTTGTTTTCTTCTCTAGTCTTCCCAATCTGGTGCTCGGCCAAGAGGTCCTCGCAGTGCCTCCCAGGGTCGTCGGCGACAGCAACGCGGCGGTCACCAGCGTGTAAGTATAAATATTTTTGCTTTGTTTTTTTGCACTTTTTATTTCATTTCTTTTGTGGAGGCTAATTATGTTATTTTTGTCTTTTTCTTTAACAGCCTTCATAGCGTGCTCCCGACTCTGACGGTGAGGATGGAGGACTCGATGTGGACCACCTCATCGATCTCGTCAGAGAAAGGGAGCCGCTCTGGAATATGGCTGACCGCCGCCACGCTGACCTTATCGTTACCCGACGACTCTGGGAGGAAATCTGTTCGCTCCTTGTGGGCCGCTGGGAGGACCTCGATGTTCGGGCCCAGATTAAAGAGCGTAAGTATATACAGTACCGGTTGCTTGATGTAAACCAGTGTTTCCCGAACTCCAGTCCTCGTGGTCCCCACGTATCATGTGTTCAGGATTTCTATTTACTATGGAAATCCTGAAAACATGACCCCTGGGGACCATGAGGACTGGAGTTTGTGAAACACTGATGTTGTATACTAACCACTCCTTTCTCGTTTCAGGGAACAGAATTGTGAATCGGTGGCGGTCTGTGAGGGATCGTTTCAAGAAGGAGTTCAATAAAGAGATGCGGGCCCCGAGTGGATCTGGAGGATGCAGGAGCAAGTACAAGTACGCAGAAGCCCTGTCGTTCCTCCGGGAAACAATGGTCACTAGAAGGTAAATATTACACACCACATGTGAAAAAAAATGTTAGATGTAAATTTTTTTTTTCAGCCAGGGCCATACCATGTCAGTATTTTAATTGTTTTTTTTTTCTCTTTTTTCCACAGCACGGTGAGCAGCACTCGGGAGCCTGCACGATTGGACCCTTCTGAGGCGATCCCTGAGGAGACCGGCACCGAGGGACACTTCGACTGCCCCGGTACATCTGCACCTTCCCAGCCTTCCCACACATTCGACCCATCTGTCCCATCCACCAGCACAGGAGCATCGTGGCCGCCTACATTACATGAAGCTGCTGGTGAGGAGATCGCTTTCCCTTTACCCCACCCTTCTGCCCCTGCCACCTCTAGTACACCTGCGGGTACTGGGCGGCAGCGGCAGAGGGGTCAGGAAAAGACTTATGCGCCAGAGTTCTTGCATCTGAATGCATCTTTCCAGAACTGTCTAAAAGTCTTGTCAGAGCAAATCTCCGCAGGCTATCAGCAGATCAACTCCAGCATTCTGGAGGTGAAGACACTTCTGCAAACCATGCATTCAGAAGCAAGATCTTTGCCAAACCACACCTTTTTCAGGTCTGTTGTGGAGCGCATGGAAACGCTCTCTCCTGCCCAGCAGATGCATGTAATGCATTCATGCCACGCTGCTCTCCAGCAAGTTACCTCCCAACCTCCTCCTCCCACCACAGTAGTTACTCCACCTGCACCCCCTCCAGCCACTTTCCATCCTCCCCCTCCTATTACATCTACACCCCCTCCAGCCACTTTCCATCCTCCCCCTCCTATTACATCTACACCCCCTCCAGCCACTTTCCATCCTCCCCCTCCTATTACATACCATCCACCTCCCCAGCACCATCCACCTCCCCAGCACCATCCACCTCCCCAGCACCAGCAACCTCCCCAGTACCAGCAACCTCCCCAGTACCAGCAACCTCCCCAGTACCAGCAACCTCCCCAGTACCTGCAAACTCCCCAGTACCAGCAACCTCCCCAGTACCAGACATCTCCCCACTTCCAGCAACCTGCCCCGTACCAGACATCTCCCCACTTCCAGCAACCTGCCCCGTACCAGACATCTCCCCACTTCCAGCAACCTGCCCCGTACCAGACATCTCCCCACTTCCAGCAACCTGCCCTGTACCAAACTCCTTCCCCATACAACTTGCCATCAACATCATCTGCTCCTACAGTCCCTGCCCAACCCTCCACTCCACCACCCACCACCTCTTCTGCTTCCCACATGTCCACCCATTCTGTAGTTTTTTCCACACCTTCACCTCTAACTGTTCCTTCCCCACCACGATCCCAGTCCTCTCTCCACACTCCCAGTGTCGAAGTGTCCCGCAGCCCCTCCAGCAGTATTTCCACCACACACTACACAGATTTATAATGTGTGTATTTAAATAAAAATGATCAGTTTTATGGTTTCAAAGCTTTATTAAACAAGTTTATTAAAATTTTAAAAAAGTTTACTAAAAAAAACATTTTTCAATAAAAGTTAAATTATTTTACACTGGTTGTCTGTCATTTCTTTCTGCGGCGAAAAAGGTTAAATACAGGGTATTTAAAAGGTGAAATGGTATTCAAAACTAGGTATATAACTGTGGGTAAATTTTAGCTTTTTGCCACAGTTGTGTTCCTGGTTGTGTTTGAAGCAAAGTATTTCACCTAAAAAGTTGTGTTTATTGTTGGTGATTTCCTAACAATGTACACAACTTTTGTTAAAAGGTGAAATACTTTGCATAAAACACAACCAGGTACACACCTGTGGCCTAAAGCTAAAAATAGAGACCATGACAAGATAGCCAACTTTGGTTGGCAAAGGTATATACTGTTGGTACAGAAGGTACACAAGTTTGGTTAGGGCACAAATCTTTCACACTCTGTCATCCTGCCAGTGTACTCTGCCTTGAGGTGACATAAAGTATAGTGCAAAATTGTCCCTCATTACTGAAACCGTCACAGAACTTCTAGTGGTAATGTCATGGTAATCTTGCAAGGTGGTTTCTTCAGAGGTGTCCTCAATGGAAATGGGTTCCTTGCAGATAACAAAATTGTGGAGTACCACGCACGCTTTGATCACCTCATCCACAGTTTCTGTCTTGAGGTTGATCGCAGTCAATAGGACCCGCCATTTGGCTGTCAGAATACCAAAGGTACATTCAACCATTCTTCTTGCTCTTGTGAGGCGGTAATTAAAAATGCGTTTTGGTCTTGTCAATCCTCTGCTAGAGTACGGTTTCAAAAGGTGTTCTGACAGCTGGAAGGCTTCATCCCCTACACAGACAAATGGCATAGGTGGACCAGATGTTTGCGGCAGCGGTCTAGGTGGTGGGAACTGGAAGGTGTTTCCATACAGTTTACGCCCCATGGCAGACAGTTTGAAAACTTGAGAGTCATTGGAGCGGCCATAGGCCCCAATATCAACCGCAATAAATTTGTATTCCGCGTCAGCGATGGCCATGAGGACAATTGAAAAATATTTCTTGTAATTGAAATATTCCGATCCAGCTGGCTTTACAATGCGGATATGTTTCCCGTCCACAGCGCCCAAGCAGTTTGGAAACTGACATATCTGTTGAAACTTGTCAGCAATTTCAATCCACCTCTCTGTTGTGGGCTCTGGTAAAAACTCTTCAGCTAAGGAGTCCCACAGTGCACGGCATGTGTACTTCACAATTCCAGATATGGTGGAAATCCCGAGTCTGTACTGGAAATGCAGTGACGAAAGGGATTCTCCAGTTGCAAGAAATCTGTGGGGAATTAAAAAACAATAAATTAGTTTTAAATTACAGCATTACATACCAAAACTGACCTATAACACTTGGAGATACAAACTACCACCAACAAGATTGCAGTGAAAGTGTGCTCTGATGCGAGCATATCCAATAAATGTGGCTTACCTTAAAGTCACCATCAGACGCTCTGCGGGTGAAACAGAGAAGCGGCAATAGGTGTCCGCTTTTCTTATGAGGTGTGCAATGCACTCCACCAAGTAATCAAAATTCTCCATTTTCATCCTAACATATCCAAAAAATGTATCCGGGTTTCGTCGAAGGTCCATGCAGAGTGTAGAATAGACCCCACACGTCATTCTCTTGGCTGTGATGGGGTGGATCCACAAACGTCGTCTACGATGCCTGATGCGCTGCTGTCTCGCTCTCTCCTTCTCCAGAACAATCACCCTCAAACGATTCGCCTCCGCTATAAAATCCGCCAAATTCTTCAAAATATTTCCAATGACAACATCCATCTTCGCCAGTAAACTTGCTCTTCTCTCCAACCTGCACTTTCTCCTCTACAACCTGTCAAAGAAGGGCTGTAGGAACATGCTCTATATAGTTTTCCAGTAGCCAATCCCGTTCGGAAGGCCACAAGGGTCAATTTTAAAAACCGGATCCGGCGTAATCCGTCGAAAAACGGATAGAAAAACGGATGAACCGGATGAGACGGATCCGGTTTTGTCTGTCAAGAAAAAGACGGATCCGGCAGAAAACCGGATCCGTCACATCAGGTTTTACGAAACATTTGCCGGATCCGGCGTTCCGGCACGACGCCGGATCGCGCCTGACGCCGAAAACCTGATGTGTGAAAGTAGCCTAAGGGGTAAAAGTGGCTGTTTGGTCTAAAGCTATGTAGACTGACTGTAGACTTGTGAAGCCTCACGTCCGCCAGTATGTGATTTGCATACTCCCGGCTACATTTAGACTAGATGAGCGCAGACTTGCTTCATACACCTGCATGGAGTGAGGTTGCAGCCACCTAGTCAGTTTGTGTTTGGGAATATGAATATTACACACTCACATGAGTGGTGAAAAAAAATTGAATATTTGTGACAAAAGTGTTTTTGATTTTTTTTGCCATTTTTGAAAGAGACATAACATTTTCATTTAATGGGATCTGGGCTGGGTGACGGCTTATTTTTTTGTGAACTGAGCAGACATTTTTTTTTAATCCATTTTAGGGCATTTACAATGTTTGGATCACATTTTATTGCATTTTAATGTAATGCTGCAGAGTCCAAAAAAATGTTTTTCTGGCTTTTTTAAATATTTTAATAGGTCGGGCATTAATGAACGCAGCGATATCAAATGTGTGCATTTTTTTTAATCAGCCATCAAATCGCAGGGAATATGTGCAATGAGTAGTGATAAAATTGTCATGTCTATCCTTAAAAGGCATTAATAAAAATGTTGTCTCAACTCGCAAAAGCAAGCTCTAACACTTTTTCATATACCGAAAAATGCAAGCATTACGGGTCTTGGAAAATATTGACAAAATAAATTTATTTTTCTACAAATTCCAATTTTTTTAGTTTGCAAATAAAATAAAAACTGGACATGTTTATTATCGCTGCAATCGTTATGATGAGGAGAACCTTTTTTACCACACAATGTAAGCTGAAAAAACAATTCCCAAAAAACAATGTCAGTCCAGTGTCCAGTACACTGTGGTAAAATGAATGGTGTCACACAAAAGTACAAGTTGTTCTGCAAAAACAAGTTATATGTCTATGTCGACAGAAATATATAAAATGCTATCGACCTTGTGAGAAAGGATAGGTAAAAAAACAAAACACAAAAACAAAAATTGGGCCTCGTCAGGAAGGGGTATATACTCATACATCACATACTCACCCTTCAGAGATAAGGGGGATGATGGAATACAAATTGTTCTGTAAGTAACAGAGTGGTGTAGCTGTAGTATGTTCTACAACTAAGTTATTCAGATGTAGCAGAGCTCATTTTATGACATATTTAAAATCTCAGCTCTAGTAACGAGGTCTGCCCAGATGTAGCATAGTTGTATTTGTCAGTGTAAAGGTGCTCAATATGACAAATTCAACTCGACTATATCTCTGTTGTATGTAGCGATGTAGTGATTTTGTCTTGAA
The DNA here is from genome assembly GCF_039654945.1 of Dendrobates tinctorius. NCBI lineage: Eukaryota > Metazoa > Chordata > Amphibia > Anura > Dendrobatidae > Dendrobates > Dendrobates tinctorius. Next base: position 10,240,556 of record NW_027361693.1, read on the forward strand.
GTGAGTGGTCACATTACAGCCCTGTCAGCAGCTGCCTCTTCCTGCCCCCTCACCATATAACCCCAGCTCACTCAATTTGTCTCTATCTGTCTCCTGTGCTGTCATTCCCTCACTTTCCCTTGTTATCACCTTTTCTCCATTGCTTATTGATCTCTCCTTGCTCAGCAGTGCAGACCCAGAAGATCGCTGAGAGGTGTTGGTGGGGCCATGTCAGGCACTGGAGCCATGGGAGGATATAATGACCTATATTAAGGTCACCAATGACCTACTAGCCACCAAGGCCAAGCGACACTACTGTGTTCCTCCTCCTAGACCTGTCCTCTGCCTTTGACACAGTGGACCATTCCCTTTTACTGCAGACCCTCTCAACTCTTGGTATCACAGACTTGGCCCTATCTTGGATTGCGTCATACCTAGCAGACCAGACATTCAGTGTCTCCCACTCGCAAACCACCTCCTCACCACGCCCCCTATCCATCGGAGTCCCGCAAGGTTCAGTTCTAGGGCCCCTGCTCTTCTCCATTTACACCTTCGGCCTCGGACAGCTCATAGAATCTCATGGCTTTCAGCATCACCTCTATGCTGATGATGCACAGATTTACATCTCTGGACCAGATATCACCTCCCTACTGAACAGAATCCCTCAATGTCTGTCTGCTATTTCATCCTTCTTCTCCGCTAGATTTCTAAAACTTAATATGGACAAAACAGAATTAATCATCTTTCCCCATCTCATGTGACCCCCCCAAAGGACCTATCCATTAAAGTAAATGGCTGCCAACTCTCTCCAGTCCCACAAGCTCGCTGCCTCGGGGTTATCCTTGACTCTTATCTCTCTTTCAACCCACATAACCAAGCCCTTTCCACTTCTTGCCGACTTCAACTCAAAAATATTTCACGGATACATACATTCCTCAACCAAGAATCTGCAAAGACCCTTGTCCATGCCCTCATCATCTCCCGCCTTGACTACTGCAACCTCCTGCTCTGTGGCCTCCCCTCTAACACTCTTGCACCCCTCCAATCTATTCTAAACTCTGCTGCCTGACTAATCCCCCTGTCCCCCCACAATTCCCTGGCCTCTCCCCTCTGTCAATCCCTGCACTGGCTCCCCATTACCCAAAGACTCCAGTTCAAAACACTAACCATGACATACAAAGCCATCCACAACCTGAGTCCTCCATACATCTGTGACCTTGTCTCCCGGTACTTACCTGCACGAAATCTCCGATCCTCACAAGATCTCCTCCTGTACTCCCCTCTTATCTTCTCTTCCCACAATCGCATACAAGATTTATCCCGCGCATCCCCCTACTCTGGAACTCTCTACCACAACATACCAGACTCTTGCCTACCATGGAAACCTTCAAAAAGAACCTGAAGACGTACCTCTTCCGACAAGCCTACAACCTGCAGTAGCCACCAATCCACCAAACCGCTGCATGACCAGCTCTACTCTGGCCTACTGTATCCTCACCGATCCCTTGTAGATTGTGAGCCCTCGCGGGCAGGGTCCTCTCTCATCCTGTACCAGTCGTGACTTGTATTGTTTAAGATTACTGTACTTGTATGTATTATGTATACCCCTCCTCACATGGAAAGCGCCATGGAATAAATGGCGCTATAATAATAAATAATAAAAATAATAATATTAAGAAAAAGACTGGACAACCCCTAATAACCTTCATACCTTCATCATTTTTGAATGTGCCTTAGTTTCTCTCCTTGGGATCTCACCATTCCTCACTCTTTTCTTTCCCCTTATTAGCAGTGTGTTGTGACCTTCCCTCTGGTTCTTCAGGAGGTACAAGAAACCCCTCATCCAAGTTGGTGATTATTAGTTGCGCGGCTAGGTCCTTTCTAGTCTGTTGAGAGACCAGGTGTGTGTAGGTGCAGCCTTTCCCTGGTGTGTGTGTGTGAACTTGTGCATAACATATATTATATGTTATACACATTAAATATATTTATATACATACTGTGTATATATATATATATATATATATACTGCTCAAAAAAATAAAGGGAACACGCAAATAACATATCCTAGGTCTGAATGAATGAAATTTTCTCATTGAATACTTTGTTCTGTACAAAGTTGAATGTGCTGACAACAAAATCACACAAAAATCATCAATGGAAATCAAATTTATTAACCAATGGAGGCCTGGATTTGGAGTCACATACAAGATTAAAGTGGATTGTAGTGTCCTTAAAACAAGTCAAAATAAGGCTCAGTATTGTGTGTGGCCTCCATGTGCCTGTATGACCGACCTACTGCACAACACCTGGGCATGCTCCTGATGAGGCGGCAAATGATCTCCTGAGGGATCTCCTCCCAGACCTTGACTAAAGCAACTGCCAACTCCTGGATAGTCTGTGGTACAATGTGATGTTGGTGGATGGAGCGAGACATGATGTCTCAGATGTGCTAAATTGGATTCAGGTCAGGGGAACGGAAAGGTCAGTCCATAGCTTCAATGCCTTCATCTTGCGGGAACTGCTGACACACTCCAGCCACATGAGGTCTGGCAATTTCCTGCATTAGGAGGAACCAAGGGCCAACCGCATCAGCATACTGTATGGTCTCACAAGGGGTCTAAGGATCTCATGTCGGTACCTATTGGCAGTCAGGCTACCTCTGGCAAGCTCATGGAGGTCTGTGCGGCCTTCCAAAGAAATGCCACCCCACACCATTACTGACCCACTGTCAAACCGGTCATGCTGAAGGATGTTGCAGGCAGCAAATCACTTTCTACGGCATCTTCAGACTCTGTCATGTCGGTCACGTATGCTCAGTGTGGGCCTGCTTTCATGTGTAAAGATCACAGGACGCCAGTGGTGAATTTGCCAGTCCTGGTGTTCTGTGGCAAATGCCAAGTGTCCTGCAGGGTGTTGGGCTGTGAGCTCAACCCCCATCTGAGGATGTCAGACCCTCAGACCATCCTCATGAAGTCAATTTCTAACCTTTTGTGCAAACACATGCACATTTGTGGCCTGCTGGAGGTCATTTTGCAGGGCTCTGGCAGTGCTCCTCCTGTTCCTCCTTGCACAAAGGCAGAGGTAGCGGTCCTGCTGCTGTGGTGTTGTCCTCCTACGGCCCCCTCCATGTCTCCTGGTGTACTGGCCTGTCTCCTGGTAGCACCACCAGCCTCTGGACACTACGCTGACAGACACAGCAAACCTTCTTGCCACAGCTCGCATTGATGTGCTATCCTGGATGAGCTGCACTACCTGAGCCACTTGTGTGGGTTGTAGAGTCCATCTCATGCTACTACGAGCACAACTAACATTAAAAAGTGACCAAAACATCAGCCAGGAAGCATTGATACTGAGATGTGGTCTGTGGTCCCCATCTGCAGAACCACTCCTTTATTGAGTATGCCTTGATAATTGCCAATTTACAGTTTGATTTACTTGGAGTTATATTCTGTTGTTTAAGTATTCTTTTTATTTCCTCGTGTTATATTTATGCATTGACATATACAGTGTATATATATATATATATATATATATATATATATATATACATACATATACTGTATACTTACATTACTTGTCTTAACCCTTTGGCTAGCCACATTGCAGCTTTGCTGACCATACATTTTAAAAGATCAATTTATTGAAAACTCATTATAAAATGATGACATGCTGACAGTTTAGATAAATATCGTAAGAGACAGTTCAATAATGAGCCATTTTTCATAACCATACAATACATTGATATTAATTCTATCAGTGTTTCCATTTTAATTCCTCTCCTATAATTTGCATCTGAAAACCTCACTTTATCTTCATATACACTACAAGTGCCAGTAATACATATGGCTAGTGTTCTTCTATAGGTATTCTACAGACAGGTTTAGATTTATAATGGTTGGTTATAGTAACTATTGATGTAAGTTGAAGTAACATGAATATAAGGCAGAAATATTCTTATATAGGCTACAGTACTGAGGTGTATACTGGAGAAAAGGGGTGCTAGTACATACAGTGGGAAAAAAAAAGTATTTAGTCAACCACCAATTGTGCAAGTTCTCCCACTTAAAAACATGAGAACGACCTGTAATTGACATCATAGGTAGACCACAACTACGAGCGTCAAAATGAGAAAACAAATCCAGAAAATCACCCTATCTGATTTGGCAAGATTTATTTTTCAACCTATGATGGAAAATAAGCATTTGGTGACGGAAAAACTTGCACGATTTCTGGCTCTCACAAACCTGTAACTTCTTCTTTAAAAGGCTCTTCTGTCCTCCACTCATTACCTGTAGTAATGGCACCTGTTTGATCTTGTTATCAGTATAAGAGACACCTGTCCACAACCTCAAACAGTCACACTCCAAACTCCACTATGGTGAAGACCAAAGAGCTGTCGAAGGACACAAGAAACAAAAATGTAGCCCTGGACCAGGCTGGGAAGTCTGAATCTGCAATAGGCAAGCAGTTTGGTGAGATGAAAATCAATTGTGTTATCAATAATAAGAAAATGGAAGACATACAAGACCACTGATCATCTCCCTCGATCTCGGGCTCCACACAAGATCTCACAACGTGGGGTCAAATTGATCACAAGTATGGTGAGCAAAAATCCCATAACCACACATGGGGATCTAGTGAATGACCTGAATAGAGCTGGGACCACCATAAAAAAGCTACCATCAGTAACACACTATGCTGCCAGGGACTCAGATCCTGCATTGCCAGACGTGTGCCCCTGCTTAAGCCAGTACATGTCCGGGTCCATCTGAAGTTTGCTAGAGAGCATTTGAATTATCCAAAAGAGATTTGGGAGAATGTCATATGGTCTGATGAAACCAAAGTAGAACTGTTTGATAGACACAAACAGCGTCGTGTTTGGAGGATACAGAATGCAGAGTTGCATTCAAAGAACACCACACCTACTGTGATGCTTGGGGCTGTTTCTCTGCAAAGGGACCAGTATGACTGATCCGTGTATATGAAAGAATGAATGGGGCCATGTATCGTGAGATTTTGAGTGCAAACCTCCTTCCATCAGCAAGGGAATTGAAGATGAAACGTGAATGGGTCTTTCAGCATGATAATGATCCCAAGCACACCTCCAGGGCAATGAAGTAGTGGCTTCATAAGAAACATATGAAGGTCCTGGTGTGGCCTAGTCAGTCTCCAGATCTCAAGCCAATAGAAAAACTTTGGAGGGATTTGAAAGTCAATGTTGCCGAGCAACAGGCCCAAAAAAATCACTGCTCTAGAGGCGATATGCATGGAAGAATGGACCAAAATACCACCAACAGTGTGTGCCAACTATTACGCGCCCCGATGCTCACCTGGGGTCCCCCTCCTCCCGGCGCATCCCTCCTTCATCCTCGCGCCGTGCCCTGTCTGGCTTTGCAGGGTCACGGCGCGTCAGAGGCACGCACATGCGCACTCGCTCGTTTCTCACCGCGGGGCATCCTGGGAGCACGTGACCCGGTGGCTCCGCCCCCAACATGGCGGCGCCCACCGGGTATTTCTGTCTGGCGTCTGGAATGGTAAGACGCCTGTTTGTCTTCCTCTGTGGCGCTTAGCGTTCCTGCGCAGCGTCGCACCCGACTCTCAGGTCCCCCCTCTCTCTGGTCTGCGCTCTGCTCTCCGCTCCATAGCCCCGACTGGACTCCCGCTCAGTCCCCTCTGCTGCTTCCGTGCCTGTACCTCGCCTGGTCCTTCTCTGCTCCTGTCACCGGTGGTTCCTTAGCTAGGGTTCCGTCCTCACCCCTAGGTCAGTCCCCCCTAACCTTTCTTCCTTCTTTCTTCCAGCGTTCCTGCTCTGGCTCCATCCTGATCGGTCCTGGTTCCCTACGTTCTGTCTCCCTCCTGCTCCGGGCCTACTCTAGTCAGTATCCTTTGGCCTTTCCCTCTGTACACTCCCTGGGTCGTCCCTTTGGTTCCGGCTGTCGTGGTCTCACCCCCCTTGGGCCTGCCCCTAACACTCCCTGTATAGGGGGTGGTCATCACCTGGGCCGCTCGCCCTCGGGGGCTCTGGAGCCATGACCCAGAGGGTCCACTCTCCGGTTCCTACTAGAATCGTAACAGAACAAACAGGCCATGGACCCCGCTGGAGCCGCTGCGGCTCAAAAGGAGTTGCTGTTTTTGTGAGAGAATCAAACTCGTATCATGGCTTTCATGAAATCCATGGATTCTCGTCTTTCTGGGCTCCAGTCCTCTGACCATGGGAATGCCTCCCAACTGGCTGGACTGCAGCAGGAACTGGCCCAGCAAAGAGATACCCAGACCCATATCCTTAGTTATATGGCCTCCATAGATGACCGCTTACTCTCCTTACAGTCGGCCGCTGCAGCCCCCGTTCCAGCCCAGGCGCCTCACCCGCCACCCCGTTTAGCTAAGCCGCCCCGCTATAACGGGGATCCGTGCCGAGGTTTCCTGAATCAATGCCGCCTCCATTTCGAACTCCTGCCCCTGCAATATCCCACTGAGCGGGCTAAGGTGGCTTTTATTGTCTCCCATCTTGAGGGAGACGCTTTAGCGTGGGTTAACCCCCTCTGGGAACGTGATGATCCGGTAGTCACCCAGCTAGGTACTTTCTTTGAGACGTTTCGTCGAGTGTTCGACGAGCCGGGTCGCCTGGCCTCTACTACGGAATCTTTATTTAACCTCCACCAAGGGTCCCAAACCGTGGGTCAGTATGCCATCCGATTCCGAACCTTATCTTCTGATTTGGGATGGAATAACGAGGCCTTGGTAGGGGCCTTTTGGCGAGGCCTCGCGGGTCGAATTAAGGATGAGTTAGCTGGGCGGGATACTCCCACTGCCTTAGAAGATCTCATTTCGCTAGCTACACGTATCGACCTTCGGTTCCAGGAACGTGCTCGCGAGAGGAGACTTCCCCGTGCCTCCCCAACTATCCGCGCTCTACCCTGTCTTCGACCCGGAATATCCGCTTCTGTTTCCATGCCAGAACCCATGCAAGTATACCGGCTTAAGGTATCTGCACAACGCCGGGAGGAAAGACGCACTCACGGTCTCTGCTTCTACTGTGGTAGTGACTCCCATCTGGTCCGTACCTGCCCGGAACGTCCGGAAAACTCCGCCTAGGTCAGGTAAGAGAGGCCTCCCTAGGTGTGTATGATACCTCTCTACCCCTCACTCTGTCTGTCTTGTTGCACGTTGGTGGAAAACGTTTTTCTCTGGCCGCCTATGTGGATTCCGGCGCAGCGGGAAATTTTATTAGGCTCGAAGAGGTTCTTAAATTTTCGGTCCCGGTCAAGACCGTAGAAACTCCACGGATCCTTGCTTCCGTGGATGGTAAACCTCTCCAAGAGACCATTACCTTGGTCACCCATGAGGTAGAACTCCAGGTAAGGGCCCTACACAAGGAGAGGATCGCTTTTTATGTCCTAGCGAGCATCTCTCACCCTATCCTTCTAGGCCTTCCCTGGTTACGAGCCCACAGCCCTACCTTAGACTGGCATAAGGGTAATATCCTGCGCTGGGGGGAGTCCTGTGGGTCTAGGTGTCTGCTGCCGGTGCGTCCCGTGGGTGGTTCTCCTTCCCCCTCCTTACCCCCCCGGGTTGCCCATTGCTTACAGCTCTTTTTCGGATGTTTTTGACAAGAGGGAGGCCGAGAACCTTCCGCCTCACCGACCCTATGATTGCCCCATCGAGCTCGTCCCTGGAGCCACCCCTCCGCGGGGTAGGATTTATCCGCTCTCGCCGGCAGAGACGCAAGCCATGTCGGAATACGTGCAAGAGAACTTAGCCAAGGGTTTCATACAGAAGTCTTCCTCCCCTGCGGGCGCAGGCTTCTTTTTTGTCAAGAAGAAGGACGGGTCGCTCCGTCCGTGCATTGATTACAGAGGTCTGAACAGCATCACGATTAAGAACAAGTACCCGTTACCCCTCATCCCCGAACTCTTTGATCGCCTGAGAGGGGCGCAAATATTTACCAAACTTGATCTTCGAGGAGCCTATAACTTGGTCCGAATTCGCGCTGGGGATGAGTGGAAGACCGCATTCAACACCCGTGACGGTCACTATGAATACCTGGTGATGCCGTTTGGCCTCTGTAACGCACCAGCGGTATTCCAGGAGCTCGTTAACGATATTTTTCGGGATCTCCTTTACTCCTGTGTCGTGGTTTATCTCGACGACATTCTTGTCTTCTCTCCAGATCTCTCCACCCATCGACGAGATGCACGGCAAGTGTTGCAGCGTCTAAGGGAGAACCACCTATTTGCCAAGTTGGAGAAATGCGCCTTCAAACAACCGTCCCTGCCGTTCCTTGGGTATATCGTTTCGAAGTCTGGATTGAGGATGGATCCCGAGAAAGTGTCCACGATCCTGGCCTGGCCCCGTCCCCTTGGTCTCAAAGCCATTCAACGCTTTCTCGGCTTTGCTAACTATTATAGGCAATTCGTTCCTCATTTTTCCACCATAACCAAGCCCATCTCTGCTCTTGTGCGCAAAGGAGTCAATCCCCGCCTCTGGCCTCCCGAGGCAGAAGACGCCTTTCAAACTCTGAAGAGAGAATTCGCTACAGCGCCCGTTCTCCACCGTCCTGATGCCAAGAGACCCTTCATTCTCGAGGTCGACGCATCCTCCGTGGGAGCGGGGGCGGTTCTCCTGCAAAGAACCTCCTCTGGCCGGACTGTCACCTGTGGGTTCTTTTCTAAAGCCTTTTCTCCCCCCGAACGCAATTACTCCATTGGGGACAAGGAACTACTGGCAATCAAACTGGCTTTAGAGGAATGGCGTTACCTTCTCGAAGGAGCGGTCCATCCCTTTACGATATTTACCGACCACAAGAATTTGGCCTATGTTCAGTCTGCCCAAAGGCTCAATCCCCGGCAAGCCCGATGGTCCCTATTTTTTGGACGCTTTGATTTCGAGCTCCGCTTTCGTCCGGGTAATAAGAATATCAGAGCTGATGCCTTATCAAGATCATTTCTCCCGACCGATGAAGAGGAGAGCTCCGCTCACATCATCGATCCAGCAAAGATCGTCACCCTAGCCCCTCTAAGTTTGGTCAACCCACCACCAGGCAAGACCTTGGTATTGGACCATGACAGAGTAAGGGTTCTGCACTGGGGACACTCTTCTAAGATCGCCGGGCATGTCGGAGCCAAGAGTACTCTATCCCTCATCTCCCGCCATTATTGGTGGCCTTCACTCCGCCAGGATGTCCTGGAATTTACCGCTTCTTGCTCATCCTGCGCCCAGAATAAGATTCCACGACAGCTACCCTCTGGTCTCTTACATCCTTTGCCGGTTCCATCAGTTCCCTGGAGCCACATCGCCATGGATTTCGTCACGGATCTACCTCCATCTTCCGGCTGCTCTGTCATTTTGGTGGTGGTAGACCGTTTTTCCAAAATGGCTCATTTCATCCCGCTACCTGGTCTGCCTTCTGCGCCCGAGTTGGCGAAGATCTTCGTGCATCATGTTTTCCGACTTCATGGTTTTCCCCAGCACATCGTGTCTGACCGTGGTGTTCAATTCACCTCTCGTTTCTGGAGAGCTCTCTCTAGCTCAATGGGGGTAGTCCTGGACTTCTCCTCCGCCTATCATCCACAATCCAACGGCCAAGTGGAGCGGATCAATCAGGTGTTAACCACTTATCTTCGACATTTTTCTAATGCACACCAAAGTAACTGGGTCTCACTGCTACCCTGGGCGGAATTTGCTCACAACAATCACCCCAACGAGTCCTCTTCCAAGTCTCCCTTTTTTGTAGTTTTTGGGCAGCATCCGGGCATTCCTCTTCCCGTGTCCCCCACCTCGGGCGTGCCGGCGGCGGACTCCTTGTCCTCAGAATTCTCTAAAATTTGGAAGGAGACTAAGACGTCCCTTGAGAGAGCTAGCGATCGGATGAAAAGATACGCCGACAAGAGGCGCCTGGACACCCCTCCTTATCATCCAGGCGATAAGGTCTGGCTGTCCTCACGCTTACTCCGACTTAAAATCACCTCTTATAAGTTAGGTCCACGTTACGTTGGTCCCTTTGAGGTTTTGACTCGCATCAATGATGTAACCTATAAACTAAAATTGCCTGCCTCCCTGCGGATCCCCAACACTTTCCATGTCTCGCTTCTCAAACCCACAGTGTTTAATCGCTTTCAGCCAGCCTCGTCCCACGCTCCGCAACCTAGCTCCGCTGGGGACGTCTTTGATGTCAGGGACATCCTGGCAAAGAAGACCGTTCGAGGTAGAACCTTCTTTCTGGTAGATTGGGAGGGATTCGGTCCTGAGGAAAGGTCATGGGAGCCCCGGGAGAACATCAATGCTCCTCATATCATGAGAAGGTTTCTATCCCGCCTGAAGAAGGAGGGGAGTAAGAGAGGGGGTACTATTACGCGCCCCGATGCTCACCTGGGGTCCCCCTCCTCCCGGCGCGTCCCTCCTTCATCCTCGCGCCGTGCCCTGTCTGGCTTTGCAGGGTCACGGCGCGTCAGAGGCACGCACATGCGCACTCGCTCGTTTCTCACCGCGGGGCATCCTGGGAGCACGTGACCCGGTGGCTCCGCCCCCAACATGGCGGCGCCCACCGGATATTTCTGTCTGGCGTCTGGAATGGTAAGACACCTGTTTGTCTTCCTCTGTGGCGCTTAGCGTTCCTGCGCAGCGTCGCACCCGACTCTCAGGTCCCCCCTCTCTCTGGTCTGCGCTCTGCTCTCCGCTCCATAGCCCCGACTGGACTCCCGCTCAGTCCCCTCTGCTGCTTCCGTGCCTGTACCTCGCCTGGTCCTTCTCTGCTCCTGTCACCGGTGGTTCCTTAGCTAGGGTTCCGTCCTCACCCCTAGGTCAGTCCCCCCTAACCTTTCTTCCTTCTTTCTTCCAGCGTTCCTGCTCTGGCTCCATCCTGATCGGTCCTGGTTCCCTACGTTCTGTCTCCCTCCTGCTCCGGGCCTACTCTAGTCAGTATCCTTTGGCTTTTCCCTCTGTACACTCCCTGGGTCGTCCCTTTGGTTCCGGCTGTCGTGGTCTCACCCCCCTTGGGCCTGCCCCTAACACTCCCTGTATAGGGGGTGGTCATCACCTGGGCCGCTCGCCCTCGGGGGCTCTGGAGCCACGACCCAGAGGGTCCACTCTCCGGTTCCTACTAGAATCGTAACACCAACCTTGTGACGACCAACAGAAAATGTTTGACCTCTGTCATTGCCAACAAAGGATATATAACAAAATACTTTTGTTAATGACCAAATACTTATTTTCCACCATAGTTTGAAAAATAAATCTTGCCAAATCAGACAAGGTGATTTTCTGGATTTGTTTTGTTCATTTTGACTCTCATAGTTGTGGTCTACCTATGATGTCAAATACAGGCCTCTGTCAGCTTTTTAAGTGGAAGAACTAGCACAATTGATGGCTGACTAAATACTTTTTTTTTCCCACTATAGCTTTTAGTAAGACACAGAGTAAAAGAATTGAAGAAAAAAATGCTTTTTGTTTGTACAAATTTTTTGCAATGTATCCATAGGAACTAACAGGATAGATTGATTACGTTTGTACCTAATTGTGTTCGAGGTCTGAAACATAGTTTTTCCTGTTGTTTTTATTTTTTATACTGTAACATATCTCTATAAAGTAGGATTAAACTGAAGTAGCTCACAACTAATTATACAAATTCTACTGTGCAGCATAATAAAAGGGTTGGAATTTCCCTTGTATACATTTTTGATGGTTTAATTCTACCACCAGCAGAACATAAAGAAATATCAAGTCTATTTTATATTATTTCTACTGTCAAATAAATATGCAAATTTTATTCATCAAAGTACTAAATTTATACTGTCTGGCATGGCTTTAGCTCTCATCACTGGTAATGGCAGCATACTATGCATTTCAAATACGGCATTCTACAATTTTGAGAACAAATGGCATAGAATGAACATAATCTATCTAGAATATAAAGAGGATGAAATACAAACCTGAAATAATAATTTGACTATTATTCTGTTCGAGTGCATGTGTTATTAAAACAAGGAACTGTGTTTTATACTTGGAAACATTTTGAAAGGACTTTTTCTCCTTGATACCAAGTAACAAGAGAAATCTTGAAATAACTACATGTACTGTACATCGTCTGATCAGTAATTGCATCAGTCATTGCAGTACATCTACTAACAGCTGAACTGTATAACATTGACTAACTTTACAATGTTCCTGATGAAGGCTCAGATATTTTGGGCCTCAGAGTTTGAAGTTTCACACAAGTTTTCTCCAAAATTTGAATAGCTTTAAATCAGTTTACATCAGATTGCAATTACTCTAACTGCAATTAATAGATGCCTATAGCACTCTAAGGTTTCCAAGGACTTTATTCAGCACTTTCAAGTAATTTATCTCCATAGCAGCCTTAGTAATGTCAAAGTGACCAAAACGTATTTGGCTATTTGCAAATGGATGAAAACCTTTATTCACGGTTGTGCTGTCACGCACTATCTGTATAGTTTCTTCAGTGTTTTATGGTTTTCTCTTAATGTTTCTATTTTCTATTTCATTTCACTATCCAGAGTCACTATAAAATGGATGCAGCATTTTCTACTTTTGTTGTATACAAGCTATGACATGCTATATCACATGATATGGTTGGTTTAAGGCATTGTGGGGAAGCACATCCAGTTGTACTAGAGATCAAACTTTCTGATTAATATAATATTCTTCAATGTGCAAATTAGAAGCAACCAGTTTAGGCAATTTGTGCAAATCAAATCACAAATTGTTCACATTTGCAGTGTTTAGGAAATTCCAAAAAAAATCAACACATATTTGATTCAAAAGTAATTAATTAGCTCATCTCTATTAGTAGCTACTAAAAGTGGATGAAGACAAAAACACTAGTGACTCTTTCATGGTAGGATATTGTGCCCTACCATACTGCAGAAAAACTTACAGAATGGATTCAGAGCAAGGAAATTAGGGCGTTGATTTGGCATCCATATTGTATTCATCAAAATTTGATCCACAATCTATAAAGTAATCAATCCATGTAGACCACAACTTACAGTATCTAAAGTATTTGTTTTTTCACCCACACAAGAGTAAGCTTAATTTTAGTGCTATTAAAATGTTGTTAATTTTGATTTTATTGTTATGGCTGATCTAAGTTTTTATTATAAGAAAACAAGTACTGTTGAAGAGAAAAGGATACAGTCTGCTCTACTAATAGATCCACATTAAATGCCAAAACCCACTGGTGTACTGTGTGGAAAATATTCTAGTAAATGGTCAAAAGTTGTTCCGTATGTGCATCTCTATTAAAATTGCATGGGAAGCACCCACAAAAATTATTAATATGAGTTATTGTGAGTAATTTTCCTACAGAAGGCTGATGTGGGTAAAAATGCACTACAACTAGAGATGAGTGACTTTGCCATTTTTAGGGTCGAGTCGAGTTTCATGAAACCCGACTTTCTCAAATGTCGGGTTTAACGAAATTGGCTGACTATAGGGAAATGTCGGGGGTCCGACTGAAACACGAAATCCAATGCAAGTCAATGGGGAAGCAAAGTCGCCAGGGAGTGGAGGACAGTAAACACACCTACAGTGCCCATTTCAATGCCAAAAAAATCAATTCTTATTACTGAAGCTTGTCACCCTTATTGTGCTTTATAATAATAGTTACGCACTGAAAACTGGGGAATATTTGGATAAAGTTGTGGGGGGGTAGGGCTGGCTCCAGGATTTCATGTGCCCTGGGCCAAAGAGCGCCCCTTTAACACAAACCACAACTCATGATGCTCCGATACAGCACAGAAATATAGGTATAGTACAATGACAAATACTTCACTGCTTACATGACATGACTGATCTATTTTAAATTCTACAATAGCTCAAAAAAAGGACAGTATATTACTCCATACAGTATTATGGCCACCACATTGTGCGCCATACAGAATAATGAGCCCCATATATTTCTCCATACAGAATATTTGGTCACATATAATGTTCCATACAGCATATGATGAGCTCCACATAATGCTACCGTATATGATGGTCCCCATGGATGATGCTCCAGTGTGTTATGGGCCCAAATAATGCTCCATATATAATAGGACCCATTTCTAATGTTCCAGTGTATAATGTGCCCCATAGGTGCTGCTGCAGTGTCTGATCTGCCCCATTTTGAATGCTCCAGTATATGATGGCTCCATTTTTAATTAACCCAGGCATGGTATGTGAAAAGAGCTACATGGAGTAATCTGAAGTGTGTGCTGCCGCATCCTTAACTTTTGGTGTGGGTGAAGGGCACAAGGAAAGTGGTTGCTCCTGACCAGAAGCCTGCACTTACGACTCAGTGCTTGCATTTTTTTTAATCTTAAGAAGAGGAGGCGATAGAGCTGGAGGCTGTTTCAGCAATGTAAGCCAAAAACAGTTCCTGATGCTCCGGCTTTAAAAGCAGTCTACATACTCCCATAAAATGGAGCCTTATAGGCCTTCCAGAGCTACACCATGACACAGGCTCAACACCTCCTGCCTTAGCTGCTATTGTGCTTTTGGCACTACCAGCAGATGCACCACCACCATCAGTATCAGGTGGCCCCCCATGCCCACGTCCACATCCTCTTCCACCATACTTCCTCATGTTTTAGAAAATTGAGACCAAAATACCAGCAGATATATGGTACTGTATCAGAAGCGTACAGCTCTATACAGTCTAGGGATAACAGTAAATCTCCGTATATATTTCATGAATCATACACAGACGCTCACAGGCTCAGTATGGATTACCCAATAAAATAAAAAGGTGAAAAATTGTACAGTATCACCAGATGCAAGGTATATATAGTATAGTGTAAACATTCTGAATCTCTGAATACATTTCAGGAGGCAGACACAAATGCTCTCAGGCCCAGTATGGAGTACACAAGAATATGAAAAGCTGTAAATGGGTAATGTAACACAAGCATACACCTGTATACAGTGTTGGGCAAATTTGAAATCTCTATATATTTCTGGAGTCACCCTCAGACGCTCACTCAGTCTGGGTTTGACCATAATAAAAAATGTTGTAAAAAAGGTACTGGATAACAAAATAGCAAGTATATACAGTCATATGTAAAAGTTTGGGCACCCCTATTAATGTTAACCTTTTTTCTTTATAACAATTTTGGTTTTTGCAACAGCTATTTCAGTTTCATATAACTGATGGACTCAGTTATATTTCTGGATTCAAATGAGGTTTATTGTACTAACAGAAAATGTGCAATCTGCATTTAAACAAAATTTGACCGGTGCAAAAGTATGGGCACCCTTATCATTTTCTTGATTTGAACACTCCTAACTACTTTTTACTGACTTCCTGAAGCACTAAATTGGTTTTGTAACCTCATTGAGCTTTGAACTTCATAGCCAGGTGTATCAAATCATAAGAAAAGGTATTTAAGGTGGCCACTTGCAAGTAGTTCTTTTATTTGATTCTCCTATGAAGAGTGGCATCATGGGCTCCTCAAAACAACTCTCAAATGATCTGAAAACAAAGATTATTCAACATAGCTTTTCAGGAGAAGGATACAAAAAGTTGTCTCAGAGATTTCACCTGTCAGTTTCCACTGTGAGGAACATAGTAAGGAAATGGAAGAACACAGGTACAGTTCTTGTTAAGCCCAGAAGTGGCAGGCCAAGAAAAATATCAGAAAGGCAGAGAAGAAGAATGGTGAGAACAGTCAAGGACAATCCACAGACCACCTCCAAAGACCTGCAGCATCATCTTGCTGCAGATGGTGTCACTGTGCATTGGTCAACAATACAGCGCACTTTGCACAAGGAAAGTATGGGAGAGTGATGCAAAAGAAGCCGTTTCTGCAAGCACGCCACAAACAGAGTCGCCTGAGGTATGCAAAAGCACATTTTGACAAGCCAGTTACATTTTGGAAGAAGGTCCTGTGGACTGATGAAACAAAGATTGAGTTGTTTGGTCATTCAAAAAGGCGTTATGCATGGAGGCTAAAAAACACAGTATTCCAAGAAAAACACTTGCTACCCACAGTAAAATTTGGTGGAGGTTCCATCATGCTTTGGGGCTGTGTGGCCAATGCTGGCACCGGGAATCTTGTTAAAGTTGAGGGTCGCATGGATTCAACTCAGTATCAGCAGATTCTTGACAAATAATGTGACGAAGTTGAAGTTACGCAGGGGATGGATATTTCAGCAAGACAATGATCCAAAACACCGCTCCAAATCTACTCAGGCATTCATGCAGAGGAACAATTACAATGTTCTGGAATGGCCATCCCAGTCCCCAGACCTAAATATCATTGAACATCTGTGGGATAATTTGAAGCGGGCTGTCCATGCTCGGCAACCATCAAACTTAACTGAACTGGAATTGTTTTGTAAACAGGAAAGGTCACAAATACCTTCATCCAGGATCCAGGAACTCATTAATAGCTACAGGAAGTGACTAGAGGCTGTTATTTTTGCAAAAGGAAGATCTACGAAATATTAATGTAACTTTTATGTTGAGGTGCCCATACTTTTGCACCGGTCAAATTTTGTTAAAATGCAGATTACACATTTTCTGTTAGTACAATAAACCTCATTTGAATCCAGAAATATAACTGAGTCCATCAGTTATTAGATATATGAAACTGAAATAGCTGTTGCAAAAACCAAAATTGTTATAAAGAAAAAAGGTTAACATTAATAGGGGTGCCCAAACTTTTACATATGACTGTATATATTATAGGGTACAATTGAAATCTCCGTAAACATAGTTCCGTAGTCAGTCTCAGACACTTACTCAGTATGGATTTGACCGTTATACTAAATGTCGAACAAAGGTACTGTATAACAAGATACAAGCTGTATCGAAAATAGGGTAAAAATTGGTATCTCCGATTCACCGTATATATACAAGGCGTAAACCACACATGCTCACTCACTATGGATGACACCGTAATACAACATTTGGAACAAAGGTACTGTATCAGCACATACCAGGTGTATCTAGTCTAGGGGTAATTGTAAATTTTTGTCTATACTTCCGGAGTCAGACACAGACACTCACAGGCTCAGTATGTATTACACCACAATTTAACAAGAAGAAAAAGGGAATCGAAGCATACAACAGTATACAGTGTTGTAGTACTTTTAAAACTTCGTATATATTTCAATCTCAGTAAGCCAGTCCAGACTCTCAGCTACTGGAAACTACATGGATACAAGTACAGATGGAAAGTCGAGTGTTAGCAGAAATTTGTGAATTACTCATTGGGGGAAACCTCCCGGTACATGTTGCAGAGGCGATGCAGACCCTCAATTACTGTGTCTGTGGAGACAGCGAAAATGGTTCTTTGTGAAGAAAGGATTGCTTTATCGCAGTAGCGTGGATCACATCACCGTTACTCGTCTCTATCAAACTGTAAACAGGGAGAGATGTACACATGGTCCTCACTGCCTATCATGATGTGTCTGGTCATTTTGGAGTGCCAAAGACAGAAGCCACAGGCCATAGGTGATTCTATTGGATTGGCATGAAAGGAGACATTGAAAAATGGTGGCAGGAATGTCACACGTCTGTGACTATCACAACTGTGAAAGTTGATCATAAAGCACCACTGCATCCACTTGTAAGTTGACATCCATTACAAATGGTAGCCATTGATCATCTGAAGGTAGAGGCCAGCAGGACAGGGCATAGCTACATCTTATCCATCATCAATCAATACACAAAATTTCTAGTGGCCATCCCTGTGAAGAATTTAACTGCCCAGATTACACAGCAGTGGAGCAGGAAGAGGTAAGTATTGCAACTTGCAAGTGCTGTGGCCATGACCAAGCAGGGGGGGCACACTCGTGGTTGATGGTACTGGCACAGGGCCCCTCATAGTATGCTGGTGTGTCTGATGGTGAGTGGGCCCCCCCACCATCAGAGACACTGTATTGTTCTATGAGGGGCCCTGTGCCAGTGCCATCGGCCATCTGTGGGCCCATCCACCTGTTCAGAACAATGGCACTTGCCCGGGTGTGCCAGGTGTTGACCCCAGCCATTGGGGGGGTGGGCAGCCCACTTAGGGAGGTTTAAAAAATGGCATATGTTGATTTGTTGGCTGGACATTCAGCTGCTGCAAAGGGCGGAATTGGGCAAGTCCGAGGAAGAGGAGGACAAAAGCGAGACAGTTTTCTGGGAACCTATGTGTCATCAGGGGAAGGTGGGACAAAATCCTTTGCAACCCATGCATGGTTCATTTTAATGAAGGTTAGATCATCAACATTTTGGGTAGACAGACGGGTCCTTTTTTCTGTCAGGATTGATCCAGCAGCACTGAAGACTCTTTTTAGATAACACACTAGCAGCAGGGCAAGCGAGATCCTGTAAGGCATAGTGTGCCAATTCAGGCCAGGTGTCCAGTTTAGAGGCCCAATAGTCAAAGGGGAATGACTTGTGAGGGAGAACATCGATATGGGAGGAGAAGTAGTTTGTAACCATATTTGACAACTGTTGTCTCCTGTCACTTTTAATCGATGCAATATTAGCAGTCGTGTGAGCTGTACTTGAGAAATCATTCCACAACATGGTCATTAAACCCCTGTCTCCAATGCCACTTCAGCTGTGTGCACCACCAAAACCTCTTCCATTGTGCCCACTACGGCTCTTGGGAGAAACCACCGCTGCTGTGTGCTGGGAAAGCCTCAAACAACCTGTTTACCAGAGTTGCTTGTTTGTTAGCCAATATTATCTCTAGGTTCTCCTGTGGCATGATGTTGTGTAATTTGCCTTTGTAGTATGGATTGAGGATGCTGGCAAGCCAGTAGTTGTCATCTCTCATCATTTTGGAAATGCTGGGGTCCCTTTATAGGATCCGCAAGGCATAATCGCACATGTGGGCCAATGTTCCAGGTTTCAATGATGCACTGCCAGTGGTGGGTGGAGGAGCACTTTCTGGCAAATCCACATCCCTACAGTCATGCACAAACACTGTACCTGACCTTGGAACGCCAACATTTTCTCTTGCCCCCTGAGAAGCATCCTCCTGCCCCAAATAATCATCCCCCTCATCCTCCTCCTCCTCCTCTTCCTCTTCTTCCTCCACCTCGTCCAGGACAGTTCCCTGACCAGACAATGGCTGACTGTCATCAAGGCTTCCCTACTCCTCCTCTGCAGACACCTGATCCTTAATGTGCATCAAACTTTGCATGAGCAGACACATAAGTGGGATGCTCATGCTTATGATGGCATCGTCTGCGCTTACCAGCTGTGTGCATTCCTCAAAACACTGAAGGACTTTACAGAGGTCTTTCAGCTTTGACCACTGCACACCCGACAATTCCATGTCTTCCCTCAAACTGCCTGCCCGTGTATCCTCCCACAAATGCATTACAGCCTGCCTCTGTTCGCACAGCCTCTCAACCATGTGCAGTGTGGAGTTCCACCTTGTTGCAACGTCTATGATTAGGCGGTGCTTGGGGAGGTGGAGCAATCGCTGCAGCTTCTGCATACGAATGGAGTGTACGGCTGAGCGACGGATGTGCGAGCACAGTCTTTGCACCTTATGAAGCAGGGATGTTAACTAGGATAATTATTAAGGAAGCACTGCACCACCAGGTTCAAAGTGTGAGCCAGGCAAGGTATGTGTGTGAGTTTTACATGGGCTATGGCTGCCACAAAATTACGGCCGTTATCACTGACTACCTTGCCTGCCTCAAGATGTAGACTGCCCAGCCATGACTCTGTCGCTGCAAGTAGTCGGCCAGTACTTCCGCAATGTGTCATTTTAACACAGCCTGCTGACGCTTACCACTAGCTGTTCCATAATAGGACACCTCGTGTGCAACACTGCCAGCTGCGGATGGAGTGCTCATGCGACTGCGCTCTGTGGATGAGCTTTTGCTGATAGAGTAGTAGGAGGAGGATCGAAAGCCTGCAGCCAACTGTTTCCTATACCGTGGGCTAGGCAGCACTGTTCCACCGCCGCTATCCCCAGTGGAGCATGCATCCACCATATTAACCCAGTCTGCAGTGATGGACACGTAACGGCCCTGGCCATGCCTACTGGTCCATGCATATGTTGTGAGGTGCACCTTTCCACTCACTGACGGTTTTAGTGCATGGACAATGCGGTCTTTCTCATGCCGGTGGAGTGCAGGGATGGCTTTTCGAGAAAAGAAGTCCCGACTGGGTACGTCATAGTGTGGGACAGCGTAGGCCATGAGGTCGCGGAAAGCTTCCCTTTCAACCAAACGGTAGGGCATCATCTCTAATGAGATTAGTTTGGCAATGTAGGCATTCAAACAAAGTGTACGTGGATTAGAGGATGAGTACTTTCTTGTCCTACTCAGAGTCTGGTAGGGTGAGCTGGACTGGAAAGCTGCATATGGGGGAAGTAGGGGTGGAACGGACGGAGTGAGAGGGGGTTGGTGATGGTATTGGTGGTAATGGCCTAGATTCAGTGTTGTGTTGCAAAACCATTGTGATTCCCTGAGTGCTTTGGCCTTGCGACAACACCTCCACATTTAGTGCTGGTGGTGTGCTTAATGCTGGCGGTGGTCTTAGGCTACTTTCACACTTGCTTTTTTTTGCAGCGCGTTTTTCCTGCAAAAAAACGCATGGAAAAAACGCATACAAACGCATACAAATGTTGCGTTTTTTTCAAGCATTTTTATGAGCATGCATGAAAAAAATGCAGCGTTTTTATGCGTTTGTATGCATTTTTAGTGCGTTTTTACCGCGTTTGCGTTTTTTTCTAACATTAGTTGGCCCCTCACACTAACCCAAATCATGACTTTACTAACCCTAACCCTTAACCAAACCATACCCTAACCCTAACCCTAACCCTGACCCTGACCCTAACCCTAACCCTGACCCTAACCCTTAACCAAACCATACTAACCCTAACCTTAACCCTAACCCTAACCTTAAACCCTAACTAACCCTAAACCCTAACCCTTAACCAAACCATACTAACCCTAACCCAAACCCTAACCCTAACCCTAACTATAACCCAAACCCCTAAATTCCATTGTCTAACTAATGGTCAACAAAAAAACGCATGCGCAAAAAAACGCATACATGAGCATGGCAATGCGCACATATGCGCACCCATAGGCTTATAATGGGTGTCTTGCTGTAAAAAAACGCATTGCGCGCGCATGCGTTTTTTTGAGGCAAGTCGGACGCCCAAAGAATGCAACAGGATGCATTTTGTGCGTCCGAGCGCACACCACAAAAAAACGCATGCGCGGAAAAACGCATAAAAACGCATGTGTATGCGCACATAAGCGCATCCCATGCAAAATATAGGAAAAAAAATGCATGCCTTTTTTAGCGCTAAAATCCAGCGCAAAAAAACGCAAGTGTGAAACCAGACTTACAGTGGGGGAAGCGATGGAGCATTTCTGGCTACCTTCTGTTAGAGCAGGTGCACACGTGCTACCTGAGGTTTTGTAGCCAATCCATGCTTGCAAGTGCATGCTTATTAAATGTCTAATCATGCAACTGGTGTTCAAATTTCTGAGTTGTTTACCTCGGCTAAAGGTCCTTCCACAGTTCTTACAGGTAACCTTTGCCTCATCAGTAGGATTTTGGACAAAGACGTGCCACACTGCAGTCTTCCTACTATGGAATACATTTTCTGGCCTTGCACGCTGTGCTAAGTTGACCATCTGGCCAATCTGTCCTGCAACACTTTTAGTTTTTGGTCCACGTTTTTGGACAGCTACGGACCTGCCAGAAAACCGCTGCTGTGATGTCAATGCCTGCTGTGTGTGGATCCTTCTCCTTATCTGAACTATTGCCAGCGCCACCCTCCTCCCCCAATGGATGCCAATCCGGTTCAAGAACTGGGTCATCCATCACCTCCTCTTCAAAGTCATCTGCACCTTCCTCTTTACCTTCCTCTGTATCACCGTGTAAGGTGGTATAGTATGCAGGAAGCGGCACCTGAGTTTCATCAGGGTCAGATTCAGGCTCAATAGACTGCGAGGGCAAGGCAGTGCTCTGGGTCGATATACCAGCAGAATCATCTAGCAGTGGCTGTGCATCAGTGCACTCCATGTCAGATTTCATCTTGTACTGGGGAATTCTGGATTTGACTTTATAACCCAGGCATGGTATGTGAAAAGAGCTCCATAGAGTAATCTGAAGTGTGGGCTGCCGCATCCATAACTTTTGGTGGGGGTGAAGGACACAAGGAAAGGTGTTTTCCCTGACCAGAACTCTACACTGACGACTTCGTGCTTGCAGGTTTCGAACGTTCAGAGCTGGTGGCTGTTTCGGCAATGTATGCCAAAACCTGTTCCTGATGCTCCGGCTTTAAAAGCAGTTTTCCTACTCCAAGAAAAGGCAACCTTACAGGCTTTCTTGGGCCAAAGGATAACTTAAGCTCAACACCTCCTGCCTTAGCTGCTATTGTGCTTTTACCAGAACCAACCGATGCACCACCACCATCAGTACCAGCTGCGCCCCCCTGTCCACATCTGTGGACTCTACCACCATACTTCCTCATGTTTGGGAAAATGTACAAAAAATGCTAGCAGAGAGATGGTACTGTATGAGGAGCGTCCAGCTTGTAAGGTGTATCAAAAAAAATTAAATCTACGTATATATTTTGTTAGTCACAGATGCTCTCACAGAAAGTATTGGACCGTAATCCAACAAGCAGATATACGGAACTGTATCAGAAGTGTACAGCTGTATACGTTTTTTGTGTAACTAACAATCTCCGTATATGTATTTACGGAGTGTCACACACACGCTGACTCTGTATAGATATGACTGTAATGTGAACGGCAGATATACAATACTGTTTGAGAATCAGACAGTTCTATATGGTGTGTGTATTGAAAATTGTCAATCTCCGTCTATTTGTATAGGGACTGACACACGCTGTCTCTGTCTAGTTTTGACTGTTATCAAACAGCAGACATACGAAACTGTTTGAAAAGCGGACAGCACTCATTCTAAGGTGTAGGTCTGGAGAAATGGAAAAACTCCGCTGCTTTTTTTTCCAGAGTCACACACAGATAGCTTCTATTTGTCCATGATACAAGACAGTACATGGTAATGTGTGAGGAGCGTACACCGCTATACGGTGTGTCTATGGAAAATTGTCAATCTCCGTCTGTTTGTATAGGGACTGACACACGCTGTCTCTGTCTAGTTTTGATCGTAATCAAACAGCAGATATATGAAACTGTTTGAAAAGCGGACAGCACTCTAAGGTGTAGGTCTGGTAAAACGGAAAAACTCCTCGGCTTTTTTTTCCAGAGTAACACAAAGATAGCTTCTATTTGGCCGTGATACCAGCCGGTACACGGTACTGTGTGAGGATCGTACACTGCTATACGGTGTCTGTATGGAAAATTGTCAATCTCCGTCTATTTCTATAGGGACTGACACACGCTGTCTCTGACTAGTTTTCACCATAATCAAACAGCAGATATATGAAACTGTTTGAAAAGCTGACAGCACTCTAAGGTTTAGGTCTGGAAAAATGGAAAAACTCCTCGGCTTTTTCTACCAGAGTAACACACAGATACAGTAGCTTCTATTTGTCCGTGATACCAGCCAGTACACGGTAATCTGTGAGTATGGTACACTGCTATACGGTGTCTGTATGGAAAATTGTCAATCTTCGTTTATTTCTATAGTGACTGACACATTCTGTCTCTGTCTAATTTTCACTGTAATCAAACAGCAGTTCTACGAAACTGTTTGAAAAGTGAACAGCACTCTAAGGTGTAGGTCTGGAAAAATTGAAAAACTCCTCGGCTTTTTTTTCCAGAGTAACTCACAGATAGTTTCTATTTGTCCGTGATACCAGCTGGTACACGGTAGTGTTTGAAGATCGTACACCGCTATACGGTGTCTGTATGGAAAATTGTCTATCTCCGGCTATTTGTATAGGGACTGACACACGCTGTCTCTGTCTAGTTTTCACCGTAGTCAAACAGCAGATATACGAAACTGTTTGAAAAGCTGACAGCACTCTAAGGTGTAGGTCTGAAAAAACGGACAAACTCCTTGGCTTTTTGTTCCAGAGTCACACCCAGATAGCTTCTATTCGTCCATAATACCAGCCGGTACACGGTAGTGTGTGAGGAGCGTACACCGCTATCTGTGAAAAAATGAACGCTCAGTAACTCACCAGTACAAAATAATAAAAGTTGGAGTGCTTTGAAAAAAGAAGTTTGAACACCAGTGTGCACACAGCAATGCAGCAATGCAGACTAATCACCACCAGCGCTGGTGCACAAAAGCAAAAATCCTCCCCTTTCACTGCACACTAACTGTACAGTGAAAAGCGCTATCAGCAGAAGCATTTTTTTTTCTTCTTCCCTGCCTAACGCTCTCACTATTCAGAATCAGCAGCAGCACCTCTCCCTATGCTAAGATCGGCAGAAGTAAGATGGTGGTTGGTAGTCACAGCCTTTTATACCCACTGTGACGCCACACAAAGCCAGCCAATCACTTCAATGCCCTTTTCTAAGATGGTGCTGGCCGCTGCCTATGCCATCGCGTTATCCACAGTGTGCGTCCTCCATCATTGGCTGAAAAAAGGCGCTGGAAGCATCATTTGAAACGAGACTTTGGCGCTCGGGTCGTCGACATCATGGCCGACCTCACGCTATGGTCGAGTTTCGTTTCCTGAAACCCGACTTTGGCGAAAGTCGGCAATTTTTGAAATTGACCGACCCGTTTCGCTCAACTCTAACTTCAACAAATTAAATTATCTTTTCCAGTCTACATTTTGTGATTTCAGGGAGAATTCTGGTCATATGCATTAGATTGCTGACTGGTTGAAAGTGTGGCAACAATGTACAGTAATTTGTAGTAATACACCTAAATATTGGTTTAAATGAGATCCTAATAATTGTACAAATTGGATTTTTCATCTAATTATTTTGACATTAATTTATTCTATGACATCAACATACCCAGCTTAGGCTGGTTTCACACTGGCTTTTTTTAGCGCTGCGCTTCGTGCGCATCCATGTGCATGCGTCCAGTCCTGCGCCCCAATCTTTAACATGGGGGGCACATGGTCTAGCGCATGCACGCGTTTGTTTGTGCTTTCATGCGCATGCATTTTTTTTGTGGTGTGCGCCTAGGCACGCCGGACACAACCTGTTGCATTTTTGGTCCGTCCGACCTGTCTGAAAAAAACGCATGTGCACGCTTGCGCACGGAATGCGCAAAAAAAAATCACATTACAGTCTATGGGAATGCAGGCTTGCGCATGTCCATGCGCACACCTGCATTTAAAATCACATGCATTTTAAGAGATAACATGGCTAGAAACTGGTTAAAACACATGCGCCTAAAAAAGCAAACGCATACAAGACGCATGATGCATTTTTTGCATGTGATTCCATTGTGCACGAAGCGAAGTGCTAAAAAGCGCTAGTGTGAAACTAGCCTTACATAGCTAATATTACGTATGTACTGTGAAGCAAGGTAAAGAGTACGTGGCCGCAGTCCAGGCAGGATCCCTCATCAAATGGGTAATTAACCTTTTACTATCCACAATTTTGTTACATGTATAGCGTGCACCAGAAACATACTTTACATTTCACAATATACTCCACATCACAGCATTTCCGCTAGTTTGCTCCTTTGCCATAATCTGGTACAGGCTAATAAATGAAACCTCTCCTACTGTATCCTCATCTACCCTCTACTACTATAACCTCACCCATCCCTGTAGACTGTGAGCCCCCACGGGCAGGGTCCTCTCTCCTTCTGTACTTGTGTGTCCCTTGTCTTACACATGTTTATTATACTTGTCTATATTTCCCCTTTTCACATGTAAAGTGCCATGGAATAAATGGCGCTATATAAATGCATAATAATAATGGAACAATCGGACATAAGAATGCTAACTAATGCTGGTGTCTCTTGTGTATTTTGATAAAATTCATTGGTGGTTCTCATCATTACTATTATGTAATCCTGACCAGGCCTCATGCCACTGTTCATTCATTTCACCTATGGATCAAAACCTTTTGTACCGATATAAATGTTCATATTGTATATGTTTGTTATTGGTAACTTTCTTGGAATAATAAAATCTTTATAATATTTGTATATCATGACTCAGGTTCTCCTTTAAAAATAACTTATTAAGAGTCTATAACTAGATGGGTACAGTGCTAACTTGGAACTGGTATTTTGTCTTTATATTATAATATGGCTATACATTTCAAACTATCAATTTAAACAAATGGATATTCCAAATTAATGACCAAAATTTTCATATTGAATTAACAAGTATACCAGACAATTACATTTGGTTACCTATAGACTATTTGTAAAATAAAGGGATATGTTGCTTACCAATATCCGACATTTCTGGAACTGTGACAACATAAGGTCCATCAGGAAACTCAGGAGCATTGTCATTAATATCTTGAACTTTAATAATAAATTCAGATTCTGGTTCGAGAGGCCTGTTGGTTCTTCTGTCAATAGCTTGTGCATGTAGAACATAATGTGACTTTTGTTCACGGTCTAGACTTTTTGTTGCATGAATGTCCCCTGTTGTGTCATCGATGACAAATATTGTCCCAGCTCCTTCCCCAGTTAATATATATTTCACAGAACCATCACCTTTGTCCGAATTTGAGTGCAACTGTAAGAGAAATACATAAAAAGATTTAACAGTGGGAATGTAGTGTGTGATAGCAGCACATGCATATATATTCCATAAATAAAAATGAAAATCAATCTTAAAAATGTATTCCCAAATAAAATGCAAGATATTCCCCATTCTTTGGATAGAGGATAACTTGCTGATCACTGGGCACTCAGCAGTCCCATAGACAATAAAGGAAGTGACAGGCAAGCATGGCACCTTTGCAGCAGGAGGAGCCCAATTCATGGAGTTATAAATCTCTGATATTGGGATTGCTGTAACTCACAGCAATCAAACTCTCTGAGATCACCATGTTATCCCCACAGAAAGCGTATCCTTTTTCTATTTTTGAATTTCATTTTTTTCTATTTTTTTAATATGTTTTTTAGATCTTTAAGGAGACAAATAATGTAGGCTGGAAACACAATTTCTTCTATGTCTTGAATTGTGAATTGCCCCTTATTTCTATAGAAGCACCAAAACAGTTTAATTTCAGTACTCCCATAAATATTCAAAAGTGCTTTAGCATCTCAGTAGTTGTTGCTTATGTTTCTCAACCGAGGTGAAAAAAGTCTTTAGTAATAACACTTTTAGAAGAGAGTTCTTGCTTGTTCTAACTACTTTAGTCTAGTTCCAAGACCATTGTCCTACTAAGTTCAACCACCACCAAACCTTGAAAAAATAACTAAGTAAAAAGCTTAAAAAGAACCATTCATCAATATTTTATACCCCAAGGTGTATTAATGCTAATTAAATACTAGACTTTCTTGTATAAATTTTGCTTGGCTTGTATAGAAAATTTCATAGTTTAATTTGTATGCTTGCATGCTTCCTGCATCCCTCTGTAAGTCAGAATGGAGGGAGACAACGGGCAAGGAATGGGTAGAGTAGACGCAGAGCAGTTAGCACAGCTAGGATAGGGTTAAATCCAACCCTAGTATTACTAATTAGGCGCACATGGCTAGCTATGACTTAAACCAGGCAATATGTTTACTGGTCGGTCAGCTGGGTGAGGTAAGAAGAGTGGGTTGTGTTGGCGCTTTAGAGAAACAAGTAGGAATCTCTCTGAGAGGAGACTGAACAGGTCGTGTGCATCAAACTGCAAGTATCACAGGTTGATATGGACCAATACCATTGTTTGTGACTGAAGTGGAACTAGCTTAGCCATTTCTGAGTTACCAGGGAATGTGGTCCATTGAGCTTGAAGCAGAACCTAAATTGCTATCTAGGTAAGACCCCACTATTGCTTTGCCTTCATTGGAAAAGGATTGTGAATTTTGTTATTACTTTTGTGCTGGGAAAAGATTCTTTGCAAGTTTATGGAGATCAATAAACCTCACACTGCTTGGACACAAGAAAACGGTGGCTGTGTGAATTCTAGTGCTTACCCGAGACTGTGAATCCCTAATATATATATTCTGCACAAAAAAATAAAGGGAACACTTAGGCTGGTTTCACATTTGCGTTTTTTAGCGCTGGAAAAAAACGCATATGTGCGCATGCGTTTTTTCCCCTATATTTAACATGGGTGCGCATACCTGCGCGCTTGTAAGCGCATGTATGCGATTTTCATGCGCTGCGTTTTTTTGGGGTGTGCATTTGTATTTTCCAGACGCAGCATGTTGCATTTTTTGGCCCTGCAAAAAAGCGCATGCGCACATATGCGCACGTTTTGCGCTAAAAATGGCCATTATAGCCTATGGATGCACATATGTGCGCACTGGCATGCTCATGTATGCGTTTTTTTGCATATGCGTTTTTTTTTTTAACCATGGAATTTAGGGGTTTGGGTTAAAGTTAGGGTTAGTTAAGGAGGTTTAGGGTTAGGGTTAGGGTCAGGGTCAGGGTTAGGGTTGGGGTTTGGGTCAGGGTTAGGGTTAAGTATGGTTTGGTTAAGGGTTAGGGTCAGGGTTAGGGTCAGGATTAGGGTTAAGTATGGTTTTGTTAAGGGTTAGGGTCAGGGTTAGGGTTAGGGTTAGGGTTAGGGTCAGGGTTAGGGTTAGGGTTAGGGTCAGGGTTAGGGTTAGGGTCAGGGTTAGGGTTAAGTATGGTTTTGTTAAGGATTAGGGTCAGGGTTAGGGTCAGGATTAGGGTTAAGTATGGTTTGGTTAAGGGTTAGGGTCAGGGTTAGGGTTAGGGTTAGGGTCAGGGTTAGGGTTAGGGTTAGGGTCAGGGTTAGGGTTAGGGTCAGGGTTAGGGTTAAGTATGGTTTTGTTAAGGGTTAGGGTCAGGGTTAGGGTCAGGATTAGGGTTAAGTATGGTTTTGTTAAGGGTTAGGGTCAGGGTTAGGGTTAGGGTTAGGGTCAGGGTTAGGGTTAGGGTTAGGGTTAGTTAGGGTTTAGGGTTTGGGTTAGGGTTAAGTATGATTTGGTTAAGGGTTAGGGTCAGGGTTAGGGTTAGGGTTAGGGTCAGGGTTAGGGTTAGTAAAGTCATGGTTTGGGTAGTGTGAGGGGCCACCTAAAAATGTTGTAAAAAAACGCAAACGCGGTAAAAACGCACTAAAAACGCATACAAACGCATAAAAACGCTGCGTTTTTTTCATGCATGCTCATAAAAATGCTTGAAAAAAACGCAGCAGTTGTATGCTTTTGTATGCGTTTTTTCAATGCGTTTTTTTGCGGGAAAAACGCGCTGCAAAAAAAAGCAAGTGTGAAACTAGCCTTAAACAACAAAACGTAACTCCAAGTCATTCACACTTCTGTGAAAACAACACTGATTGTGATTCAATTTCTCCTGCTGTTACTGACAATGGAATAAACAACAGGTAGAAATGATAGGAAGGTCACTAACGTCCATGTGTCCGCTCAGTAAGAGGGTCTAGTGTTCCCTTTATTTTTTTGAGCAATATATATATATATTTATATATATATATATATATATATATATACGTATTATCTCAGAAGTAATGCGGCAAAAGTCTAACAATTGTTCCCCTAGCTTGGCCTCCTCACACGTTTGCTTCCAAAACTCAAATGCTATGGTCTTATTTGCACAAACAATAGTCTTGGTCTGGGTTTGCAATTCTGTTAAAAATTCATGCTGGGAACAGATCATCACATGGCAGTCACAGCAGATACAGTTAATGCCTGATTGAACATGTTGACAAAAATGGGACAAAAATAGGGCCAATCAGGATTCTGCCATGGCATCAATCTTTATACCATAAAAAATTGCTCCGCATAAAAAGTGTCTTCTTCTAGTAAAAATGAGAATCTGTGACAGTGACTTTCAGCAAAGCCAATAACACAGATTTGAACAGAGCCTAAGAGGACTGGACAAGGAAAGACTGGATCAAGAATTTTTCCTAATTTTTTTTAATCCTCTGTAGCTAAAATCAAAGGCTCACTGAAATTTTGTTGTCCCTTACTGTAAAGTATTTTATGGTTGAAAGAGTATCAAACGTACTTAAATAAAAAAAAGTATGTATTCTCTGTGTCTTGTTTCCATAATCACATTTGTTGTAATATTTTGAATTGCATACTTCATGGTTTAAGCTTCTGTTACAGCATAGTAGTTATCTTGTATACAAGTTAATATCTGGTATGTCAGCATATATGCTTAATCACTGCTCCCGTAGGAATCCAAAGAGAACAGCCATCCTCATGGAAGGTAGATGAAGTTTCACTAGTTTCCAATTTCAGCAATCAGTGCGTATCACAGTGGCTCAATTCCTAACTTCTGTCTTATGTACACAACAGCATCTTGGATATAATTTTTATTTGCTGTACTACCCCTTTAAGTAATACAAAATATGCTACATGATCTGTAGATGAAGAATCAGTAGATTTTTAAGACTCAGTATAGATGCCAGAAAATCCTGTTTATTAAATTTTACCCTTCTTAGACTTTCCCCTGAAACTGCAGATATTAGGGATTTTCCAGTCTTCGCTCCTAGACTGGAAGAAAGACAATTACTGAGTGCTGAATTTGTAGTCACGGTCCTGCGTGAACATGCTCAACGCTGACGGGTACAGAAACCTTATATAAATGTAAAAATGCAAAAGCGAGCTCTGTTTTACATATTTACTCCCTTTTGTATCAAGGAGTTAATGTAAAAAGGACAGATTATAGGAATGCATTGCAAGAACCCAGCTGTTTTATGAATTCAAAACAGGCAAATAGTATTTCCTAAAAAAATATAGATATATCCCTACAGACCGACAAAGTCATTAAGTTAATTTTATATCTTCTTTGTATCCATAATTTCGCTAGACATTCAATAGAGGAATACAACATCGCTATGAATAATTATCCAATGAAAATTATAGCGGCATTGCTAACTGACTTCTTTTTTCTAATTCAGTACTAACTGTAAGCAGCTTCATGCATATTTTATCATCCTGCTTTATTCTCTAGTAAGCAATGCTGATTTGTTTTCCGATCAGCATAGGTCAAGTTTACATGCATTAAGTACATGCATTAGGAGTAGTCTAATTCTCCAATATCCTTGCAGACCAAGCTGGAATATTTTGAACTTGGGCAGAATTCTTCACTCAGCGAGAGGCTTTCTCAATATGCACAAAAGTCTATCTGAATAATTCAAAAGCTGTTTGTCAAGGTTGTCTTATGAGCTGGTGTCTAGGTGTTTATCTTCCCCTTTCATAAATAAGGAATTCTGAAAATAAATCCCAGCGAATAACAATTGAGCAATACTTTAGCAAAAATGAAATATTATATAATTCAAACTCATGCTGAGGATCCTTGTAACACATGATTGTAGCTGTGGAGCATTATTCAGCTGCACAAAACATTATGATCATTCTTTTACTGTACGTACTTAAGAAATATATAGGCATAACAATGCAAACCTTGATGTTCTGTGAATATGTGGTAGGTGCAGCCTGGCCGCTCAAATTATATACATTAATATTTTCATCATATGGAACATACAGTATATACCTATCTACCACACTCCTTTCATGTCTAAAGCCGTGACTGAATACAAAAGCACTCAATCAGAAAAGCTACAATGATTCCCAATTCCTACCAAAGTGCAGCTCAATCGAAAATGAGAACTCATTCTGCCATTGTAATAATTCATCAGAAAGTTCACATATGTTCAATCCATTGCATGGGTAAGGGCGCAGAGGAAAGCTTACTTCCATACTCTGCTCATGTCTGTGGAGACTGGTGAAAACACTATCCAAAGGTTTGATAACAGTAATATGTAAAAACCTTTTCTACATAGTATTATCACTGCTTTCTCTATCTGACATACTTCTAGTTTATCTAGTTTTTTCAAAATGTATCCAGACTTTTACTCAACAATAGCAATATACAGTGGGGAAAAAAAGTATTTAGTCAGCCACCAATTGTGCAAGTTCTCCCACTTGAAAAGTTGACAGAGGCCTGTAATTGACATCATAGGTAGACCACAACTATGAGAGTCAAAATGAGAAAACAAGTCCATAAAATCACCTTGTCAATGCAAAAGCAACAGTGGCAGAAGAAATTTCTGTGAGTCATTTCACATATTTTTAGATTATCCCATGCACCAGTAAACCAAAGTACAAGTCTGACACAGGGTGAATGATTGGAGATGATGGTGCAGGATTATCTCGAGCTTAATATCAATGCCATCCAGGGGTATTTGGACCCTTTTGCATTTTGTAATTCAAAAATGGAAAAGTGGCCTTAACTTGTCAGTCAAGCCTTGGAGGTTTTGTCATGCCTGTCAGACAGCTTTCTCTCGGAATGTGGCTTTAGTGATGCTGATGGTGCCCTGATGGATAAGTGCATCTGGCTTTTTCCTGAAAGTGTAGACCACCTAACTTTCATTAAGATGAACACATCACGGATCTCCAATGAATTTCTGCACCTCAGTCGCAGACTGGTCAGACTAAGCAAAGGTTTAGTTTTCAGTGTGTCAATAATTTTTTTGAAATGTGTAGACATCAATTTAGGTCTCCATCTGGTGGGCTGGCTGTAGTAGAGGGTGTCTCAGAGCACCAGGCATACTCCTGTCACTCATCCACCGTTTACTGATCAATTTGTAAGCTAGAAATGCCTGGTGTCAAGTACAATTAGCAGAGCCACTGAGGTGACAGAAAGATAGAATCGCTTATAAGTGACCCCATTTTATAAATTACACGCCTCAAAGAATTTATTTGGAGGTGCAGTGAGCATGTTGACATCACAGAAGTTTCACAGAATTGTTTAACATTTGGAGGTGAGAAAAACAAAAAGATATTTTTATCAATAAAATGTTTTACATTTCTGACATTTTAAAAAAACATATCAGTTAACAATATAGCCACACTTTTTTAATAACAGTCATTGGCCTTCCATGGAATATGTCAATATCTTAATCAGTTGACTATCAACTTTTTGGGCAGCACCAACCACAGCCTCCATGACACTGTTTAGAGTGGTGTACTGTTTTTCGTCACCATAAATCTCCAATTTACGAAGGGCCCACAGGATCTCTAAAGGGTTTTATTCAGGTTAGGAAAAAGGTCATGTGATTTTCTTTCATCTTTTAGGCTTTTATTGGCTAGCCAAGCAGTGAGTACATCGATGCATGCGATATAGCATGGTCCTCCATAAAAATCATGATTTTCATAACTGACACAGACTTTTTCCTGTACAACAAGTTTGTTTTAACAGCTAGCAGTAGGTATTGGAGTTAATTTTGAGTCCAGCTTCTTCACAAAAAGTCCAACTAGCTCATCTTTAATAACATCAGCTTATAGCAGCACACCTCTCTTCACCTCTTCCACTTTCCTGGCGACTGACTCTGTGTTCCTTACTGAACAGGCCTATCCATCTGGTCTGCCAAAAGCCACTCTCATCTCATCAGTCCAAAAACCTTTGAAAAGTCTGTCTTTAGATATTTCTTGGCTGGGTCTTGATGTTTTAACTTATGCATCTTGTCCAGTGGTGTTCAAATGTCAGCCTCCCTTACCTTGTTCATATATCTTAGCACTGAACACCTTATACTTCTGAGCACTCCATGTAGTTTTCAGTTATGGAATATGACAGCATTGGAGATTCATGGGTTTCTGGTAGCTTCACGTTTGTTTCTTCTCAAATCTTTGGCAGTTATGAGCGTCCTTTTCTATCTACTTTTATTGACACTGTTGACTATTTTCAGTCAAACTTTAGAAGGTAC
This sequence comes from Dendrobates tinctorius, assembly GCF_039654945.1. NCBI lineage: Eukaryota > Metazoa > Chordata > Amphibia > Anura > Dendrobatidae > Dendrobates > Dendrobates tinctorius. Next base: position 10,274,219 of record NW_027361693.1, read on the forward strand.
TGTGATCATGCCTCAATATCTTATCAGTTTCAAGGGTGCTACATGCCTCTGTAAGGCTTTTAACAACTATTCTCTTTTACATTATGAGCTAAATCCCATTTTTACCCATTTGTCCTAAGGAAAACAAGCTGCATAATAACTCTGCACACATGGGTAAAGGGTGTTGATATCTTTAGGCCAGACTCACCTTCATTATACAGGTATGCATCACCTGATCTGCATTGTTTTCTCAGGACTTCCTAAGGCCATGTGCATTTCTTCCATACTTCAAACTCTAGGCTAATAGGACTGCTCTTTCTTCTTCCAGGTGTACTGTGTCGCTATATATCATATACTGTTTATTTTTTTAAATGAAGTAGAATGTCCAGCTCAACAGCGTAGTGAAATGCAAAGTTTTATTCACCACAGACACATTCCAAAGAGAGGATAAAACATCAGCATGACAGGTTACAAGTAGTCAGATCGACGCGTTTCTGGAGACCAAGCTCTCTTGATCATGATTAAGGGAGCTTGGTCTCCAGAAACACGTCAATCTAACTACTTGAAACCTGTCATGCTGATGTTTTATCCTCTCTTTGGAATGTGTCTGTGGTGAATAAAACTTTGCATTTCACTACGCTGTCGAGCTGGACATTCTACTTCATTTGGATTCCTCACGCCCTGACACAGCGGGTCCGTGCTCCAGGCACTAACAAGATGCAGAAGCAGTGAGCTGGAAAATCTTTCCCTTTATTTTTTTTAAATGCATAATTACATGAAATATATAAGTAAATATACTTAATGCTGTAAATAATAATTAACATTTTCTATTTTGATTAACTGAACTTTAAGTTATTGTTGTATTATTTTGTGATCTCAGAAAAAAATGAATAAAACTTATCATTTGCCTTTTAACATTCTTAAAATTTCCTACATTTGATGTAAAGGGTTGTCATATTATTTATTGTAACATATTCAACACATGAAAAATGATATAATACATCATTAGGATTGTTGGCTGTGATGGGATTCACCAGTGCAATTAACTGAAACTTTGTTCAGGTGCACATAGAAATCCCCAAGTAGAGCAATTCCCATAATAAAACAAAGGTAATCATGTACATTAATGAAACTATTAGTCAGGTGTCACACGGATAGTTGTTCTTGCTGATTGATGATCCATCTATTATTGAGAAAGAAAATGACTATTTTAGTGTCTCTTGTAGCTACTATTATGGTTATTGTTTTTATCACAGATACTGAATATTAATATTATTATTTACTACTAAATAAATTAGCCATCTGTCTAATTTTCTTAACATATTGCAAATATTTTTGCTGCATGTAAGCTGCATAAATATTAAAAAAATAACTTTTTTAACCTACAGTGTTTACAATGATGAACTGTGACTGTATAATAGCGCAGACTATCACATGAAGAAAATATTTGTTTTTGTATATTAATTTGTTGTATTCATTTTCAACAGAAAAGAGAATTTTAAAAATAAAGCAATAAAACCATACATAAAAACCTAGCTTAAATCAAAGAAAAAAGATAAATTCTTGAACTGCCACTTTTATCCACATATACCCAATTGTTGAAATTTTAAAGAAGTACTAAGTTTCGGGAATGTTTCCTTTTAGTTAACTCATTAAAGACAAGTTCAGAGGACCAGTGTCCCACTAACCATCCTCACAGAAAAGTGGCAATACGTGCAGTCGATAAACAAATAGCTGAGCAAGTGCACATAGGAATCACATACCTGTCCTGTTCACTAAAATCTGACAAATGTACATTACTTGATGATTTTTCATACCAACCAACAGATTTCTGTAGATGTGTCCACACCAGTCTAGCTCACCACATATGGAGCATGCATAATAGTGATGAGCGAACGTGCTCGCCACTACTCGTTACTCTCCCGAGTATCAAGGTATACAGTGTACTCGGTGAGCACCGAACATTTCTGGGATTAGTCGGCAGTAACTCGGGTCTCCACCCAGCATTTTTGGTCGGACTTTATAGACCCGATGCAGGGATTGTCTGCCAGGCAATAAAACACCGCAGCCATCTTTGTTGTGGTCGTGCAGTGATAGTCTGGCCGCACGGCATCATAAGGGGTGTAAGAGACTGGATGCCGCCCTGCTCGGCGCATTCAGCTCCAGATTTTGAATTTGTAGGGAGAGCTGCTGCCGAGATAGGGTCAGAATTGGGGATTTGTTAGTTAATGTGGGGTCTACCATCATAAACTACTCAAATCCAGATAGACCAACAGTCTAAGGACTAATTCCGGAGTATATAAGTTCCAGTGTTAGATTGGCAGGGTAATGTACATTGCTCTATACACTTCAGTGCAAGGCCTGCAGGCACTGTATATGTGCATAGAGAACATTGCATACATCAAGAGGGTCCGTTCCCTTGCTGTGTTCTGGTGCTGCTTCTGCTACCTGTAGGATATATTGGCCATATATACCTAGCCCCATGTGTAATTGGTTTTGAAAATTTTTTTGGCCAGGGCTAACAGAGCTTTTTTTATTGCAAAGCAATCAAGAGCACTTTTTTCCTCCATTTTCTGTTTGACAGTGCACAATACAGCCACATAATTTTCCTAGCACAGCATAAAAATCCAACAATTTTAAAGGGGTCCCAAGCATCCCTTTTGAGTGCGCAGAGAAATATTTAATTTTTATGTGGTGCAGATGAGTAGATTTTTTTGAGTGTTTTACACAATTTCTTGACACTATTTTGCTGAACCCCCCAAAAAATATATAGAGGTCACATATTTTACAGTGTGGTGTATCTCTGACACACATCATCCATCCGTCTGCTAAAAATGTTGGTCTTGTTAGCCCTAAATTCAATTTTTTTTGCTGTCTGTCACTGTACTTATATACAGCACTATTTAGCCAAAAAAGAAAAAAATACAGGCCGCACATTTGTCATAGTGGTATCTCCGTGCCAGCTCATATCTGTACATGCTCAAAGTTTGGCCAGTTTACAGCGGTTTTCTTTTTTTGTCCTGGTTGTCACTGTACTTATATACAGCAGTATTTAGCAAAAAAAATATACAGGCCACACACTTGTCGCAGTGGTATCTCCATGTCATATATCCGTGTGCCAAAAATTGTGGCATTTTAGGCCTAAATTCCCTTTTTTTGCAGTCTGTCACTCTCATTATATCCAGTGCTCTTTTTTATCCAAAAAAATATTTTTTTTTACAGTGGGGTATGTCGGTAAAAAGATTTCTGTTTCAAGTTGTTATGGGAGCTTCATGACTGTGTTAAATGCTCCAACTACTACCACCATCATCATCTTCAACCTAGAGGCAGTCACTGGGCAGACAGAAAGTCTGAGAAGCAGAGGGTAAACGCTTTGGTGGTGTTGTACTCAGTCTTTTACTCTGTCTCTGTATTATGAAGGCTAAATCTTCTTGATGAAATCATGCCTGGAAGAGCCATAGCAAGATAACGTTGAAGATCACGGGTACAGGACTCACAACTACTGAAGCCTACTAATACTGAACTGGTTGGACAAAGATGTTTAAAAGGAGCCCATGCATTTTCTATAATTGAAGCTAGAGATTTTGACATTTCGTCTGCATTTCCAGAGATGTCAATTGGAGAGCGTGGTGGTCGGAGATGAGACTTCTACACCACCACACGAGCTGCTGTCTCTCCACCACTTGAGGTGCCGCATCCCCCACCTTCTGTCTCTTTCCCAGTCAGCAAGGACAAGTTCCTCTCCCCTCTGTAACGGTCTGTGATTGTAATTTTTGTTTTGGTAAACGATATCTATTATTTTGTTTGTAGCCCCTTGTCATCTACAGCGCCGTGGAACTAATGGAGCTATATAAATAACTAAATAATAATAATACTATATGGGTGTTTCCACTAGACAATCCATCAAACATGTTATTGAAGGAATTTTCTTTTCTGACAACTCTGTTCAGCTGTGCATAAACTATGTCAACTTGGTAGCTATACCCCAGTGGGAGTTGGTGCAGTGTCCTGTTGACTACGGTCCCCAGATGATATGTAGGTCCCTAATCTCACCTCTACTTCAGCAGCATGTTGAATTAATAGGAAAAGCATCTGGTATTGGTGTAGCTGTTGTTTTCTTGACAAAGAAACTCAATAACATCAATGAGGTGGTTAGCGGCACATGGAATGGAGAAATAGTAAAGAGGTCAATTGACAAGTAGCTTCACATTTGAGGTAAAACACACTTCAACAAGTTGCTTTAACTCTTACAACATATTCCAAAGTCTTGAAGAAAAAGATGAATATATTGTGGAGCAAATAGGTATCAATAATTAATCACACAATGTTACATAATTCTAAGCATACACAAGCTATCAGTGGGGAAATTATTTTCCACCAAAAATTTTAAGTATGAGACCAATGACATCTTGTGGAATGTTATGAGCCACAAAGTCCTTCAAATTGAAACTGTTCTGGATGTACTGTAAAATTTTCTCTAGAAAAATGGAAGCACATGCCTTCTATGCTGCTTGCATTAAAGAACTGATTTGCCAGATATGTACGGCGTCAGGATGACCGGGTGACGGGTACCTATGCTGCGCCATATCCGGAACTGTCAAGGCTGTGTCCCTTGTTTCCTAGAGAAAGGAATAGAGTAGTGGACCGGCCCCATTAGACAGAAAAAGGGGCCGTGTTTAGACAGGGAACCTGGCTGGTAGCTGAGGGGAAAAAAAGCAAAGCAGGAGTGAGTCCCCAGCTGTGACTGTGTGATCAACAAGGGGGTAGTGCACTATGTACCCGAAGCATCGATGCTGTGGCAAAATGCAGTAGACAGACAGACCCAGTGACCTAGAGGCATGGGGCCAGCTTAAAAGTAATCAGGCAACACATCAAAGATTTTTGGCGTGGACAAGCAGCGCATAGGAGGCTAAGTAGCAGTGTCTGTCCTTAGAGCAGTGGTGCTGCAAAGAACTGTTCCCATTGTCTCCCGCCACTGAAAGCAGTATTGCCATTTAGAAAGGTGCTGTTTGCCCAGTAACCACCAGAGAGCGAGGTGCTGTGCACTGCTTGACCGTGAGTACAGCGCACATGTGCAGTAGAGAGAACCAGTTCATGCCACATGTTAATCATGGATAACCAATAATTATAAGGCACAGAGGAATGACAGAGGATGTTGGTACGGTCAGCAAGGTACTCCTTCAGCATCTTCCAAAACTTTGCACTCTTTGTGAGAGTCCCCTGCGCCTCAGGGACAGGGTGATGGGAGGGTCTGAGAAAGCTCTCCCCAAACTTTGCCAGTGTTCCACTGCCTTTGCTGGCTTGGAGTTGTGTCTCTCTCACCTGTACTCCTTGCTTGGCATCAAACTTTGACCTCTGCTGCCAGCGTTTTCAGATGTGAATTTTTTTAATAATTCCACAAGAAGGGCCCTCTGTTCCTCCAACATTTTAGTACACCTGTCAGACTCTGGAATAAGAGATGTAAAGTTCTCCTTGTAGCGTGGGTCTAGAAGAGTCATCAATCAGTATTGCCCGTCACCCAAAATTTTGATAACGCTAAGGTGATGGGAAAGGCAGCGTAACATAAGGTAAGCCATGTGTGCAAGACTGCTAACAGTCAATACTTCCATGTCCTCACCCAGAGGATGACTAACCATGCTCTCCTCCTCCTCCTTGTACTTAGGCCTAAACACTTAGAACTAACCTCAGTAATATCACTGTACAAACATCATTGTAAATACCTTCTTGTAAATACACCCCTGTATTTTATATCTCCCTCACCTTATTTTAGATTGTAAGTTGCCACGAGCAGGATTATTTTGTTTGGGTTTAATTATTGTCATCATTGTTACTTAGTGTAGATTGTATGCTGTCAACAGCAGGATAGTTTTATTTTGGTTTAATGATTGAATTGCTGTTATCATTGTTACTTAGAACAGTTGTGTTTGAAACTGTTAAACTGTAAATATGTTTTCACTCTATACACTGGAATCACTGCTGGGTCTGAATGTCCATCTTTAATGGTGAGACCAAACCATTTTTTAACTGAGCACTGGTTTGCATGAGCACTTTATTATGTGTGTTTTTTGTGTGGTTTGTACTTTTTAATTAATTATTAAAAGTTATGTTTTATATCTCTTTTTCGGCAATTCTTCAAGCTATAGTCTAGTTCTAATCTCTGAGGGTTTGATGTAAGGTGTTGAACATTTCACACCATAGCTGATTTTGGTCTTTCAGAGCTGTCTACACCTCTTCGGCATTGTGGGGTTTGTCACAGAAGCATATTAGCTTCAGCACAGCCTTTTTCTGCTTTGATTTGGCAGTGCTGCAGTGCTTCCATCTTGTGACTGATGTGATACCTTTTGTAGTTGGAGGCTGAACAGGAGGCAAAGGAGGAGGAGGAGGTGCAGGAGCTTTACACTGTGGGGGCAACCAATATTGAAGTAGGACATGTAATACTGAGGAAGGGCACCATGCCAAGGTCAGAGTGGGTCCCGACTTCCACTATGTTAACCCAGTGTATCCTCAGTGAAATATACCGTCCCTGACCACAATCACTTGTCCACGTGTTTGTGGTTACATGGACTTTCCAAGTAACAGCATTGAGTGGGGGTAATGCTGTGGGACACGTGCCTGTGAAATGCTGGGACAGCACACTGGGACAAATAATCCCACATGTCCGTGGCCTCGGGGTGATCCTCGACTCTGCCCTGTCTTTCAAACTACATATCACAACCCTTGCCTCATCCTGTCCATTACAACTCAAAAACATATCCTGGATCTGTACATTACAAGAAACTTAAAAAATGTTTGTGCAAGCCCTCATGATCTCCCACCTTGAGTATTGCAACCTTATACTCTGTACCTTCCTATCTAGCACTGTTGCACCACTCAAATCTGTCCAAAACTCTGCTGCCAGAGTAATCCAACTGTCCCTCCGTTATTCCACAGCCTCTCCTCTCTGCCATGCCCTTCACTGCCTTCCTATTGCCCTTAGGCTACAGTTCAAAACCCTATATATGACATACAAAGCCATCCCCAAACTGTCTCCTCCATACATCTTTAACATGGTCTCCCAATGTCTGACTGAGTCATGACTTTTTTTACGCAAACACAGTGTGCCGTCAGCAGGATGCACCATCCCTGCCCACAAGCACTTGTCCACTTGTCCGTAGTTAGGTGCATTTTCCCTTTACCTGCATTGTTGATGGCAAAGGTAATGTTGTGGAACATGTGCTTGTTTGTCTAATATCGTGACGGCAGACCAGGAGAATTAGTGCCAGGTTGGGACTGAGTACCTTGTTACGGTCATCGCCATCAGGTTGCAGAAAGGGTCCCTTTCCCAAGAGCCTAGAATGCAACATTTCAAGCGCAAGCAAATGACAAATTTGTGAATTTAGTGCTGTGGCCTGTGGGCCGTTGGATTCGTCTTACCGCTTATGGTCCAATGACTAGGGTATGGACAACTGAAGGCTGCGCTGGGACAAGGACGTGTACGTGCTTGAATATGTTGCAATTTGACTGTGGTTGGTGCAAATGTCCTTTTTGGAGTTACTGTATTAGCAGAGTCTTTGAAAAACAAGAAGACTGGTAAGGGGACATTCATTGTCTCCCTCTGCCACACTACCTCCTCACCTCGACACCTGTCTTTCATTGTTCCCCAAAGCTCTGTTCTAGGACCCCTACTCTTCTCCATCTACACCTTTTACCTGGGCCAGCTGATGTAATGGCACAGTTTGCAATATCACCACAATGCCGATGACACGTAGATCTACCTATCTGTACCTGACATCACCTCCTTACTGACCAAAATCACACGTCTTCCTTCATAATCATCCTTCTTTTCTGCTTGCTTTCAAAAAGTGGACATGGACAAATCAGACTATATCATCTGTCAAGCATCTCATGCTGAGTACACCAGAGAGCTGTGTATGCCTCATTAGTAAGAGGTAAACTGACCTAGAGAAAATGATTTTCAAGACATTCACTGCCTTTTTGGAACATTTTTTGCAGCTGTGATCTTCATCATAGCGTGGATGTGGAAAATTTCTAAGTCGTCATCAATACCATGATTGTCCATATGTTGTAAAGAGGAAATGAGGTTTCTCAAGGGGTCGTGGTTATTTATGTTTTGTGGCATTTCTTTAACAGCGTTGGTTACACTCAGAAAATTAATTTTAGACAGTGACCTTTGTATATTATTGGTAATATGTATGGGTGAAGATGAAGAAGCTTGTTGCATGGGTGTGTTTATAGTTATGGTCGGTGCACTCTTCTTTAAACTTAGTTTTTCATAAGCATCCATCAGTTTGTTTGGTTTTTCTCCTACACTGATTTGCCTTCTACAATTCAGCATTTTAATAACATGTTGCACTTTGCCCTTTATACAGACACATGTGTGTTGGGCAATATATTTTGGATGGGCACTTTTAGGGCGAGTCTCACATGCATATCTGGTACACCGATCTTATGACGGGCATGAAATCGATGATGGTAATTGATAATGGCTAAATGATGAATCATTGTAGGCTGTATCCTGGATCTCATATCTCCCATAGCCACTGCTGTTAATAATCATGTACTTTCCAATTCCTGTCATTGCCATGCCCCTTTTCCAGATCACATCAACCAATGATTTGTCCGCCATATTTTTACGAAAAGCCTGCACCTTCCCAGCAGCAACAGTTGTATGAAGCCATGTAACAGTTTTGCAAGGTGTTTATGATGCCCCCAAAAAATGCCACACTATGTTGATATCTACCCAGGGGCAAATGTTTGCCAGCCAATACACTTAGAGTATTGGTATTCTGAGTCTAGGAGACCCGCTCCTTTAAATTGGGCCTATTTGTTAATCAGGCCTTCCTCCACATCTCATCATCCATGACCACCACCAATAGATCAACAGGGTTAACGTGTTCCATGCTGCTACAGCCAGAGTTGAATTCCGAACAAGGGTGGGAGGTTATGCAGGACGTAAAAGAATTGTTATGGAAAAGGTTGAGGTGTACCCCACGGGAAAATGTTTGACAGCCAACACACTTAGTGTATCGGCATTCTGAGTCTAGGAGACCCGCTCCATTAAATTGGGCATAGTTTTTAATCAGGCTTTCCTCCACGTCTCATCATCTGCCACAAGTAGATCACAGTGTTAACGTGTTCCATGCTGCTACAGCCAGTGTTGAAATCCTAACAAGGGTGGGGTTTTTTGCTGGGCATTAAATACTTGTTATGGAAAAGGTTGAGATATACTCCACAGGGGAAAATGTTTGTCAGCCCAATACACTTAGTGTATGTTCATTGCAAGTCTAGGAGACCCACTCCTTTCTCATGGGACATTTTTTGTTAAGAGGACCTCCTACATGTTTCTTCCAAGGGGGGGATTGGGGTTACTGAGGTGCATATGACTTGGTAGCAGGGCAGGCCTTGCAGTCAATGCATAAGAAAACAGAATGGGAGTACAAAATGAATAATGTGAAGTGGATTTTCCTGTGCCCATCCAGTACCTGGGTTCAAAGGCATATTGGGGTGCACATGACTTGGCAGCAGGGCAGAAAACAGAATGGGAGTACAAAATGAATGATGTGAAGTGGATTTTCCTGTGCCCTTCCAGTAACTTGGTTCAAAGGCATATTGGGGTGCATATGACTTGGCAGCAGGGCAGGCCTTGCAGTCAATGCGTAAGAAAAGAGTTTGGGATTACAAAATGTATAATGTGAAGTGAATTTTCCGGTGGCCATCCAGTACGTGGCTCGGAAAGCTTATTGGGGTGCATGTAACTTTGGGGCAAGCCAGGCCTTGCACTCAATGCAACATTTTTTCTGGAAGCCCTCTTGTACCTCTCATAAAAGGAGTATTGTGGTGCGTCATAATTCTTGGCAGCCCATCCACTTACTGCATAGACAATAACAGTTTAGGAGACCCACTGTTTAATAAAGGCCCTTTAAGAAGTTTAATGCCACCTGATGCCCTGGTAAAAATAGGCTCTGTGACTTTACGAGTCCCTCCTTCATAAATGAAACACGATGTGTCTGCTTATGTGTCACACAGCACATGGCCAGCTAGGATTGTTAAATGTTACAATGATACTTCCAAGTAAATGCATTTGTATTGGTTGAAAGCAATGTTAAAGTTGAAAAAGGCTCCAAAAAAGCTGAGTCTGAGTGTAGCCCAAGTGAGGGAGGAACATTTTGGTCTGGGATTAATTATTTTGCCTTATATACAAGTATACAAGTCATTAACCTGGAAAGGATGTACCTTTACATATTTCCCAGCAAAATCCATTTTGGTTTTGTTTTGGTATGTTTTTTGGTGCACCGGTAAAAATGACATGAAACTCTGACAACATTGTTTAATGCTGTGAACTAAGAGTCAGAAATGCTTCCAGTGGCGATCCCCATAATGTCCCCATGTCAGTGGAGCAGTGTTTCCATCATTTTCAGATGTTTTTAGACCTTAAAAGGACCTCCAGGGGGATTGCGGTAAAAATGCTTGGGTCTCCCATAGACTTACATTGGGCTCGTTGTTCTGTCCGAGTACCCGATTATTCCAATTTGCTTGACTCGTGCAACGAGCACCCGAGCATTTTAGTGCTCGCCCATCACTAATGCATAATCACATTGCCCCTTTCAATTTGGGCAGTTAGATCTGCTTTTGGGGGAAAGAATGTTGCTTATCATTTTTTATATGCCACAGATATATGCATTATATACATTATATCACTTTTTGGCTAATATTATATGCATATGGGACATCAGAATCTTGAACAAAGAGAAATTACTTTTTTTCCCCAAATTTTAAAACTTACACATTTTTGGAACTACTTCTCTATTTTAAACTTTTTTATGCTGCTTTAGAAGCACTGAAGTCAGGTTTGTTGGACATCTTTGGGTTTTGAATGTACCTAACAGATGTCATTTTTACTCTCCTTATTATCTCTCCCTGCTAATGTTGAATAAAACATTAAGTTCATCTTTTCTCAGACTGAGGTATTTAATTTAAGGAATGCTATTATCAGAAATTGCCATTGATGAAATCAGGTTTTCTTGATTAATGTATTTTTTTTCTTTCTAGCATTTTTTTTCATAGCACAATAAGTATTAAAATATGTATTAAAATAAAACAATCTAAAATCTTACAAATATCACACTGGACATTGGGGCTTTTTTAGACTCATACTTCCTTTTCCTTCAGGATATAACATATGTACATAGCCATAACAGTTAGCATGGTCAGGTGTATTATGAATGGTGGATCCTATGTTATCAACTGTATAAAAATGTGTTAGCGATCACTGTATTCCTACCTGTATTGATAAGAAAACTGCAAATTATTCCTGAAAACATTGGAAGTAAGTCTAAAAAAGCCCCAGTAGTCAGTGTGGAAAATTAAAGATCCTCTCTCCCCTCTAAATCAGTCTGTGATTGTAAGTTTGTTTACTGTAAGTGATATCTGTAATTTGTATGTAACCCCTTCTCATGCACAGCACCATGTAACCAATGGTGCTTTATAAATAAATTATATATATATATATATATATATATATATATATATATACAGTTGTGGCCAAAAGTATTGACACCCCTGCAATTCTGTCAGATAATACTCAGTTTCTTCCTGAAAATGATTGCAAACACAAATTCTTTGGTATTATTATCTTCATTTAATTTGTCTTAAATGAAAAAACACAAAAAGAATTGTCCTAAAGCCAAATTGGATATAATTCCACACCAAACAAAAAAAAGAGGGTTGACAAAAGTATTGGCACTGTTCGAAAAATCATGTGATGCTTCTCTAATTTGTGTAATTAACAGCACCTCTAACTTACCTGTGGCACCTAACAGGTGTTGGCAATAACTAAATCACACTTGCAGCCTGTTGACATGGATTAAAGTTGACTCAACCTCTGTCCTGTGTCCTTGTGTGTACCACATTGAGCATGGAGAAAAGAAAGAAGACCAAAGAACTGTCTGAGGACTTGAGAAACCAAATTGTGAGGAAGCATGAGCAATCTCAAGGCTACAAGTCCATCTTCAAAGACCAGAATGTTCCTGTGTCTACCGTGCGCAGTGTCAACAAGAAGTTTAAAGCCCATGGCACTGTGGCTGACGTCCCTAGATGTGGACGGAAAAGAAAAATTGACAAGAGATTTCAACGCAAGATTGTGCGGATGTTGGATACAGAACCTCAACTAACATCCAAACAAGTTCAAGCTGCCCTGCAGTCCGAGGGTACAACAGTGTCAACCTGTACTATCCGTCGGCGTCTGAATGAAAAGGAACTGTATGGTAGGAGACCCAGGAAGATCACATTTCTTACCCCAAGACATAAAAAAGCCAGTCTGGAGTTTACCAAAACTTACCAGAAAAAGCCTAAAACATTTTGGAAGAATGTTCTCTGGTCAGATGAGACAAAAGTAGAGCTTTTTGGGCAAAGGTATCAACATAGAGTTTACAAGAGAAAAAAAGAGGCATTCAAAGAAAAGAACACGGTCCCTACAATCAAACATGGCGGAGGTTCCCTGATGTTTTGGGGTTGCTTTGCTGCCTCTGGCACTGGACTGCTTGACCGTGTGCATGGCATTATGAAGTCTGAAGACTACCAACAAATTTTGTAGCATAATGTAGGGCCCAGTGTGAGAAAGCTGGGTCTCCCTCAGAGGTCATGGGTCTTCCAGCAGGACAATGACCCAAAACACACTTCAAAAAGCACTAGAAAATGGTTTGAGAGAAAGCACTGGAGACTTCTAAGGTGGCCAGCAATGAGTCCAGACCTGAATCCCATAGAACACCTGTGGAGAGATCTAAAAATGGCAGTTTGGAGAAGGCACCCTTCAAATATCAGGGACCTGGAACAATTTGCCAAGAAAGAATGGTCTAAAATTCCAGCAGAGCATTGTAAGAAACTCATTGATGGTTACCGGAAGCGATTGGTCGCAGTTATTTTGGCTAAAGGTTGTGCAACCAAGTATTAGGCTGAGGGTGCCAATAGTTTTGTCTGGCTCATTTTTGGAGTTTTGTGTGAAATGATCAATGTTTTGCTTTTTGCTTCATTCTCTTTTGTGTTTTTTCATTTAAGACAAATTAAATGAAGATAATAATACCAAAGAATTTGTGTTTGCAATCATTTTCAGGAAGAAACTGAGTGTTATCTGACAAAATTGCAGGGGTGTCAATACTTTTGGCCACAACAGTATGTATATATATATATATATATATACAGTATATATTTTTTTTTATAACAGATCATGATATTAAAAAATTGATAAAGCATTTTAATAAATAGATGAAACATAAAAATCTCTTTAAACTAAAGGTTATTTTGTGATGAAAATGGCCCTTATGCAAGAGCAATATATGGGCCCCTTTTTGTGTCTATCACTTAAGCTTCTCACTGATTTGATGGTGGAAGAGCTCCCCTTATCTCTTGGGCCCCTGTGCAGCTGCATCGGTTGCACCAATATTATGTTAGCCACTGCCCATGACAAATTGTATCTAACTTCTTCATGGGAAAAAGATTCCTAATGCCACAAAATCAGTGAAAATTTTTTTTAATTCCATGATCAATTTAGCATTGCCTTTTTTTAATTATACCTCTCAAAAGCCTGAGGCTGGGTTCACATTGCGTTGCAGGCAATGCGCTGATGGCATCCATTACATAGCGGCACTAACGCTATGTAATGGATGAGTTATCGCCGCCATTGCCCGCAATAACAGTAGCGCATCCTAACACATGCCAAAATCAGCATGCATTAACAAGGATGCGTTACTTTATGGCGCACCCTCAAACACGGTCTGCAGCATGCGAGGGTGCATCCTGTCTAGCGCACAGTGAACGGACGTGTTCGCTGTGTATAGACCTGTATGGGCTAATGCAAGGTAGCGCATGGTAATGAATTACTACCATGCATTAGCGCATACGTTAGCGCTATGGTCACAAATGATGTCAAAGTGACATCTGCGTTAGAGCATTCAATTAATGGATCTGTTAAACAGATGCCCCTAACGCAATACGAACCTAGCCTTACTCAAGAAATAACTATCAAGTCTTTTTTTTCTATTGCTACCTTTTGTGGAAAAGTGTATCTTTTCAATTTAACTGTACTTTTCAATTTAACATATCCTGAGGTGTATATTTAGTGGAAATGGAAATTGTGTTTAACTTTTATTTACATTGATTTATGTGGGTGTAGGCCCTAAACGTTGTAATATGCAATTAAAAGGTCAGAGGCAGGAAACAGTAATTCAGATTTCTCTTTCTGAAAACAATGAATGTCACCCCTAGGTTTTGTAAGTTAGTTATTTAATGGATGTACCCTACCCTCAATTGTTATTTTGCATTGTTTTGCTTTTTTTGGCTCTTCTCCCATTTCTTTCCCTTCCCTTTTTTCCACCTTTCAAACTTTTACCTCTTACTTTGTTGGCTTGTCCTATATTTTAGGATTTGTTTTGTGTAAAATAAAAAGTATGTGAGAAATCTGTTTTCATGATGCTTATATGCTTTTCAGAGATACAAAATCTGTAAACAATTTATTTTCACACTTTTAACATTTACAAAAACGGTATCTAATATATAAAGCTCAAAGTGTGTATGTATGTATGTGTGTATGTATGTGTGTATGCATGTGTGTATGTCCGGGATAGGCATCCGCACCGTCGCAGCTACAGCCACAAAATTTGGCACAGTCACACGTCTGGACCCCGAGAGCGTCCTAAGCTATGTTGTGAGGTGAAATTTTAACCCCGCACGTTCCAATTCACCAAACAATTTTGCCCCTGTCTATATACTGGGGAAAAAGTGTGTGCGCGTCAAGCCCCGCCCCTCATTATGTCATAATGCCCCTATTTGCATACTGGGGAAACAGTGTGTGTGTATCAAGCCCCACCCCTCATTATGATGTCACAATAGTTGCCATGGCGACGCTGATGTCATCATAGGTTGCAAGCCCTGCCGCCCCTCATTATGATGTCATAATGTTTGACTATGGGATCGAGGATGTGTGATGGGTATATGGGCACTGGACTATGGGATGGAGGATATGTATGACGGGTATATGGGCACGGGACTATGAGATGGAGGATATGTATGATGGGTATATGGACACTCGACTATGGGATGGAGGATATGCATGACGGGTATATGGGAACGGGACTATGAGATGGCGGATATGTATGATGGGTATATGGGCATGGGACTATGGGATGGAGGATATGTATGAAGGGTATATAGGCACGGGACTATGGGATGGTGGATATGTATATGTGCACGGGACTATGGGATGGAGGATGTGTGATGGGTATATGGGCACTTGACTATGGGATGGAGGATATGTATGACGGATATATGGGCACAGGACTATGGGATGGCGAATAGGTGGCGAATATGTATATGGGCACAGGACTATGGGATGGAGGATGTGTGATGGATATATGGGCACTGGACTATGGGATGGAGGATATGTATGACAGGTATATGGGCACGGGACTATGAGATGGCGGATGTGTGATGGGTATATGGGCACTGGACTATGGGATGGAGGATATGTATGATGGGTACATGGGCACGGGACTATGGGATGGCGGATATGTATGATGGGTATATGGTCACGGGACTATGGGATGGAGGATATGTATGATGGGTATATTGGCATGGGACTATGCGATGGAGGATGTGTGATGGATATATGGGCATTCGACTATGGGATGGAGGATATGTATGATGGGTATATGGGCACAGGCCTATGGGATCGTGGATATGTATGATGGGTATATGGGCACGGGACTATGGGATTGGGATTGAGGATAATTATAAATTGCTATAACTAACCACAGTTAGTTGCTATGCCCGAGCAGTGCCGGGCTCTTCAGCTAGTTGAAAAATAAAAGTATTTTTTAATAGATGACTATGACAAATGACTGTGATGGTTGCTTTCCATATAGTCATCAACTATCCATTGGCTTACTTGTTTATATGGAATTGGCTTAATGACAAATTGCATA
This sequence comes from Dendrobates tinctorius, assembly GCF_039654945.1. NCBI lineage: Eukaryota > Metazoa > Chordata > Amphibia > Anura > Dendrobatidae > Dendrobates > Dendrobates tinctorius. The sequence continues at coordinate 10,290,172 of NW_027361693.1, forward strand.
ATGTAACACATTTCTAGCAGGATATAGATGAAATGATGAACACATTTGTACCTCTCTTGATTATGCTAGTACCTCCTACCATCATGTAAACTTTTTAATATTTTTTTCCTTTTATTCTGCTATGGTCAAAACAATCAGCCACAGGACTATGACATAGTTGTGTAGGAAAGAACTTGTCCATTTTTTCATAAACGGTTATTAAAGTTAAAAAATTTTAGTGTCAGGGTTTTAGTGGTGTGCCCAAATTTTTTATGCAATTATCTAAATCTGATGGATATATGAAGTACTTTAGCTAATGGATTTTTATGACAGTATTTTAATTTCATACTTTATTCTAGCAAAGGATTTTGTGCTATTTAATTATTTCAAATGACAGACGGAATCTCTACATGCCCATGAACAACAAATTAGTTTGCTAAGTAAGTAGTTTTCCAGAAAGGAAAATAGCGTCTTAAGTATTAGAAAACAGAAGGACTATAAAAATACTTTTGCTCAAAGCCAAGATTATATATTGTGTGTTACTCTGATAAACTCACAATATTGTCATGTATAAATAATATAAATGTAGTTGATAATCAAATAAACCGAGAAAAAATACAGTACCTAAAGGAATAGAGATTATCATTTTTTTCAAATTTGAATTTGCTGGCTTTGCTGAATTTTCATCATTGATTCATGGCCAAAAAGTTCAGCACAAGGTTACATAACTAAAAAGTCTCTAATCGCCTGGAAAATATGTGTGTTAAGGGGACTTTACACATAGCGATATGACTAGCAATATTGATAAAGCGTCATCGATTTTGTGACGCAGCAGCGATATTGCTAGCGATATCACTACATGTGACACTTACCTCCAACCGGCTCCCCAGCTGGTTATCGGTGATCGCGTGAGATCGGCCAGGTCCATTTCTCGTTGTCGGCTTCATGCTGGGCTTCCTGCTGTCGCCGACGAGCGACGCGTGGACACGGGCAGAGGAAGTCATCATCGCCGCATCTGACAGGTAAGTAACGACTTCTGCGGTGTCGCTGCTGAGATCTGCCTGTTTGGAAGCTCACTAGCAACCATTCAGCGATGCACCCGTGATCCTGACCGGGTCATATCATGGTCAGGAGCGCTGGTCCATCGCTATATGTAACGGGGCCCTAACACTCCGAATTCTCTTTTGAGTCCAGTGAACCTATTTTGATTTCTGTAATGCAAACACAGATTTGCTGATGTCCAAGTGACTTCATCCTACCTGGCTAGTTGAAAACATAGTAGGCGAAATTAACCAGCAATCTTTTTTCACACAACAGCGGTTTCCGACTTTGTAAAATGTTTATATTGTATAATTAATTATCCCTTCCTGGGGTCAGCTATAAGTCTTACTGTTTTTATACACAGGCAGAGCAAATTAAGCCTTGGTATTTTTACCCAATTGGGAACAAAATTATTTTTATTTGATGAATATCAAGAGCTTTACACTTTGATAAAAGAAGATGCAACAGATTTTTCAAAAAACCATTCAGTAATTATCTCCTTTAATTTGAGATACAAACCAGGTATACCTTTTAAACATGAAAAAATTATCATAAAATTAAGCAATGTAGATGAGGATAACAGTGGGAACACCAGAAAAAAATGTAAACATATTCTACATAGTCACAGTGTACATTATATAACCTGCAAAGCTATTATTAATAACCAATATGTACATATAACATCAATAGCCTTAATGTAGCAATAACTGATGTATTATGTCAACCCATAAGGTATCAAAATGAAAAATAAGACAGAAAGTAAATCCCCAAACCTAATATGTCTCTTATATAAGTTCTAACATACAAGCGAGAGGTGCGGCTACATAAACCATTTTGTTTCTCACCTCTATATAAAACTTTATATGAGAGACATATCAGGTCTGTTAGCCTCACCTACATTGTCTCATTTTATGTAATTTTAACACTTTCTACGAATAAAGTTATCAATATATTTCCATATTTTTTTGGCCTGCATTTTTTTTCATCTGATTGGCATTCAACACAAATTGATTAGATAATTGCAAAGGCTTTTTATCAAGCTATCCAAAATTCTCCCCTTTTTAGGGAGACAAAACAAGAATACTATTTTCAAAATGAAGACACTATGACAAAAATGAATGGTCTTCCATTACTAAAATTTTCTTTACCATCTTTTTAGTGGAAAAAAAAAGTTTTTGGGCCTCACATATGGTGAATTTCAATGATAGAACACTTTGTAAGATTAGGCCTATGTGCAAGGCTGCACACAAAGCATAAATAATCAAAAGGTCAATAAAATAAAACTTCACTTTTATAAGATAAATAGTATACACTAAAATTAAAATTTGCTTCTCACTATCTAGCAATGATAAAAGAAGTGAATTCTCATTATTTTTGACACTTAAACTGCCACAAAGAATACTATGCATATACCGTATCTTAGTAGATCAGATACAGTGGGGCAAAAAAGTATTTAGTCAGTCAGCAATACTGCAAGTTCCACCACTTAAAAAGATGAGAGGCGTCTGTAATTTACATCATAGGTAGACCTCAACTATGGGAGACAAACCGAGAAAAAAAAATCCAGAAAATCACATTGTCTGTTTTTTTTCATTTTATTTGCATATTATGGTGGAAAAGAAGTATTTGGTCAGAAACAAAATTTCATCTCAATACTTTGTGATATATCCTTTGTTGGCAATGACAGAGGTCAAACGTTTTCTGTAAGTCTTCACAAGGTTGCCACACACTGTTGTTGGTATGTTGGCCTATTCCTCCATGCAGATCTCCTCTAGAGCAGTGATGTTTTTGGCTTTTCGCTTGGCAACACGGACTTTCAACTCCCTCCAAAGGTTTTCTATAGGGTTGAGATCTGGAGACTGGCTAGGCCACTCCAGGACCTTGAAATGCTTCTTACGAAGCCACTCCTTTGTTGCCCTGGCAGTAGTGTGCTTTGGATCATTGTCATGTTGAAAGACCCAGCCACGTTTCATCATCAATGCCCTTGCTGATGGAATGAGGTTTGCACTCAAAATCTCACGATACATGGCCCCATTCATTCTTTCATGTACCCGGATCAGTCGTCCTGGCCCCTTTGCAGAGAAACAGCCCCAAAGCATGATGTTTCCACCACCATGCTTTACAGTAGGTATGGTGTTTGATGGATGCAACTCAGTATTCTTTTTCCTCCAAACACGATAAGTTGTGTTTCTACCAAACAGTTCCAGTTTGGTTTCATCAGACCATAGGACATTCTCCCAAAACTCCTCTGGATCATCCAAATGCTCTCTAGCAAACTTCAGACGGGCCCGGACATGTACAGGCTTAAGCAGTGGGACACGTTTGGCACTGCAGGATCTGAGTCCATGGTGGCGTAGTGTGTTACTTATGGTAGGCCTTGTTACATTGGTCCCAGCTCTCTGCAGTTCATTCACTAGGTCCCCCCGCGTGGTTCTGGGATTTTTGCTCACCGTTCTTGTGATCATTCTGACCCCACGGGGTGGGATTTTGCATGGAGCACCAGATCGAGGGAGATTATCAGTGGTCTTGTATGTCTTCCATTTTCTAATTATTGCTCCCACAGTTGATTTCTTCACTCCAAGCTGGTTGGCTATTGCAGATTCAGTCTTCCCAGCCTGGTGCAGGGCTACAATTTTGTTTCTGGTGTCCTTTGACAGCTTTTTGGTCTTCACCATAGTGGAGTTTGGAGTCAGACTGTTTGAGGGTGTGCACAGGTGTCTTTTTATACTGATAACAAGTTTAAACAGGTGCCATTACTACAGGTAATGAGTGGAGGAAAGAGGAGACTCTTAAAGAAGAAGTTACAGGTCTGTGAGAGCCAGAAATCTTGATTGCTTGTTTCTGACCAAATACTTATTTTCCACCATAATATGCAAATAAAATGAAAAAAAACAGACAATGTGATTTTCTGGATTTTTTTTTCTCAGTTTGTCTCCCATAGTTGAGGTCTACCTATGATGTAAATTACAGACGCCTCTCATCTTTTTAAGTGGTGGAACTTGCACTATTGCTGACTGACTAAATACTTTTTTGCCCCACTGTAAATATATAGCTAAGTAGCATTGCAAACTTTGGTGTATAGTTTTAAATGTTACTATGCTGCATAATTATTTGAGATAACTCTAAATACACCTAGTATACTAGATGCCATTTTAGATTACATAAATATTAATAATTCACTTTATCATTGGTAAACAGGGAGGAACTATTTTAATTTTAGAGCTTTTGTGTAGCTTGCATTGTGTAGTTGTGCATTGTGTAGCTTTTAAATAATATTAGTAAAAGTGCAGGTTTATTTACAGGGCATTGAAAGATTAGTAAATTATTGTTCTTTGCTTTGCATGAACTTATGCCATATCACCACTAGGATTTACCTGACCCGTGGATTTTCATGTTCATCTGGTTTGGCCTAACTTTTTATCAAAGTTCGGGTTGGGTACCAGAACTGTTTCCGAACTTCAACCTGAACCCCACGATGTCAATGGGAAAATCTCTGTCTCCAAACTTCAAACATTAAAACAGGCTTCCTGTAGAAGTGTCCCTTGTTTGGAATTTAGCACCAGACACTCGGTTCAAACACCGAACTTTACATTTTGGGTTCTCTCATCTCTAATCACCACCATTGGGTTCAAATATTATTACTCATAATTATGCCAAAACTGGGCTAAAAAAGTAAGTATTTTTTTATAATCAATGATTCTTTGTCTATCATAATTGCAATTTTCTTTGATAAAGCTCTATTTTTTAAAATGAGTATTTAATTCCCCCTAGTAGAGCACTGAATGGGATTAGGTGTCTGTCAAGTAAAGTCTGTGGAACTGTTCTATTTCATCTCTAACTTTTTTTGGTTGGAAAGGGGGATCAAACTAAGAATTGAATCCTTACTCTGTTACCTGTGGTCTAGATCTCATTTTAGGCACAGAAAGTAATATGCAAATTTTATAGAACACATAGTGTCAGTGACACCACATTGAATGTTCATCATCTGGACCAGAACCCTGCATATATTGTTTAAAATTGCACGGTGAACCAAGCTTGGGTGGGCCAAATAGTTAGTAAGCCCATGCAAAGAAAATTTCAATCATTCTTCAATCATTCATCATTCAATCATTCGACAGAACGACCTCCTAAATCACAAAAGACAGAGAGAAAATATTTGCAAATGCTTTAATTTGAAAATGGATGAATTATCTGTCAGAGCATTGTGTTATTAAACAGGATTTAAATATCCGTTTATATGTTAAGTTTATATTGACATTAGTATGGCTGTATTTGTGTTAAAGAGTTGTAAAGTATTTCAACATATACCAGGGAGACATGAGAGTGTTACACACTTCTTTTCCGGGAAATTGAAGGCTTTGTGAAAGGTGATTTGCAGCAAATTGATTAGCTGTAAATCAATTTTTTTTACATTTTTTACAAAGATGGTAAATTTAAATTTCAAAACATTTGCTCAACTCTAGTACACAAATGTATCTAACATTAGGCAAATCATGATGTGAACCAAATCTTGTTTTAAGCTCAACTAAAGTAGAATGTATTTCTCCAAGTCTCATTTTTCAATAACAAATATAATATCATACTTAATGTATTGTGTATAGTGGTCATTCCCTGGTTATCAGCTATAGAATATACAGTACATTACATCTACTTTTTTTGCCTATATTTGTAATAAATTGCACTGATTTTTAAATACAGCTAAGAAAGCAATATCCTACTGTATACCGGCAACCATACAATTAATTTAAGATATGTCCAGCTAATTAAGGATATTTATGATATATACTGTTTCAACATGAGTTTAAACCAACTAACAAGTGACATGAATAACAATTTTTTTATGACAACTGTACCTGTCAAAAGTGGGATATATCAGGAAAAAAGTGAACATTCAGTTCTTTATTAGAGTTGAGCGAATATGTTCAGACGATGTTCGGCTGTGTTGGCGAATATTGCAAATACAATATTCGCCATCGATCGTATTCGGAACCGTATTTTGAAAAATTTGCTCAATTCTGTTCTTTATATAAAAGGTAAAACAAACATTGGTGTCAGAGAAATGGCTAGATGAAGACCATATATGAATACGGGGTTATGCCAGGAAGAAGACTCAAAGTCAGAAGTATTAATTAAGCAATATCAAATACTAGGCAGCTAAACAATGGGAAGGGAGTGAAAGGTGGAAGTGAAAATCCTTTTAGGAGACGCTTCTCCCACCCAAAGCCACACAACCCATGTGGATACAAATGAATTGTAGCAATAGCGACTTCAACTGAAGTAATAGCAGATTAGCTATATGATATGAATGGGTATAAAGGTAATCCAGAATATGTTGTTGCTGTAGACCATTACACAATTAAACAGCATGTGAAAAGTAGACAATATGACCCAGAATTATGAATAAGGACACTGAGTTAATAGTTGCTATAAGGGAGTGCGCATATAATACTCCAATACAGTAGATGAAATACCAAATAAGAGAACCTCAGTGTCTATAAATCACTACTATCAGTCATAATAGCCATACAGCGCCAATAAAGGCAGACCAACTTGCAAGTAGGTAAGGAAACCAATCACATAGTCAAGCTGTTAGGTCTGTCATAAAAGAATGTGAAAGTAAAAAAGAGTACCCACATGACAGATTGCTGCTAAATGAATGTGTACAGTGCTGTGTAAATTAAGGGTACACCTTAAAAAACTGATGCTTATTTTACTGACCTAGTTTATATATTATCAAGTCACTCAGATCTTAAAACCGGTCTGTGATTCAAACCAGTTTTAACTGCTTTGAACAGGCACTCACACCTGTTCAAAGCATTTAAAACTGGTTTGAATCACTGACTGGTAACCAACTTACAATTTTACTTAAAAAAATGCTTTGTCACAATTAATTTTCACAGCCTTGTGACATGGTGACGGCACCTAGGTGTGTTGCAGGAGATGAGAGGAGTGACTCAACGTGCATTTCATCTGAGTGGCTTCATCTATTCTTTCTATGTTGGAAGTATTAACAAGTTTTAAGATCTGAGTGACTTGATAATATATAAACTAGGTCAGTAAAATAAGAATCAGTATTTTAAGGTGTACCCTGGATGTAGTGTTTTGCATTAAAGTGGTCGGAATGTCTGCATCTATATCCACACTCTTTCCCATCCTTGTGGCAGCCATGATATGTAAACTGTAGCGTGCATAACTTATAAGAAATGCCATATACACTGCACACTAACTTGTTTAAAAGTTTTTAACCTTTTTTTTAGATATGCCTTGTTCAGGGAAAAAATCAAATTATAATTAACTTAATCCTTTTAATTAATATCCCTGATTATTCCTATTACTTGAAGAATGTTATGATATGGTTAATCTATATATTGCTTGATTTGATCAAGTATGTTCACCTATAGCTTAAGTTAAGCTTTGACAAGAATAGAGATGCTCATGAATGTTATAACTATTTGGAAACATTTTGCTTCCTAAACATGACATATTTAGTTCTTGCAACAAAATTGTATAATTTTAATTACTTTGAATAAAGGGAATATTTTACTTTTCTTATTGAGGTCAAAGCTATTGTGTAATTTCTGCATTGTTAAGGGATTGCCCATACAATGAGTCTGCTGTGGAAAGCACTGGATGGGCTGGAGTATTCAGTTGGATTATTGTAATATAATAAACACATAAGGTTATACCTTCATTGAGTGTCTGGACTTCTCTGGTTTTGCCCATGCATTGAAAATGTATTTTTTAGTATTTTTTTATTAGTGATTTCAAGATAATGTGTAATTTCATAATTTAAAAATCCTTCAGGAATAGTTTGCGGAAAATATCAATGAATCCAAATTGCTTATTTCTTGTTCACATTCCCAGTAGCTTAACTTGTTTAAGCATTTGGGGAATGTGCTGAAAAAATAATTAAAATAACCCATAAATGTCTATAAATGTCCCACCTCCCAGCCTACAGGACTCTGGAATCTGCTGCTAATGTCTCTACTGCTTTATGATATACACGTGGTCAAAATTTTTGGTACCCCTCATTTAATGACAGAAAAACCTACAATGGTCACAGAAATGACTTGAATCTGACAAAAGAATAATAAAAATCTGGCACTCATAAGAAAATTGTTTGCAGAGAATTTATTAAGGATAAGTGATCCCAATATCTTGTGTATAATGTTTCTGTATTATAATCAGACCTTCTTCAGACAAGATATATAGAGAGGTGGAGAGCCCAAATATAATGATGTGCTGGAAGAGGCCAGGATAAGTGGTCGCCCATACGTCACGCAATAGAAAAGGGCTCTTCGCCACTTATTCTGGCTTCTTCCAGTACATCATTATATTTGGGCTCTTTGCCTCTCTAGATATCTTGTCTGAAGAAGGTCTGATTATAAGACCAAAACATTACACACAAGATATTGGGAACACTTATCCTTAATAAATTTTCCGCAAACAATTTTCTTATGAGTGCCAGATTTTTGATATTCATATGAATTAGGAGTGGTATCCTTCTGTGCACCTTTAACAGAGTGAGGTGTACCCAATCTTCATTGAATCTGACAAAAGTTATAACAAATCAATAATCTATGAAAGTGAACAAATGAAAGACAGACATTGCTTTTCAACCTTGCTACCACAGAATTTTTAATAAATAAAACTCATGAAATAGGCCTGGACAAAAATGATGGTACCCCAGAAAATAATGTTACAAAAGGGACATGTTAAATCAAGGTGTGTCCACTAATTAGCATCACAGGTGTCTACAATCTTGGAATTAGTGGGTGGGCCTGTATAGAGGGCTACAGATACTTACTGTGCTGTTTGGTTACATGGTGTGTATCACGCTCAAAATGGGCCAGAGGAAGTGAAAGAAAGTGTTGTTTCAGGAAATTACAAAGAAAATTATAGACAAACACGTTAAAGGTAAAAGTTATAAGATCATCTCCAAGCAGCTTGATGTTCCTGTGACTACAGTTGCACATATTATTCAGACATTTAAGCTCTATGGGACAGTAGCAAACATACCTAGACATGGCCACAGGAGGAAAATTGATGACAAATCAAAGAGACGGATAATATGAATGGTAGCAAAAGAGATCAGAAAAACTTCTAAACTGATGAAAGGTGATATTTAAGCTCAAGGAACATCAGTGTAAGATCGCACCATCTGTTGTTGTATGAGCCAAAGTGGACTTCATGTGGGATGACCAAGAAGGACACCATTGTTGCAAAAGAATCATAAAAAAGCCAGACTGGAATATGCCAAACTACATATTGACAAGCCACAAAGCATCTGGGAGAATGTCCTATGGACAGATGAGACAAAAATGGAACTTTTTGGCCAGGCACATCAACTCTATGTTCACAGATGGAAAAATGAAGCATATCAAGAAAAGAACACTCCCTACTGTGAAACATGGAGGAGATTCTCTTATGGCTTGGGGTTGCTTTCTGCATCTGTCACAGGGTGTCTAGAATCTGTGTAGGGTACAATGAAATCTCAAGACTATCAAGGATTCTAGAGAGAAATGTGCTGCCCAGTGTCAGAAAGCTTGGTCTCAGTCACAGGTCACGGGTCTTGCAACAGGATAATTGCCAAAGACACACAGCTAAAAGCATTCAAGAATGGCTAAGAGGAAAAGATTGGACTATTCTGAAGTGGCATTCGATGAGCCCTGACCTAAATCCTATTGAGCATCTTTGGAAAGAGCTGAAACATGCCATCTGGAAAAGGCAACCTTCAAACACGAGACAACTGGAGCAGTTTGCTCTTGAGGAGTGTGCTAAAATACCTGTCGAGAGGTGCAGAAGTCTCATTGACAGTTACAGTAATCATTTCATTGCAGTGATTGCCTCAAAAGGTTGTTCAACAAAATATTAAGTTATGGGTACCATCATCTCTGTCCAGGCCTATTTCATGAGTTTTATTTTTTTAAATTCTGAGGAAGCATGGTTGAAAAGCAATGACTGACTTTCATTTGTTCATTTTCATAGATTTTTTATTTAGTATTACTTTTCTCAGATTCAAGTTATTTCTGTTACCATTGTGGGTTTTTCTGTCATTAACCCCTTTACTCCCAAGTGTGGTTTGCATGTTAATGTCCGAGCCAATTTTTACAATTCTGACCACTGTCCCTTTATGAGGCAATAACTCTGGAACGCTTCCATGGATCCTGGTGATTCTGAAATTCTTTTCTCACGATATATAGTACTTCATGTTAGTCATAAAATTTCATTCATATAACTTGTGTTTATTTGTGAAAAAAACAGAAATTTGGCAAAAATTTTGAAAATTTCGCAATTTTCCAACTTTGAATTTTCACATTCTTAAATCACAGAGATATGGCACGCAAAAAACTTAATAAGTAACATTTCCCACATGTTTACTTTACATCAGCACAATTTGGGAACCAAATTTTTTTTTGTTAGGAAGTTGTAAGGGTTAAAAGCAGACCAGCGATTTCTCATGTTTACAACACCATTTTATTTTTAAGGACCACATCACATTTGACGCCACTTTGAGGGGTTTATATGATAGAAAATACCCAAAAGTGACACCACTCTAAAAACTGCACCCCTCAAGGTGCTCAAAACCAGATTCAAGAAGTTTATTAACCCTTCAGGTGCTTCACAGGATTTTTTTAAATGTTCAAAAAAATGAACATTTAACTTTTTTCACAAAAAAAATTACTTCAGGTTCAATTTTTTTATTTTACCAAGGGTACAGGAGAAATTGGAGAAGAAATGTTATTGTGCAATTTGTCCTGAGTATGCCGATACCTGATATGTGGGGGGAACCACTGTTTGGGCGCATGGCAGAGCTCGGATGGGAAGGAGCGCCGTTTGACTTTTTCACTGCAAAATTGGCTGGAATTCATATTGGATGCCATGTCAAGTTTGGAGAGCTAAAGATGTCCCTAAACAGTAGAAACCCCCCACAGGTGACCCCATTTTGGAAACTAGACCCCCCAAGGAACTTATCTAGATATGTCGTGATAACTTTGAACCCCGAAGGGCTTCACAGAAGTTTATAATGTGCAGCCGTACAATTAAAAAATCATATTTTTTCCTCAAAAATGATCTTTTCACCCCCAAAATTGTTATTTTCCCAAGAGTAACAGGACCCCAAAAGTTATTGAGCAATTTGTCCTGAGTACGCTGATACCCCATATGTGGGGGTAAACCACTATTTGAACGCATGGCAGAGCTCAGAAGGGAAGCAGCGCCGTTTGACTTTTTTGGCCGGAATTGAGATCGGATGCCATGTCGCATTTGGAAAGCCCCTGATGTGCCAAAACAGTGGAAACCCCCCAATTTTAACTCCAAAACTAACGCCAACACACCGCTAGCCCTAACCCTAACCCTAGCCCAAACCCTAACCCTAGCCCTAACCCTATCTCTAAAGGGAAAATGGAATTAAATACATTTTTTTATTTTATTATTTTTCCCTAAATTAGGGGGTGATAAAGGGGGGTTTGATTTACTATTTATAGTGGGTTTTTATTTTTGGCAGCTGTTGCACGCTAAAAGACGCTTTTTACTGTGAAAATAGTTTATGCATCATCACATTTTGAGAGTTATAATTTTTCCATATTTTGACCCACCGAGTGATGTGAGGTCTTATTTTCTGCGGGACGAGTTGACGTTTTTATTGGTACCATTTTCAGGCATGTGACATATTTTTATCGCTTTTTATTCCGATTTTTGGGACGCAGAATGAGCAAAAACCAGTGTTTCATGAATTTCTTTAAGGGGGTGCATTTACACTGTTCTGCGTGCAGTAAAATTGATAAAGCGGTTTTATTCTTCGGGTCAGTACGGTTACAGGAAAACCTAATTTACGTTTTTTTTATGTTTTGGCGCTTTTATGCAATGAAAACAATTTTATATAAGAAATAATTATTTTTACATCGCTTTATTCTGCGAGCTATAACTTTTTAATTTTTTCGCTGATGACACTGTATGGCAGCTCATTTTTTGCAGGACAAGATGATGTTTTCAGCGGTACCATGGTTATTTAGATCTGTCTTTATAATCGCGTGTTATTGCACTTTTTGTTCGTCAGTATGATGAAAAAGCTTTATTTTTTGCTTCATTTTTTATTTTTATTTTTTAAGGGGTTCAATAAAGGGGTTAACTCGTGGGGCAGTTTTATAGGGCGGGTCATTATGGATGTGGCGATACCAAATACGTGTACTTTTATTGTTTTTTTTTATTTTCAAAAAATGAATTTATTAGGGAATATTTTTTTTTAAATTTATTTAGCAATTTTTTTATAAATTATTTTTACCCTTTTTTTAACTTTATTACAATGTCCCAGGGGGGACACCACTGTCATGTGACAGATCACTGATCTGTCACATCACAGATCGCTGTGACAGATCAGCGTTCTGTCACAGGCAGTGCTGCAGGCTTCCTCATGTTGGCGCTTTGCAGGCATGAGGAAGCCACTTCCCTGCAGGCCCTCGAAGGTCCCCGCTGCCATTTTGGATTTGGGGACCTGCAGAGAAGGAGACCCCCACAGCAGCTCTGCACATCGCGCTGCTGTGGGGGTCTCAGGGAAGCACGGAGGGAGCCCCCTCCCTGTCGATGCTTGCCTAAACCCCTGGTACACTGCAATTGCGTTTGATCGCAGTGTGCCAGGGGACAACATGTCGGGGGCTGTCTGTGACCACCCCTGACACATAGTGCCGGGTGTTCGTGATCGTGCTAGACGTACTATTCCGTCCTTGGGACTTAGGTCCCAGGTCACATGGACGAAATAGTACATCTAATGTAGGAAAGGGGATTGTGCTCCTTGACAAGAATATACAACAGACTAATCGACTAGTACTGCTTACTTACGTTAAGGTTGCATTCACATGTTGCGCTCATATTGCTTTTTTTCCAGAATTGAAGGAAAGCTCCAAGATTTTCCTAAATCTTAAAAAGCTAAGGTAAGGCAACACAATACAAAAAACAAATATGTAATTGGACACAATATGTGAGCATGGCCTTACAGTATTATGGCTTTCTCACTCTCCTTCTTTACTCTGTGGCTAAGCTGTGAGCAATACAGTCTTCTCACTATTCACATTCACTCTAAAATGGCTGCTGCATTCGTTGCCTTTGCTTTTGAACAGGTTTTAGCAGTCCCATTTGTGGTATACTATGTGTTGTGATAGCTGTAAGGTATTATGGGCAACCCAGCCAGAACGCTCACTAGTCAAGTAAGTAAGCCTATTTAGTATTTCATGTGAAGTAAATTGAAAATTGTTAGAATTTGCCAGGATCAGTGAAGTCCCAGAAATGTAATGCAAATTAAATTCATATTAAATCAATTAACTCTTCGCTAATAAATATGACTATATGAATTTGATGTTGCCATAATCGTAGTGATCCAAATGAAAAAATGTAGTTAATATTTTATTTGTGCAAAATTTGAATAGATTAAAATTTAAAATAGCAGAAAACTGCAAAATTGCAGTTTATTTTTCTATTTCTATCATTAAAGATTTAACAAAAGTTGGTGATAAGTTATGTGCCCCCTACATAGTTTGAATGGTAAGCACAACTAATCTTGCAAAAAACAAGCCCTCAAAAAGCAATATCAACAAAAAAATAAAATTCAAAAAATGATCTAGCCCTAAAGGTGCTTTAGGGATGGCAGAAGATGGACTTGCACAATATGATATTAGGCAAGTGGTCTTAATGATATGGCTAATCATGTGTATGTTGAGATATATTCCCAATTTCTATGCAAAAAGTTGAACCCATCTGTTAGGGTTGGTGGATCGTACAAAATAAGAATAACTAATAGAGTGCGATCGAAACCCGGGTCCACCATGCAGAGATGTTTTCCTGGTGCTACATGAAAGATGTATATCTTTTGTACCGTGTTAGCCAGTGGGTAGAAAAATATTCAGAATTTGGAGTCCTCGGTGGATGATACCTTTTAATGGCTAACTGAAAAGATGGTAACACATTGCAAGCTTTTGAGACTACTAAGGTCTCTTCATCAGGCATTGACTAATACAAAATCTGAAGAATCACATATTTATGCACAACACAGCGCAGAAAAAAATGCAATAGATAAGACAAGTGACGTGAAGCAGAACTATCATTATTGGAGAGGGATAAACATAAATATTGGACCAGTTCATAGATAAGGAGTGAAAGTTTTATTGTCCTCTGATTGGGGTCTGGTAATGTGTTGTGATGACCCCACAAGGTCTTAGGAGCAAATTTCTTAATTGATGTAAAAAGACATAAATCCATGCGACACATTCATTCCTGCATTGAGAACATGAAATTACTGGTATTGAAAGGTAACTTCACATCTCAGAGAGACAGAAAAATCTGGGAGTACAAGCTCATGACCCTTGACACTCTCAATGCAGGAATGAATGTGTTGCATGGATTTATTTCTTTTTACATCAATTAAGGAATTTTTATAAGTTCGGGTCATGTCCAGTTGGACATTACCTTGCTTGTAGGCAAATCCAGAACTGCCCCATCACCAGAGCAGCTGACGACCGACCACCAATGAGAGGTCGCCACACGAGCATGCTCAGTAGGGTGATTACTGGACTTAGCCTCCAGAGCATCTGTTTGCCGCTGCCTATTGCTGGTTACCATTGACTTGGCGGGAAAGCCAGCAGCAACCAAGTGAACAGCACAAGTCTGAGCAAGATGCTGAGACCGACATCTTTGCTCCACTGCGGCCAGAGCAGAATGGGAAACTGCAGAGGTAGACAAGGCTTGGGAACTACCCTGTGCAGTGGGAGAATCCCAGCACCTAACACCATCAGTCAATAAAATTATCTTGGCACACATTTGAAAGACAAGTTCATTTTCATTGATTTATAGGACAGGGTCCTACTTGAGCACCTACTACCTGAAGTGCTATGGTATTCTAAAACAAAAGTTGAACCAAGCCATAGTCTAAGAATTATCCTTCACATAACTCTAAGAATTACTATCCAACATATTTGTCAGCCATTGACCCCAAGTAGTGTGAACCTGAGGTTTAATTTTTCATTATATTAATTCTAGATTTCTTGGCTACAACTGGTTTTATGTAGGTGAGACTAGGATGTGGATTCAGAGTTCCCATTGGTGTTACTTTTCACTCCTACAAGAATGTGTGGGCTTTGCGAAAGGAGGATTCACATGATGCGGTACCCGGAATATTCATCATTTGTCTGTCAGCTACAGCAGCAATGACATGAACAAAATCATCAGTACCACACAACATCCTGACAGTGACATATTCAGTGGGCATCTGGTGCCCAGCAATGAGGAAAAAAAACACCAAGTAGACACTGAAGAACAGTACTTGGACAAGGATTAGTGAGTAACTGCACTAACAACATTGCACTTAACCCCTAACCTAAGAATGATTATGAGTCGTTGCTATTTTTTAATTTTATTTAATCAATACTCTTTTCACACCTTCTAATGTTTTTTTCTGTGTATTAAATACATTCAGATTGATTAATAAAAAGAATAAAAATAAAAACGTAATGTTAGTTTAACAACACAATCAATGTCTTTGTTGCTTTTAAGGACATTCTTTTAATACTAACTCCATAAATCAGCATAGATTATAAGTGATTCTTGTATGATAATGCTTCACTGATGAAGTGAACATGGTAAGAGAGAGAGAGACTATAAAAATGACTAAATATAATTAGTATTTAATCTGTGAAGAGATTCATGTTTTCATTGTGCTTCTTTAAGTGAAATATTCAGTATAGAATCATTTTATAGTGTATTACCAGAGATCAAAACATTGTTGGTCAGTGATAAAGAACAGTTTAAGTGATTTACATTTTCTTTTCTCTCTTATTGCACTTTTTAAGTATTCCAAAGTAATACTAACAGGAATAGAGTACATGCAAAGTGTTTCTGCATATCTGCTAATTGCCCAGAATGTAACAGAATACTGCAGTCATAAGTACTTCGTACAAATATGCATCCCATATCAATAATATTATACAGAGAATGATCTTAAAAATGTCAAATCCTTTATATAACGATATATACTGTATGTGAACAGTCAAATTAGATACATAGGAATTGCATAGTAGAAAGTGTGCCACACCAAATAAGAGTAGGCAATAAAATGCTACAAAAATAACAAAGTCAAGTTTTTGAAACAATCAGCACACAAAAAGTGAAATGAAATAATAATCTAGAAGTTACTTGGCCATAAGTTATGGAGAATAGCTACATAAAATAGTAACAAACAAAGATTGGTAATACAGAAACAACTCAGGTTGTTTCTCAAACTGCCTGACAAAGGATTGTGCTGAAACTGGAGTAGTAGTCAGGTCCTATGCCAGAAGGAGGTCACAAATAATTTTTGGTATGTAATTCCTTGCTTTATTTATCATTTTGCTTACTTACATATCTCTATTTTACTCATGTATAGATTTCTTACTTCAGCATCTTTTCAGTTAGCCATTAAAAGGTATCAACCACTGAGGACTCTGAAATCTAAATATTTTGCTTCGGCATTGAAATTATGTGTATTTTTTCTTGTTTGTCTATTTACATATACAGTATGCCATTAAATTAATTTACATTTTTCATATTTGTTGGTCGTAGTATATAGCCAAATTTTTCTTTACTGTTACAGAAAACTGGAAGTACTTTTCTTCTTTTACTTTTACAGTGTAGATAGTATAATCAGATAATTGCCTCTACTTCCAATGGAAACAAAAGACAGAGAGCATGCTCCATGCGAAGGACACCCCAGAGCAGTGAGCAGAGGAGAGGTGAGATGGTTGCACAGACACGACACAACAATGTGAACAGCCATTAGAAGTAATGAGTCCTGGAGCGCTGCAGCACCTTCCGCCCGTCCCAGTGTGTAACACAAGAGCTGTGTCAGAGGAGAGATGATGGGAGTAGTGGGTGGATTTCCCAAGGCACCACACTTAGATACAGGAGACCAGCTGGGTCAGCAAACATGAAGTCACCTACCTGTTAGATTGTGACTGCGGTCTCCAATGCGAGGGACGGACTACGAAGTCCATTCACAACAGATTGAGCAGCCACAGATACAACATAAAAATGGGATAACTAACCACAGTCTACCTAGATACTTCCTAGTATGCAATCAAAAAAGTCCAGAGAACTTGCACTTCACTATTCTGGAGCATATACTGTACCTAAGACCAGTCCAGATCGTTTACAGAGGCTAAAAAATAGAGAATCCTTCTGGATATTCTAATTGGCTACTTTACATCCGGAAGGTTTAAATGTCAATATTGAACATACACATTAACATAACTTTGACATTAAGGAATGGTACTGCTAATAATAATAATAATGCTTGGTGCTGTTCAATAATTCACTAGAAACAAATACTATATCTTGTGTTCTGGCCAAAGGGGGCCTCCCAGGAGGTTGTGATTACATCATGTATTTGCTTAGGTCTGTATCTTTTTTTTAAATTGATTTCTTTTAATGGATTTGTATCCATGTCATTTTATGCATGTTTTAAATTTTTCACATATTTGATTAATCAGCCAAGTGATTAACCAGTGGGTGATTGGCATGCTAATGATGCACTCAGATGGTGCATCAGTTTGCGGGCTGATTTGCAGTAAGATAACTAGGTCATCTCGTGGAATTTAGAGTATTGTGCTTCCAGTGAGGCAAAAGAAGTGTTAGGGCTGGAGGAACGCACCAAATTATAAAATAATAGTAGGTGCGTTCGCAGCACGGGGTCCACCGTGCAGAGGTGGTACACTGCTGCTAGATAATGGAGGATGCTCAATATGGCTGCATAATGGCGGAACACACGCGGGTTAAATGTCACCCGGTGTGCACAGGGCGAAATGTGTTGCTTCACAGAGCCGCCGAAACGCTAAACACAAATACCAAGCCTGTTCAAGCTCACAGAGCTCGGGGAGATGAACGCTCAGTATATGGACACAAGGCCAGCGTCCCTCTAGACCTACTGAGCGTGTGGCGTCGCAACCGTGAACGCCGCTAACTGAGGCTGACTGCAGTGGAGCGACAGTGACTGCCGCGGTACGATAGTGCCATATAGTAGGCGACACCATCGGACGCTAGTGCTGTGGACTGATGTGCACTGTGGCCTATAGCTTAGCCACTGACTGGCGCTGACACTAATACTGATACCCTAACCACATGCATAATATCCAAGGGAGGGGAATCTTAATAAGTCATTCACCAGGTACATGCATCAGTCATCATCCACACATATAGCAACTAGAGTCTATACTAGCGCATGGCCAAGCAGCCATGCGAGTCCTTTATAGTCGAGACCTTCTGGAACCTTCCAGATCCCCCTGATGGACCAATCAGAACTGGAGAAGGACCTGAGCATGTGACTCCCGATCCCCAATGGGGAATCATCCCATGAGCATGCTCAGTGGAGCGATGGAAGGACTTAGATTCTGGAGTCTTTTGCTGATGGCCAGGGTGCATTGTCATACCTGAACCAGAGGAGGCAGCAGAGCGCCGGGACCGACGAGACTGCTGAGCAGGCTCCACTGCAGCTGAAGGAGAATGGGAGACCACCGAATGCAAGGCTCTGGATTCCTGCTGTGCAGTGGCTGGATCCTGATGCCTAACAAGAAGTAGTCAAGTGAGAGCAAAACTGGGAAGGAGAAATGTTATTCCTAGCTTCACCAATACAATAGCATCCATAATATTGTAGTGGATATATAAATACACTAAATCCCAGAAGCTGAATCTTAATTCTGATATTATATTCTTGTCATTCCTGCCTGAAGACTGATAATTTCCTGAAACTATTGCATATTTGGTTATTAGAAGCTTCTGCCATATTATTAAGAGATTTAGTTAATATTGCATTTCCTTGCCATTTTGCCATATTTATTTAAGACTGAGAAAAATGTATACTGTGAAGAAGCTTCCCTCCAAGTGAACAGAGACTACATATACAGTAATTGCCCAATCATTTGCTATTATCTGCAGATTCTAATATTCATTGATTGATGAGTGTCTGATTAAAAGGTGATTGCAACTTCAGGAAAATCTAGTGAATTGGCCACGAATGTGTCTTAGCCTTCATCTCAGAATTCTGAAATTTAAAGGGAACCTGACATCAGAAAATGCACCATGCTCATGCAAGACAATTACATCATTATCACAAATATTCTTTTAGATAAACTATTTGTGTAGTAGTTTTGCTATAGTTATAAAGTAGAAAAACTTGCCTTTGTGAATTCAAAACCATTATCCCAAGTTATCGAGGCAGTACGGTATACTGGCTGAGTTACCAGGTCATGGCTTGATAAAATATATTTTCTCTTTGTCTGATCACTCCAGCCAGGTGACCTAAGATCCAACATCTTTAGAATACAGTATATACACATGCAGGAACCCAGATCGCCTTTTTTTCTAGCTAAGCTAGCTGAGATGCATACACCTCAATCTCACCAAGATCATTGAAGATAACATAAGTATTCTGAGAGTGAATTATGTGCTGGATTTAAATGATGTTGCCTTTATCTGGCTGTAGCAATCAATCAAATAGAAAGGACATTTTTAAAATCATGACTCAGTGACTTGACCAGTATACCATACCTTCCTGATGATTCGGAGTAATGGTTTTCCTCTGATGTCGGCACGTTTTTACTTTATAACTGTAGCAAAACCACTATACATACTGTATAGTTTAGCTGCAAGCATCATTGTGATTATCATGTAATAGTTTGAAGAAGAATGAGGCTAGTGTAATGCTGCTGCTGGAGCTCCTGCATGGTGTCCGTCTCCCCCTCCATGAGGGATGCCAGCTTACTCACCACCCCAGCCTCACGGGTTTGAATTTTGGCACGTCCCTCCTGCTATATCCTGCTTTCTGTGTGTGCACGCCACAGTCTGGCGCCGTGCCTAGAACACATGTGCCTGTGCTTCCCCATTCTTGAAGGGCAGCACATGCAATATGCTAAATGCTCTGAGCCTATTGCTGAGAGGCATTTAGCATAAGTAGTACACCTGCAAGATGGCTTCAAACCAATGGCAGGGAGGCATCTTGCCTAAAAGACTCCTTTTTCCCTAGGGAGTCACCAAGCAACATAGTGATTCAGTAGTTAGTAAGGTGTACTGCTAGTGAGTTGTAGGTTCACTGGTTCCAATGTAGCCAGAGCATGAACATTATTGCCAGTCTTATGGCCAGTCCTGTGTCCATAGTCCCCTAGTCCCTATCTGGCCATGCTTGTATCCTTGTCCCCTGGTCCCAGAGTGGCCAGTGCCTGGACTAAGTCCCCTGGATGCAAAGTGTCCAGTTCCTGAACCTTGTGCCCTGGTCCTGGAGAGGCCAGTGCCTAAACCTCATCTCTTGGTCCCGGAGCGGCCAGTGCTGCAATCTTGTCCCCTGGATCCAAAGCAGCTAGTGCCTCAACCTCGCCCCCTTGTCCCAGATTGGCTAGTGCCTGAACCCTATCCCCTGGTCCTTGAGCGGCCAGTACCTGAATCTCATCTCCTGTACCTGGAGGGGCCAGTGTCTGAACCCTATCCCAAGCGTACTTGACCCTAAGCCAATGGCTGGAAGGCATTTTGTATAAAAGACTCCCTCTCCCTAGGAAAATGCCAAGCAAAATAGTGAATCATCAAATAGTAAGGTGTACTGCTAGTGAGCTGTGAAGTCCACTGGTCCTTGTGTAGCCAGAGCCTGAACCTTATGTTATGGTCCTGGTTGGGCCAGTCCTGTGTTAATAGTCCCCTGGTCTCTGGCCATGCATGTATCCTTATCCCCTGGTCCCAGAGCAGACCAGTGCTTGAACCTTGTCTCCTGTTATGGAATGGCCTATGCCATAACCTTGTCCCATGGTGTGGGAGAGGTCAGGGCCTAAACCTCATCCCCTGGTCCCGGAGTAGCCAGTGCCTCAACCTTGTCCACTTGTCCAGGAGTAGCTGATGCCTGAACCTTGTCCCCTGTTCCTGAAGTGGCAAGTGCCTGAACCTTGACCTCTGCTACTGGAGCGGCCAAAGCCTGAACCCTATCTCATCGTCACAGATCGGCCAGTGGCTGGACCCTGTCCCCGGTCCCGGAGAGGCCAGTGCCTGACATTGACTCCTGGTCCTGGAGCAGCCAGTCCTGTTCCTGTAGAGACCTCTGGTCCCAGTGGACCCAGGGCATGAGCACTATTCCCCGGTCCATGAGTCGCTTAACTCTGATCCTCTATCCTAGACCGGCATGTCTGAACTAAGCTCTAAAGTAGTGTTAGCATACCTGACCCCTGGGGTTACTAACTGCAGTACAGGGCAACCAGTTATTCCCCAAATTGTACTTGAATATTTTACAGATTTTTAATGTACATAAGGTCTTTATTTAACTGCTGTGCTCCCACACTATTGGCCAACAGTATTTCTTCCTTCTATTCCACTTGTTCACCCGCTAGATACAAAAACTAAGCAAAGTATTTAACGTGTGTGAATACATGGCTAGGCCAATTTTTATTACCCTTTTAGGATAACTTTTGTGACTATCAAATTAATTTATGCTAAGTTACACACATTGAGTACAAGTTTTTAATGTTACAGATATTCTGGAGCCTTTTTACACCTATTAGCTAAATTGGGTTACTTGTGTTGTTTTCATTGTATTTTTGCAGTGCATGTGTTTTATTGTGCTTTTAAAGCTACAGTGTTTGTTTCTTTTAAGCATATTATACTTTAAACAAAGGTGTATTGTTTTTTATTCTTTTTTGCCATATGGCTTTAACAATATTGTATTGACAATCAATCATGTCATTTGTGGACTACGTGTGCTTTTAGTGTTTTTCCTCTGCAGAAGCATATTAAAAACATACATGCATTTTTACATACGTATTTTCTGCAGGTAATACAATTCTGCAAAGAAAAACTGCACATGAAACTCAGTATATCCTCAAGAGATGTTACCATATTAAATATGTCAAAAACACACAATAGGTCAATTCACATACTGTAGAAAAAAAGCAAGGTGGGCACGAAATTTCTATAAATCCCATCCACTTTGTTGCAACTGTAGGATGCTGTGTTTTTTAATGCAGCAATAATATGCAAAGGAAAAACTCACCAAACACTCATGGAGAGAACTTAAGGTAGAAAAGTAATCAAATAAATGAAATAAACTATTTGTCACAGAAATTTACGTAAAAAAATGATAAAAAATATAAAGATACAAATGAAAATGAATACATGAGATACATAAATACATAACAAACTATACTGCTTGAAAAAATAAAGGGAACCCTGGGCACTCTTACTGAGCAGACACATGGATGTTAGTGACCTTCCTATCATTTCTAACTAATGTTTATTCCATTTGCACAACAGCAGGAGAAAATGAATCACAATCAGTGTTGATTTCACAGAAGTTTCACTGACTTGGAGTTAAATTTTGTTGTTTAAAGGCCCCGAGATCGCTGTGTGTGATGTTGATCAGCGACCAGCCCCCCTGCCGGTTATCGCTGATCGTCCTCGATCGGCCTGGGCCATTTTTCGATTGCTGGTCTCCCACTGACCAGCACACATCGCTGCGTGTGGCAACGAGAGACCAGCGATCTGCGACGCTGGTTTCTAATGTAAACATCGGGTATCCAGGAGCCACAGCTCTTGGATACCCGCTGTTTACCTTGGAAACCGGCATACACGCTGGTTTCCAAGGTAAACAGCGGGTATCCAGGAGCTGTGCGGCTCTTAGATAGGCGATGCTTACCTTGGAAACCAGCGTGTATGCCGGTTTCCAAGGTAAACAACGGGTATCCAAGAGCCGCGGCTCCTGGATACCCAATGTTTACATTAGAAACCAGCGTGTATGCCGGTTTCCAAGGTAAACAGCGGGTATCCAAGAGCTGTGGCTCCTGGATACCCAATGTTTACATTAGAAACCAGCTTGCTCGCTGGTCCTGATCGCTGGAGGGGCTCTCTATGTAACAGCTCACCAGCGATCAGCCTAATGATGTCC
Organism: Dendrobates tinctorius; assembly: GCF_039654945.1. Taxonomy (NCBI): domain Eukaryota; kingdom Metazoa; phylum Chordata; class Amphibia; order Anura; family Dendrobatidae; genus Dendrobates; species Dendrobates tinctorius. Next base: position 10,313,123 of record NW_027361693.1, read on the forward strand.
CAGCGATCCCATTCATGTCGGATCGTTGGTGGGATCGCTGGGACATCGTTATGTGTAATGGGGCCTTAAGTATTCCCTTTATTTTTTTGAGCAGTATACAAAGAACTCACATGGGCAAATAGGCCAAGAGAACTATTATGGGGTCCAAGCAGATTATAAAGAGAATTCGAATAAAAGATATTATGTCCTGCCTCTCATCCACATATCAGGTTACTAAGAAAAAATCAAAATGTACTTTATCTGTATAGATACTACATCATACTTCATTTACTACGCATTGCTAACTAAATACAGCGTTCTTTACTTTTGAGATGTGCCCTTTCAAAATATATTCTGCTTAGAGTATATTACTTCCAATACTTGTTTACACATTTATCTTTTCGTGACAGGGGTTCCCAAACAGCATATAAATAAAAGGGCAGGCTGTCAACAGTGTAATTGTGTCTCTATAAAAAATGAAATTGTACATTGTAACTTCTGCTGGAAAAAGTTTCAATATACAAATTTATTAGCTATGAAGTTTTAAAACATAATACTGTGACGTCCGCCTGCAAGTCTGGGCTGCAGTAAGACAGCACCCCGAGCAACTCTGATACCCTTTACCCCTATACAGGGATCTAGATTTACAGCAGAGCCCAGGAGGCGCTGTCTGAATATGAGCAGCGGGCCAGAGCAGGATGGTCGCCAGAGAGGGGTTAAAAAACGGGACCAAAAGCGTAGTCAGGAATCCGAGTCTTAACCAGGCGGGCAGCAAAGGTACAAAAACAGCAGACAATAGCAGAGTCAAATTCAGGCCAAGGTCAGAGTCATACACCAGGAGGACGGCAGAGGTACAGAATCATTAGGCAGTAGCAGAGTCAGAAATCCAGGCAAAGATCAGAATCAAAGATAGCAAATAAAAACTAGCACACTGGGGAAACCAAGACAATATCTGGCGGCCTGCAAGACAGGACCCAAGGTATTTGAAGGATCAGGCTATCCTTCACAGGTTCACAGTCTGATTATGTCATTTGGACCGCCCCCAGGACCAGGCCAGATGGTGATGCCTCAACCCTTTCATGACTGACAGAGGAGTGGAGCCTGCACCCACAAGATGCCTGCGCAGGAGCCCCTTCTCTGTCAGCACCACCCACGGGGAAACCACAGCGCCTCCTAGTGGCCAAGGCAGGAACAGCTGTCGCCGAGTATGACGGTGACGTGACCGCCCGGCGCCTCCCAGTGGTTGAGACTGGAACAGCAGTCCCTGTATCTGACGGCGATGTGACAGTCCGGCGCCTCTCAGTGGCCGAGGCAGGAACTGCAGTCCCTGTATCTGATGGCAATGTGACAGTACGGTGCCTCCCAGTGGCCAAAGCAGGAACAGCAGTCCCTGTGTCTGACGGCGACGTGACAGTACCCCCCCTTCTAAGAGGGGCCTCCGGATCCTCAAAACCAGGATTGTTAGGGTGAAGGAGGTGAAATTTTCTAATCAGACCTTTGGCGTGGATGTCACTTGCGGGAACCCAGGACCTCTCCTCCGGGCCATAGCACCTCGGTACCTCTCACTAAGCGGGAGTCAAGAACACCCTGAACTTCGTATTCCAAGGTGCCCCTGACCAAAACTGGAGGAGGAGAGGACTGGACAGGATGGATTGGAGAGCGTTACAACTTGAGGAGAGATTTGTGGAAAACAGGCAATTTAAAAGACTGAGGGAGTTTTAAACGAAAAGCTATCACGTTAATCACTTCCAATATTTCACATGGACCAATGAATCTGGGACCCAGTTTGGCAGGCGGCACTTTAAGCTTGATATTCTTGGTGGAAAGCCAGACCTTGTCCCCAACTCCCAGGTGCGGTCCCTTGGATCGCCGTCTATTTGCAGCCAAAGCTTGTCTAACCTGGGACCCCTTCAAGTTTGTGTTTACTTCCGACCAGATACTCTTTAACCGATGTATAGATTTTTCTACTCCCGGAAGCTCAGACAACGTGGCCGAAAATGAACAAAAACGTGGGTGCAGTCCGAGATTGCAGTAAAAAGGGGTCGTTTTGATGGACTCCTGGTATTGGTTGTTCAGGACAAACTCAGCTAATGGCAGATGTTCCACCCAGTCGGATTGATGCTCCGATACGTAACAGCGGAGATACTGCTCCAGAGCCTGGTTGGTGCGTTCAGTTTGACCATTGGTCTCAGGGTGATAGGCAGAGGAGAAGGACAATTCAACACCTATGCATTTGCAGAACGCCCTCCAGAACTTGGAAACAAACTGAGTACCCCTGTCGGACACAATATTTACCGGAGCGCCGTGCAATCGTATAACATTAACTATGAAGAGCTTACTCAAAGTTTCAGATTTAGGTAAACCAGACAGGGGAACAAGATGACATTGCTTACTGAACCTATCCACCACCACCCAGATACACGTCTTCCCTTCTGAGGACGGCAGGTCAGTAATGAAGTCCATGGAGATGTAGGTCCTTGGACTCTCAGGAATGGGCAAGGACTGGAGACAGCCGGCAGGGTGATTATGGGGGGACTTGGCGCGGGCACAGATTTCACAAGCTGATACATAATCTTTACAATCCTTAACCACCATCGGCCACCAAAAATTCCTAGTCACCAGTCTGGTGGTATTATTGACACCAGGATGGCCTGCCAGAACGGAGTCGTGCGACTCTTTCTGAACTTGCAGGCGAAACGTGGCCGGAACGAACAATTTTTGAGGGGGCGTCTTGTCAAGGGCTTGTTCTGGGGACCCATGGATCGCTTCCAGAAGGTCCAAAGACACAGCCGAAACAACAATCCCATTGGCCATTATAGGAACTGGTTGAGAGTCCTCGGCTTGTGAGGGGAAAAATCTGCGAGAGAGGGCATCAGCCCTTACATTTTTAGTACCTGGACGAAAGGTGATTACAAAGTCGAATCTCGAGAAAAACAAGGCCCACCTTGCCTGTCTAGAATTCAGCCTTTTGGCTGACTCCAGGTAGGTAAAGCTCTCGTGATCTGTGATCACTGTAGTTTTATGTTTAGCACCTTCGAGGAAGTGACGCCATTCCTCGAAGGCCCATTTTATGGTCAACAATTCCCGATTCCCTATATCATAGTTTCTCTCCATAGGAGAGAACTTTCGGGAAAAGAAAGCACATGGACAAAGTTGCGTAAGGGCTGCCGTGCCTTGTGAAAGCACTGCCCCTACTCCAACCTCAGAGGCATCCACTTCTACCACAAACGGCCGGTCTAGGTCAGGTTGGATTAGTACCGGGTTAGCCACAAAACACTCCTTTAAAGAAGAAAATGCCTGAAGTGCCTCAGGTTTCCAATTAGCCATGTTTGCCCCCTTCTGGGTCAAATCCGTGAGTGGCTTGGCAATCTCTGCGAAACCCTTGATAAATTTGCAGTAGTAATTTGCAAACCCTAAGAATCGCTGCAGTGCTATTAGCAATTTGGGTTGTACCCATGCTTTAATGGGTTGGATCTTGGCAGGATCCATGCGGAAACCTTTGCCTGAGACCATGTACCCCAGAAACTGTACCTCCTCAGCAAAAAAACACATTTTTCTAGTTTAGCAAATAAACAATGTTCCCATAGTCTTTGGAGCACAGAACAGACGTGCTGGGCGTGTGTCTCAGGGTCAGCAGAGTAAATCAAGATGTCATCCAAATACACGACTACATACACCCCACAAATGTCTCTGAAAATATCATTTACAAAATGTTCAAACACGGCAGATGCGTTGCTGAGTCCGAACGGCATTACGAGGTACTCAAAGTGGCCAAGGGGGGTGTTAAATGTGGTTTTCCACTCATCTCCATCTCTTATGTGGACTAGATTATATGCCCCCCGGAGGTGAAGTTTAGTAAACCAACGGGCTCCCATAAGCTGATTAAAAAGATCAGAGATGAGTGGAAGCGAATACTGGTTCTTTACAGTGATTGCGTTTAGTTCCCGGTAATCAATGCAAGGTCTGAGACCCCCATCTTTCTTTTCCACAAAAAAGAACCCGGCCTCAACTGGTGAAGTGGACGGTCTAATAAAACCTTTATGTAAACTTTCTGCTATGTAGTCATTCATGGCCTGATGCTCTGGACCGGAGAGATTAAATATTCTCCCCTTTGGGAGACGGGCATCCGGAATTAAGTCTATAGGGCAATCATATTCTCTATGACAGGATAATTTCTCAGATTCCACTTTAGAAAAGACATCCTCATAGTCCCTGAAGGCATAAGGTATGACAGGGGTTGTAACATTAACCTGGTTCACTGCTAGCGATGTGCAGCTATCCTGACAGTGTGGACTCCAGCACACAATATCAGCAAGGTGCCAGTCAATGACAGTATTGTGCTTGTGTAACCACGGCATACCTAAAACAACTGTGACTCATAAATCATCAACCACAAAAAATGAGATATGTTCAGTATGTAATGCCCCCACTGACATAGCAATTCCTGGAGTAACGAATTCCACTCCACCCTGAATAATAGATGTGCCATTGATAGCAGTGGTTTTAATAGGGGCATTCAGCCTCAGTAACGGTACACCTAGATTCCTGGCAACCAAAGAATCCATGAAATTTCCCTCAGAGCCACTATCCACATAAGCTTTCAAGCACAGAGATTTCTTACAAAAAGAGAGAGAGACAGGTAACAAAACTTTAGCCACATTTGCGGGCAATACCTGAGCCCCCTGGCAGGTTTGACCAGAGCTGCCCAGGGGCCGATGTGCCAGAACTGTGGATCTCTGACGTCCGACGTTTTCCCTGAAGTCTCCAGACTGCAGCATGCTTGTGTAGGAGGATGAGAGTGCTGCTCCAGGCTGTGCACTGAAGCAGGTAACAGGTGCTTTAGCCAATTAATCAGCTCAGGCAGGAGAGGGGAGAAAAAAAAAGTTCGGGGATAATGCTTTTACATATATGCGATATATATAAAAACAATTTTTTTTTGGGAGGGGCCATATATAGTGTGACGTCTACCTGCAAGTCTGGGCTGCAGTAAGACAGTACCCCGAGCAACCCCGATACCCTTTACCCCTATACAGGAATCTGGATTAACAGCAAAGCCCAGGAGGCGTTGTCTGAATATAAGCAGCGGGCCAAAGCAGGACGGTCACCAGAGAGGGATTAAAAAACGGGACCAAAAGCATAGTCAGGAATCCGAGCCTTAACCAGGCGGGCAGCAAAGGTACAAAAATGGCAGACAATAGCATAGTCAAATTCAGGCCAAGGTCAGAGTCATACACCAGGAGGACGGCAGAGGTACAGAATCATTAGGCAGTAGCAGAGTCAGAAATCCAGGCAAAGGTCAGATAGCAAATAACAACTAGCACACTGGAGAAACCAAGACTATATCTGGTAGCCTGCAAGACAGGCCCCAAGGTATTTGAAGGATCAGGCTATCCCTCACAGGTTCACAGTCTGATGATGTCATTTGGACCGCCCTCAGGACCAGGCCAGATGGTGATGCCTCAACCCTTTCATGACTGACAGAGGAGTGGAGCCTGCGCCCACCAGATGCCTGCGCAGGAGCCCCTTCTCTGTCACCACCACCCACGGGGAAACCACGGCGCCTCCTAGTGGCCGAGGCAGGAACAGCCGTCCCCGAGTCTGATGGTGACGTGACCGCCCGGCGCCTCCCAGTGGTTGAGACGGGAACAGCAGTCCCTGTATCTGACGGTGACGTGACAGTCCGGCGCCTCCCAGTGGCCGAGGCAGGAACAGCAGTCCCTGTATCTGACGGCGACGTGACAAATACACTGCATATTTTTTTTTTTTTAAATCCCTGCCATAAAGAGAACATTAACTTGATTGCCAATTGTGTTTCATATATAGGACATGATGTATAAGATATCATCACAGATGACACATTACCATATTGCAAAATTTTATAAAAGATATATCATGGTGAGAATACTTCTAAACAAAAAAAAAGAAATGACCATTGACAGCTGGCCTGCTGAAGAACTCTGTGGCTTTTATGAAAATGCTCCTATGAAAACTAGCCTGTGGCTAGTATTTATAGGAGAAAGTGATTTTCACTTTACAGTATATAGCAAGGCCGTGGAACTGCAGGGTATAGTACAAGTAATTGGTTAAGTGTAGGTTCAAGAAATGTTATAAGAATAATAATATTTAAGTGTTTAAATCACAACAGATAGATTAGCAGTAGAGTTGAGCGAAACGGGTCGGTCATATTCAAAAGTCGCCGACTTTCGCTAAAGTTGGATTTCATGAAACAAAACCTGACCATAGCGTGAGGTCGGCCACGAGGTCGGTGACCAGAGCACCAAAGTCGCATTTCAAAAGATGCTTCCAGCACCCTTTTTCAGCCAATGATGGAGGACGCACACTGTGGGCAACACGATGACATAGGCATCGGTCACCACCATCTTTGAGAAGGACATGCAAGTGATTGGCTTGCTTTGTGTGGCGTCACAGAGGCTAATAAAAGGCGTGCATGCCGATCGCCATCTTACTTCTGCCGATATAAGCATTAGGGAGAGGTTGCAGCTGCTGATTCTGAATAAGGGAGAGCGTTAGGCAGGGAAGAAGAACCAAAAAACTGCTTCTGCTGTTAGCGATTTCCACTTACAACACAACACTTTGTGTGCAGTGACAGGGGAGGCTCTATTTTTGTGCATCAGCTCTGTTGGTTATTAGGCTACCTTATAAGGCTCCCTGATAGCTGCATTGCTGTTTGCACACTGCTGTGCAAACTGCTTTTTAAAAGCAAAAATACTTTTCTTCCTCTTTTCTGCACAGTTACCAAGGGTTCATTTTTCCACCCTTCTCTGTGTGCACTGTGCAGCAGTCCTGCTTATTAGGCTGCCTGCGTCCATACTTGGACTGAGAGCATCACTGTCAGCGTCCTCAAATCTCTAGTGAGATCCAAAATCTCACCAATCCTATAGACACCCTCCACCTTGTCATACACCCTCCAATTTCAGCCTGTTACATTGAGGTGTAATCTCTACTGGGCCTGAGACAATAGTTCTGCATCCTCAAATCTATAGTGAGATTCAAATTCTCACCAATCCTATAGACACCCTACACCTTGTCATACACCATCCAATTTCAGTCTGTTACATTGAGGTGTAATCTCTACTGGGCCAGAGACAATAGTTTTGCGTCCTCAGATCTATAGTGAGATTCAAAATCTCACCAATCCTATAGACACCCTCCACCTTGTCATTCACCATCCAATTTCAGCCTGTTACATTGAGTTGTAATCTCTACTGGGCCTGAGACAATAGTTCTGCGTCCTCAAATCCATAGTGAGATTCAAATTCTCACCAATCCTATAGACACCCTACACCTTGTCATACACTGATGTGGAAATTTTGATTGATATAGATATATATATCTCTCTGTGCATGCTGTGGCCTGTTCTAATTAAACAGAGTCTTATTGAGCGCTCAAAGGAAAAGAGGAAGCTGCACTTGGTTAGCAACAACTCATTCCAGCAGAACTCTGGAAACTTTATTGAATATACTTGGTTTTATCAGCTGTACAGAAAGGAGTGGCTACTCATTAACATAAAGGCTGAACTTCTTATCTAATTGGTCAGTTTAAATACATCAACATATATGGGTGTCCGACCTGTGATTACTTAGACACCACGTGATTTACTGTCCGGAGTCTTGCACTCGTCAGCAAGTCTCCAATATCGGCTGGACCATCTAGCCTTACTTCCTCATTCCCTATGACTGCTAGATATTTCTCAGGTCCGAAGACAATGCTATCATGAGATGACTGGGTAGCAGGTCAACTTCCAAATAGTTATAAGGTTCAAACTGTGAATATGTATCTGTATGCATATGGCTATATAAGAATACATGAGTATATGGAGTATATAGCAGTATATAGCCTATAGCAGGCAAGTGAGATCTATATTAATTACATATATATTTCCATAACAATCCCCCCTTAGATATCACTTGCCCTAAAATCCTGCTCCTGGCCCAAAGCGCTGCAACTCTTTTATGCTGCCAGTGGACTGACATATGCCTAGTGCATACATCCTCCTCTGTACAGACTTTCCACAAATGGGCAGTCAGGAGATCTGTTCCTAAAGGGTGTGTGGTGCAATGTAATCAAAGTCTCTTAGTTAGCAGTCTATGCAGTCAGTGCATGTGTATTCTCTGTCAGGTAGGTAATTTATTCAGTCAGGTGGGTCATCCACAGGATCATTCCAGCTCAGGTGTGTCCTCTGGTATGAAAGCTTTTTCCTGCAATGCGGTGCGTGGATCCAGATGGGGGTTTTCCCTCCAGGTTGGTGGTGTCAGCACTTGGAGAAGGGCCATCAGATCTGGGATTGAGTGCTTCTCTTTACGTACTTTTTCCACCCACACTCAGTCTCCTGACTTCAGGACATGCATACCAGGCACCGAATCTGGACCTGGCAATGAGGGAGAAAAACTCGAGAATGGACATTAGCAAGATTCTTGATAAATTCAATTACACATGCAGACAAAGTATCATATTGCATAGTCAACTGCTAAGTAAAGAATACCCCTAACCTGGGGTTTAGACCCAAATAAAGTTTCATATCGGTGACAGCTTTTTCTGAGCCTACGGGAGTGTCTAATGCCAGGGTTTGTCTGTCTCGTGGGCAAATTTTTTTAGCATGCTGCTCTTAAGGGTCCCACCTAGTCTATGGTGTGGGATGGTGGTTAGTGTGTGTAGGCCTAAGTCTGACCCTACTGCTCATCAGGTCTCTTCTGTCAGGTTTGCTGTGTATGTGGGTCCCTGATCACTTGCTATTGCTTATGGAAACCCATATCTGCACACTATTTTTGAGAGTAGCTTCTTTGCAGTAGTCCTCGCCAACCGGTTCCTTACTGTGAAGTCTTCAGGCCGGATGATGTGGGGGAACTTTTCCCGCTTGGCCGTTGTTGGATTTGTCGGTGGCCAGGCAGCTGCTGGGAATTTTGGCTGTTAAGGCGAGAGTCCAGTCTAATCAGGTCATTCATCTGTGTCTTCAATTCTGTGCGGGGCCATATGCTCATGGAACCACCGTAAGGTATACACTTTGAGGTAGACTGGGTCTGTCTTGAGGTAGACGTTTTGAGTTGGACGGCTTGAGGTAGACCAGTGCTGTTGCCCTTCAGCATCCAGCTTTCCTTCTCCTCCTTCCGAGTCTGATCCTGCTACTTCTTGTACAGGTTTCGGGAAGTCATTTTGTCCGGTTTTCTCAGGTTTTCTTGTCTTCAGTCGTCTTGTAGTAGCCGTCCGGCTCTAAGACCTCTCCCATTTTCCATATTGTCATCCTCTTGGCTGCTTCTTTGGCTGCCATGTCTGCTGTTGATGCCCCGTGTCTCTACTGTGTTCAGTTTTACGTGTGCCTTGACCTTCAACACTGCCACCACTTTTAGTAGTTGAAGAGCGTCCATCAGGTCTCAGATGGCTCCATGGTGCTTCACGGTCGATCCGCTTGCTATGATGAAGTTTCTTGCAGCCCAGATGGGTCCAAAGTTGGGTGCCATGTCATGCGAGTACCTGGAAGTTTTTGTTCTTCGCAATCTGGCAGGTCTTTCGTCAGCTCTATCAGCTCCGCTTCTTTGGCTCTTGGCTGACAAACTTCTGGACCATAGGATGTCTTGATTGCTGGTCACTGCACATCCCGTGTGGAATCTTCCTTCATCATCTGCAAAACTGGAGCCATCTACGGTATCTTGCAGATTTTTCATCTGAGGGTCCGTATCCGCATCCACCTTGGGAGTGGGAGTAGAGACAGGTAACGGCTGAAAGCACTGAAGAGTGGTGGAGAGCAGCCTTGTCAGGAGGGCGTGTGCTGCGGGTATTGTTTTCATGCAGAAGGGCCCCCCCCTTGCCACTGGATCCAGGCCGGCTGAGAGGTAGTCTAGAGGCCTCTGGTTTTCCTCCGTGGGTCTGTTTTAAGCCTGGCCAATAGCATGACCTTCTCCATCTTTGTCCTTCTTTTTCCGTTCGGTCAGGATGGGATGGCTTCTCGTAGTCAGGGAGGCCTAGAGCTGGTGTAGAGACTATGAAGTCTTTCAGTTTTCTGTACGAGATGAAGGCTTCAATGCGTTGATGCAATTGTACAGAGGCTGCATTAAGCCTGGAGCACCAGGGATCCAAGTTCTGCAGTACGAGACTAGACTAAGGAAGGCCTACATCTTCGGAGTTGTTGAGGGAGCCATCTTCTCCTCCACGGTCCTCCGGTCATCTGTCAAGTGTTTTGTCTAGTGGGTGATACGGTGTCTTCAGGATCTTGCTTTTGACACCACTGGACTCTGTTTTGCAGAACTTATGTTGCTGCTCCGTCAGGCAGAGTAGAGGAGACATGGAAAGCGCTGTGCAGGTAGCGATGTCGATGACTTCTGCATGCTCTGCAATCCAGTTGATGGGGATGGAGGGCAATGCTCTGACGAGCTGTGAAAGGCTGTTCTGGGCCCTCTTTGGCATCACTGTCCATTTGTTCTGCACCCTCTTGTGCATTTTCAGGAACTGGTCGTCCAGGTGAGGGGGAGCATTGAGGGGAGCTTCAGGCAGATCCATTGCCGTGTGCACCGTTGCTGTGGCTGGCACGTTTGTCAGCAGAGTGTGCAGATCTGGCACAACTGGGGTTTCAAGCACGGTTGCTTTGCTCACAGCCCTCAGGCTATACACCATTCAACCCATTCTGGTTCTCCTTTCACAGTCTTCCTCTTGATCGAGAAAAGCTGGGACTGCATGATGATTCCCATGGGTGAGGCGGCTCAATCCGGCCATGCTATTCACAGTGCCGCGAGTGACTCCCATCTTCTGGCACAGGGCCAGCAGGAAAACAAGCCGTTATACTGGGGTCCTCTTCATCAGAGATAACATCCAGCTGAGCTTTCTTGCTCTCACAGGGGGTCTTTTGCTGGGGCGTCTTCTTTACCACCCAGCAGCAGTTCCTTTCACCCAGCTTGATCTCAGGTCAGCATCTTGTTAACCAGTTTGAGGAGCTGAGTGGCTGTCTTCTGGTCCAGGGCCTGAATTAACTCTACGGAGAGAACCTTCAGAATCTTGTCCAAGATGATCCTCTGGCGCTGGAGCCGGAAGCAGTGCAGCCATTTTACGAAGCGGGTGTGGTCCCTCTGGGTTGAGAGTTTTCCTGGCCCATGCCAAAGTTCATTAGGCCCTTTCTTGAACCACAGTTCCACCTAGACCTCCAGTTGGTCAGAGTCAGTTTGGCTCTTGGTGATGAGCAGTGGATGCTGGGCCTTCTGAGCGTCCGGGGTTCCAGACTTTAGTGACACCCGCACTGGCGCAACTTGAAGTCTCCCTTAGACCATAGGCTTCCGGGTGCTATGAAAAGTCGTGCCAAAATGACCCATGATGCTTATGTGGCGTCATGACTTTAAAGCCCCCCTGCAGGTTGGGTGACCGGGGCCACTGAAAGGTCACCCGACCTGCAGATACAGGGGGCTTTGTTCTTCACCACAGGGGGCATGGCTTCGCCCCCACATGGCTACGATCGCTCTGATTGGCTGTTAAATGTGAAACAGCCAATCAGAGTGATAGTAATATTCAATCAATGAAAATTGATGAAATATTACAATCCAGCCATGGCCGATGCTGCAGTAGCATCGGACATGGCTGGAGACCGTGATCTGACCCCCCCACCGACTCATGGGGCTGATCGGCCCCCGATACCGACTGACGGCGGCAATGTGCCGCCGTCGTCATCATCTGCTCCCCTCCCCCTTCTCTAGGCTCCCCCCACCTTCTGACACCCCCTTACCCCCCGGTACCTCTGATGTCCCTCTCCTGCTCCCAGTGTCCCACGGTCCAGCTTCATGGGCTCCGCCATTTTGGAAAATGGCGGGCGCATGCGCAGTGCGCCCACCAGCTGCAGATTCATTCATTCTATTTTGATCACTGTGAGAGTTTATCACAGTGATCAAAATAGAATGAAAAGTAAATAAACCCCCCCCTTTATCACCCCCATTTTTATTTTTATTTTTCCATTAGGGTTAGGGTTGGAAAGAGGGTTAGGGCTAGGGTTAGGGCTAGGGTTAAGGTTGGAAATAGGGTTAGGGTTGGAATTAGGGTTAGGGTTGGAATTAGGGTTAGGGTGAAATTAGGGTTAGAGTGGAATTAGGATTAGGGATGGAATTAGGGTTAGAACTAGGTTTAGCTTGGAATTAGGGTTAGGGTTGCAATTCGGGTTAGGGTTGTAATTAGGGTTAAGGATAGGGTTAGGGGTGTGTTGGCGTTAGGGTAATGGTTAGTTTTGGGATTAGGGATAGGGATGTGTTGGTGTTAGGGCTGTGGTTAGGGGTGTGTTGGGGTTAGGGTTGGAGTTAGAATTGAGGGGTTTCCACTGTTTAGGCACATCAGGGGGTCTCCAAACGCGACATGGTGCAACCATTGATTCCAGCCAATTTTGCGTTCAAAAAGTCAAACGGTGCTCTCTCCCTTCCAAGCCCCAACGTGTGCCCAAACAGTGGTTTACCCCAACATATGGGGTATCACCGTACTCAGGAAAAATTGCACAACAACTTTGGTGGTCTAATTTCTCCTGTTACCCTTGGAAAATAAAAAATTGGATGCTAAAAATTATTTTTGTGGAATAAAAATGATTTTTTTATTTTCATGTCTCTGCGTTATAAACTTCTGTGAAGCACATGGGGGTTCAAAGTGCTCACCAGACATCTAGATAAGTTCCTTGGAAGGTCTATTTTCCAAAATGAGGTCACTTGTGGGGGGTTTCCACTGTTTAGGCACATCAGGGGCTCTGCAAACGTAACGATGACGCATACCTTTCCATCAAAATCTGCATTTCAAAACGTCACTACTTCCATTCTCAGCCCTTACGTGCGTCCAAACAATGGTTCCCCCCACATATGGGGTATCAGCGTACTCAGGACATACTGGACAACAACTTTTGGGGTCCAATTTCTCCTATTATCCTTGTGAAAATAAAAATTTGCAAGCTAAAAAATGATTTTTTGAGGAAAAAAAATGATTTTTTTATTTTCACAGCTTTGCGTTATAAACTTCTGTGAAGCACTTGGGGGTTCAAAGTGCTCACCACATATCTAGATAAGTTCCTTGGGGGGTCTAGTTTCCAAAATGGGATCACTTGTGGGGGGGTTGAACAGTTTAGGTACATCAGGGGCTCTGCAAATGTAACATGACGCCCGCAGACCATTCCATCAAAGTCAGCATTTCATAATGTCACTACTTCCCTTCCGAGCCCCGATGTGTGCACAAAAAGTCGTCCCTCCACATATGGGGTATCAGCGTACTCAGGACATACTGGACAACAACTTTTGGGGTCCAATTTCTCCTGTTATCCTTGTGAAAATAAAAATTTGCGAGCTAAAAAATCATTTTTTGAGGAAAAAAATGATTTTTCATTTTCACAGCTTTGCGTTATAAACTTCTGTGAAGCACTTGGGGGTTCAAAGTGCTCACCACACATCTAGATAAGTTCCTTGGGGGGTCTAGTTTCCAAAATGGGGTTACTTGTGGGCGGTTCAACAGTTTAGGTACATCAGGGACTTTGCAAATGTAACATGACGCCCGCAGGCCATTCCATCAAAGTCAGCATTTCATAATGTCACTACTTCCCTTCCGAGCGCCGACGTGTGCCCAAACAGTGGTCCCCACCCACAAATGGGGTACCAACGTACTGGCTAAAAATCATTTTTTTTGAGGAAAAAAATGATTTTTTGTTTTCACGGCTCTGCGTTATAAACTTCTGTGAAGCACTTGGGGGTTCAAGGTGCTCACCACACATCTAGATAAGTTCCTTAGGGGGTCTAGTTTCCAAAATGGGATCATTTGTGGGAGTTTCCACAGTTTAGGTGCATCAGGGTCTCTGCAAATGTAACATGATGCCCGCAGACCATTCCATCAAAGTCAGCATTTCAAAATGTCACTACTTCTCTTCCGAGCCCCGACGTGTGCCCAAACAGTGGTCCCCCCACATATGAGGTACCAGCGTACTCAGGACAAACTGGACAACAACTTTTGGGGTCCAGTTTCTCCTGGTACTCTTGTGAAAATAAAAAATTATGCACTAAAAAATAATTTTTTGAGGAAAAAAATATTTTTTATTTTCACGGCACTGCGTTATAATCTTTTGTGAAGCACTTGGGGGTTCAAAGTGCTCACTATGCATCTAGATAAGTTCCTTAGGGGGTCTAGTTTACAAAATGGGGTCATTTGTGGGGGTGCTCCAATGTTTAGGCACACAGGGGCTCTCCAAACACAACATGGTGTCCTCTAACGATTTGAGGTAATTTTCATTTCAAAAAGTCAAATGGCGCTCCTTTCTCTTCTGAGCCCTGCCGTGCGCCCTAACATTGGTTCCCCCCACATATGGGGTATCGGTGTACTCAGAACAAATTGCACAACAACTTTTGTGGTCCAATTTCTCCTGTTACCCTTGTGAAAATAAAAAATAGCGTGCTAAAAAAATCATTTTTGAGGAAAAAAATGATTTTTTATTTTCACTGCTCTGCGTTATAAACTTTTGTAACATAGTAACATAGTTATTAAGGTTGAAGGGAGACTTTAAGTCCATCTAGTTCAACCCATATCCTATCCTAACTTGCCCTAACATGTTGATCCAGAGGAAGGCAAAAAAAACCCATGTGGCAACAGTAAGCTTCACATTGGGGAAAAAAATTCCTTCCCGAATCCACATACGGCAATCAGACTAGCTCCCTGGATCAACGCAATATTAAGGAAACTAGTGTATATACCCTGTAATATTATACTTTCCAAGAAAGGCATCCAGTCCCTTCTTAAATTTTAGTAGGGAATCACTCATTACAACATCATATGGCAGAGAGTTCCATAGTCTCACTGCTCTTACAGTAAAGAATCCGCGTCTGTGAGTATGCTTAAACCTTCTTTCCTCCAGACATAGATGATGCCCCCTTGTCCCCGTCACAGGTCTAAGAGTAAAAAGATCATTAGAAAGGTCTTGGTATTGTCCCCGCATATATTTATACATTGTAATAAGATCACCCCTAAGCCTTCGATTCTCCAAACTAAATAACCCCAAGCGTAATAACCTGTCTTGGTATTGCAGACCCCCTAGTTCCCTAATAACCTTGGTCGCTCTTCTCTGCACCCCCTCCAGTTCAGCTATGTCTTTCTTATACACCGGAGACCAGAACTGTACACAGTATTCTAAGTGTGGTCGCACTAGTGACTTATATAGAGGTAAAATTATGTTTTCCTCATGAGCATCTATGCCTCTTTTAATGCATCCCATTATTTTATTTGCCTTTGCAGCAGCTGCCTGACACTGGCCGCTAAATGTGAGTTTGTCATCCACCCATACACCCAGGTCTTTTTCAGTGACTGTTTTGCCCAGTGTTTTACAATTAAGCACATAATTATACATCTTGTTCGTTCCACCCAAGTGCATGACCTTACATTTATCCCCATTAAAGCTCATTTGCCGTTTATCAGCCCAAGCTTCTAGTTTACATAAATCCTCCTGTAATATAAAATTGTCCTCCACTGTATTGATTACCCTGCAGAGTTTAGTGTCATCTGCAAATATTGAAATTCTACTCTCTATTTACCCTACAAGGTCAATAATAAATATGTTAAAAAGAAGCGGGCCCAAAACTTACCCCTGTGGTACCCCACTGCTAACTGTGACCCAGTCCGAGTGTGCTCCATTAATAACCACCCTTTGCTTCCTATCCCTGAGCCAGCTCTTAACCCACCTACACATATTTTCCCCTATCCCCATTGTTCTCATTTTATGTATCAACCTTTTGTGTGGCACCGTATCAAAAGCTTTTGAAAAGTCCATGTACACCACGTCCACTGCATTCCCTTGGTCCAGTCCAGAACTTACCTCTTCATAAAAGCTTATCAGATTAGTCTGACAGGAACGGTCCCTTGTAAACCCATGTTCTTATTGGGTCATAAGGTTATTCTTCTCCAGATACTCCAGTATAGTATCTCCTAGAAAACCCTCCAGGATTTACCCACAGTTGAGGTTAAACTTACTGGCCTATAATTTCCAAGTTCAGTTTTTGTCCCCTTTTTGAATATTGGCACCACATTTGCTATACGCCAGTCCTGTGGTACAGACCCTGTTATTATGGAATCTTTAAAGATTAAAAATAATGGTCTATCTATGACTGTGCTTAATTCCTGCAGTACTCGGGGGTGTATCCCATCCGGGCCCGGGGATTTGTCAATTTTAGTGATTTTTACACGCCGCCGTACTTCCTGCTGGGTTAAGCAGGTGACATTTAACAGAGAATTTTTACCCCTGATCACGTTATCCGTCATGGGATTTTCTTGTGTAAATACTCTTGAAAAAAAGTCATTTAGCATATTGGCTTTTTCCTCATCCTCATCCACCATTTCACCCAGACTATTTTTAAGGGGACCAACACTATCATTTTTTAGCTTCTTACTATTTATGTAGTTAAAGAATATTTTGGGATTATTTTTACTTTCTCTGGCAATGAGTCTCTCTGTCTCAATCTTTGCTGTCTTGATTTGCTTTTTACAGAATTTATTTAATTTTCTGTATTTATTTAATGCCTCACCACTACCTACTTGCTTTAATTCTCTAAATGCTTTCTTTTTATCTCTTATTGCGCCCCTTACAGCTCTATTTAGCCATAGTGGTTTCCTCCTATTTCTAGCATGTTTATACCCATATGGTATATATTGTGCACAGGTCCTATTCAGGATGTTAATAAACGTCTCCCATTTTCTTTGTGTATTTTTATGTCTCAGGATATCGACCCAGTTAATTGCACCAAGATCATCTCTCATCCGTTGGAAATTTGCCTTCCTGAAGTTTAGTGTCCTTGTAACCCCTCTACTACACATCTTATTAAAGGTTACATGAATACTTATTAATTTGTGATCACTTTTACCCAAGTGACCCTCAACCCTTACATTTGATATGCGGTCTGGCCTGTTGGTTAATATTAGGTCTAGCAGTGCCACCCCTCTTGTTGGGTCCTGAACCAGTTGTGAAAGGTAATTGTCTCTCATAGTAGTCAAAAACCTATTACCTTTGCTGGAACTGCATGTTTCGGTTCCCCAATGTATTTCAGGGTAGTTGAAGTCCCCCATAATAATGACTTCTCCTTGAGTCGCAGCTTCATCTATGATGAAGTACAATATATCTCGAGGAAACTGTCAGAATCACTGGGGTCCATGGAAGTGCTCCTGAGTTATTACCTCATAAAGGGACATTGGTCATGATTGTGAAAATTGGCCTGGTCATTAACATGAAAACGACCCTTGGGGGTTAAGGGGTTAAACATCTACAAAATCCACAGTTTATTCTTCAGTGATGTTCAGACATCACTGTCTGACTACTCACAGAGAAGTTATACATGATTTGTTTGCCCTCTTGATCTATAAACAGTCATTAATTATTCAAATTCGGGAGCACTGACAGTTCCTCCTCTTTTGGACTCAGAGGATATGTAATCACTGGGTGCAGTCAGGGAGCAGAAACTGCTGGATCTCAGGAGCCCCAGTTACTGGGGAAAAAAAAGTAATGTATTAATAATGTATTAATAAGTTCATATGCCCATCAAAGAACTTGTACGACCTTATAAGGTGTAAATTGTGCAAAATAAGTTAAAAACGAATTAAAAAAAGAAAAAAGCAAATAAAAGAAACATTGCCAACATAAATATCTCTGTTTAAGTTGATTACTGGTATTAAAATATTAATAACATTGTTACCTTTAGAATATAAGATTAAAATATTATTAAAATATATACAATATTGCTTGTATTTGCAATGCTTTATTATTTTATCTTTGAACTACACAATATAATCTCCCAATATAGGTGAAAATGTTGTAGCTGGAGGCAAAATTGATTTTTTAATCCTTTGTTATGTTCGATAAATTATTGTGCCTTAAAAGCCTTAACTTATCTTAGAATGAAAGTTATCAATTTAACATGTCAGAATGCTTCCTGCATACAGTATATCTAAAATAGAAAATATATTGCATTGATTTTTCAGAATTTAATTCATGGATTTTATTCCACAGAGATTGCTTTTTATTTATTACATGTACTTCACTGATTAAGGTTAGACATCTGTTTGACTGAACATTAAAATTGACCTGACCCAGTTATCTCAGGATGAAACAATAAGGAATGTGGAAAAAAGAAAGGCCTCAAGAAAAGTATCTTTGAACATTACTTTATTTTCATTGGCAACAATACTTGTATACCCCTTCCATAATTAGGAGTGGTTTCTAATCTGATGTCTTGAGAAAAAAATGTGCCCTTTTCTGCATTCTAAAACTAGAATTACATATGCAGACATGAATGCAAACATAGATGTCAGCATTAGGGATGAGTGAGTAGAGAAACACTCAGGCTCACTGTACTCGTTACGAGTAGCTCCTAATACTCGGGTATTCTTAATGAGTAGTGAGTTCTATGTAAGTCTATGGGAAATGCGAGTAATGGGCTGGGTATGTGTGTGGGTGGAGAATGTGTGCAGAGAATGGGTGCAGTGGCATGTTGGGCTCTGTGTGTGTGCGGTGCCTGTGTGGGGCTGAGCTGGGCAGAGGCCGGCACAGTCCTGCACAGCATCGACAGAGCCTGGGACAGCCCCGCACAGGCCCGGCAGAGGCTGGCACAGCCTACAGAGCCTGGCACAGCCCGCACAGCCCACAGAGCCCCACAGAGCCTGGCACAGCCCTGCACAACCCCAGCACACACACACATCCCCGCAGACATAAATGCACACATTCTCCGCACACACACACACAGCCTCACAGACACCCACACACATTCTTCACACACACATAGTCATAGCTTAATAGCCTGTTACTTACAGGCTATGACTATGATGCTGTGCGGCCAGCCAATCACAGTAATGCCACAACAAAGAAGGCGGTGGCTTTACTGTGATTGGCTAATACATGCTGGGTGGGAGATCCGAATATTGCGAGGTATGTAGTGAAATTTACTGGCTAGGATTCGAGCACCGCAGGTACCACATTACTCGCCGAGTACTGAATCCTAACAAGTATACTCGCTCATCCCTAGTCAGTAAACTTGCTAATTTTCTTATAGCATAACACATATAAAATGATAAATTGTGGAAATAAGAATCATTTATTTGTAAACAGAAGGGATGGGCAGCATAGTGTTTACCTGCCCAGGTCTCAAAACTAATGCACTTTCATGATGCAGCAAACCCATGTATTAAAAATGGCAGCAACACAGGTGCAACATACTGATGAGACAACCACTCACATTCTACCAATTGATGGAGGGCGTGATTGCTTTGTATTAGATTGCAGAAAAACATCTTGTTTAGGCCACAACACACAGGTAATGCAATGTCTGTCTTATAGTGAATTAGTGACGCCCATACTAGTAGATAAGCAAGTAAAATTAATAAGTGAGATGATCTTTTGAAATTAGAATTCATTGACTTCGCCAAATTTCTCCTCAATGTTTGCACATTTTGCATAAATAAAAAGTTGAAGCCTGGAAAATAAGTATAAAATACTGTGAGTGCAAATTTAATTGCCTCATTTGTTAAATTGACCCAAAAGCTTCACCAGTTGGGGAGTTCATATTTCCCTGTTATCAAAATAATTCCCCCTCGCCTAAAATTTCTAAAAAAAATTTTGAAAAAAAATACCAGCAACATGAAAATAAATTCACACATGAAAATGTCCTTGTGTACTGTACAACATGCCACCACCGTGAGCAGACTTTTCAGGAGTTGTAGGGCCTCCTCCAATAACAGCACGTGAGAATTACTTGATACAGAAGTGACCATAGGAAAAGCTGATTTGGCCACAGGGAATGTTTTTAACTCTCATTATTTGCACTGTGTATCATGGCTTTCAGCAACCTCCTCTTGTGATAATCTCAACTCCTCTTCACCATTGTCCATTTCCCAGATTTTGTCAAATACAGAATTGTCATCATTATCTTCATCATCATCATCATCATCAATGTTTCGGCTGACAAATGCCTTTTTGTGTGAAATGGCCCACCCTCATTTCTACCCTCAGGTTTGCTCTGGCTCAAAGTGCTACAAACGCATTCAGTGTCCCTACCACCTTGGCTTGCATAGCCTGCGCCAAAGATTAGCAGTAGAATTATATTGTCCATCTCATCATGCACCATGTCTTCCGAGAACAAGGCTCACTGTTCATGTATTCAAAAGTATTATCTGGAAAACTTTTTTCCTGGTGCAGAATGTTCTTTGGCACCCAGGATACTGTGAGTTAGGGGACTTTGAAGCAGAACAGAACCAGATTTCATTGACTGCCTGGAAATTTAGCTCTGCTTAAAATTAACCATTATGGTGGCAGACGAAGTGGCAAAAAAAAACAAAACCCCACTAAAGCCTTTAATCTATATTAAATATCAGTATGAAAACCACACGGGATGCATTACATAAATATTTGCTAGAAAGCCAGAGTTCCTTATTGTAATAGGAATTATTCATTACAGACAAAGTACATGAATTGTTTTACAATTGTAGGGTATCAAAATGTATATATGGAAACAAAAACAAGGAGAAAGTCGGCACCATTCAACCTGTGTGCATGATCTTGTCCTTAAACCAAACTTTGGATTGAGCAATCAAGCCTGCAAGTACCAAGTGCTCACAAAATAAGATTCAAACATGTATAGAGGAATAAAAAGTAGTGGTGCTACCATTTATTGGGGTTGGTAATTCCAGGACCAGAAGAAGCTCAGGAAAAAGAGAAACAATCGTCTTCCCTCTCTGCAAACAGATTTAAACATGTTTTTCTGAATAAAGACATTGGATTAAAGGACTGGTGAGTGCCACTACTTTTTCTTCCTATATACATGTATATATGGAGCTACAAGTACTTTATTATTTATCCCTATCTAGCAACAGTGGTTGGCACCCTAAATAATACGGCAATGTTGTACCCGCAAAAGCAAAAAAGAGGCAATAAATATATGTGTGCAGGTAAAAAATTAAAGGGACTAGTGTAATCATTATCAACTCCATTAAATTGTAGATATCCATTAGTAATAAAGAGGAATATTGTACAAAATATAAATAATGTACCTAGCTAAACAATTAAAGATGCAAATAATTAGGCACTTATTTATAAATACTTTTTATGGATATCTGAAATGCTGACAATATTTATCTAAAACAGTTAAAGGTCCATCAAAGATATCTTAAATTTTTCCAACACATTTCCCCTCCAGTGAGTGAAATTCATCAGTGGAACAAGTGTGCATATCCATTGATAAAGCAGGACAGATGCAACAAATTTTAAATAAATAGCAATATGCAAATTGTCTCTTCAGAGAGGAAGTGAATGAATTGAATGCTAGTGAAACCTATTGGAAGTAGCAATCCTACAAGTGAATATTGACCCTTTGCAATATGACTTAAGATAAAAGCTAAATCAGAATCTCAATTTGAAGACAGTGTTTCAGAGTATTACGCCTTGTCAGTGCAAAGTAAGAGATATTATTTGGCTTGGTTAGAGGTCAAATCAGATCTCATACTTTGCATTGATGAGGGACAATGCTCCAAACACCATGTCTGCAAATTGAGATTGTGATTTGACTTTTATCCTAAGTCATATGGCAAGAAGATTCCTACTTCCAATAGGTGGCACCGGAGTTCAAGTCCTCTTCCTCTCTGAAGAAACAATTTAGATATTCAATTTCCCAGAGGAATATGAAAGGTGTATAAGTTCCCTCATACTGGAATGCCAGATCTGGCATGTCACTTTACACAAGGAGAATGCTTACCCCTTACCCCTTGGATCCAAATAAATAGTAAGATACACATCATGATGAGATTAGAAGTACAATTAAAACCGCTCAATTTAGACCCCTAAACAGGAAAGGATTTTGGCAAAAGCATGCAGAGAACACATCGATATATTAAATATCATAGCATGCATAACATTTTGAAATGTTTCGCCATGATAACCACATGACCTCCGCAGGCGTATGCTCAAAGGAGGTTAGAATTCCAGCACGCCGAGTCCTGAAAATGTTTTACATACATTTGGTAGAGTATATGAAATATGCACAGTCTGTCTTTCAAAGATTTAACTTTTCTGGAAGTAAATAAGGGAGAAGATTGAATATAATCACTGATGTCAGGCTCTGCCACTAGAATATGAATACATATGGGATAAATCGGATTGTTAAATACATATTCCAATTCCAAGGATACTCTCAATATACAATGTGAATCATGAAAAACCAGAGAGTTTTTCTTGATCCTATTAGAAGAAATCAAGAAAAGTTGTTGCCAATTTGTCCTGAGTACGACAATACCCCATATGTGTGGGTAAACCACTGTTTGGGTGCACAGCAGAGCTCGGAAGGGAATGAGCACCGTTTTACTTTCATGGCAGAATTGGCTGCAGAGATCAGACAAAATGTCGCATTTGGAGAGCCCCTGATGTGCCTAAAAAGTGGAAACCACAAATTCTAACTCCAACCCTAACCACAACACACCCCTAACCCCGATCCCAACTCTAACCACAACCCTAACCCCAACATACCCCTATCCCTAATCTCAACCCTAACCACAAACCTAAACCTAACACATCCCTAACCTTAATACCAACCCATACTCTTATCCTAACCCTAATACCAACCTTAACCCTAATCCAAACTTTAACTATAATCAAAACCCTAACCCCAACTACAGTCCAAACCCTAACTTTAGCCCCAACCCTAACCCTAACTTTAGCCCCAACCCTAACCCTAAATTCAGACCCAACCCTAACCCTAACTTTAGCCCCAACCTTAACCCTAAACTTAGCCCAACCCTAACTTTAGCACTAACCCTAACCCTATCTTTAGCCCCAACCCTAGCACTAACTTTAGCCCAACTCACTTTAGCTCAAATCTAATCCTAATGGGAAAATGGAAATACTTTTTTATTTTATTCTTTTTCCCTAAAGGGGTGATAAAGGGGGGTTTGATTTATTATTTTTTTATTTTGATCACTGTGTTAGGGTTGGCGGATTGCACTAAATAAAGAATAAATAATAAATTACAATTGCAACCCAGGGTACACTGTGCAGAGATGTATAACTGCTCTTAGTGTGAACAATGGCAGATAAAAACTAGCGAACACACTGCGTTAAAACCACACAGAGCAAACGGCATGCAGAGTACCAAGCTCAGTTAACCACTGAAAGGCAAGGAAATATAAGTGCCAAGCTCAGCTAATCATCGAGCAGCCCCAGACAGTGCTTGCGATCTATCCCGTGCAGCTGAATAATCCCAGCGCCTAACTTAGGGTCTATCACAGTGATTAAAATTAACCAATAGGAAAAATCTCCTATTGTTGCCAGGTGCTGGCAGGCAGATCTCGGTGGGCGTACGGCACATTTGTCTGCCATTTTCTTACCGGAAGAAGATGCTTGCGGCTGTGGGGGGAAGCAGGAGGGTCCATGGACACCGGGAGGTACCCGGACGATCAGTAACCCTGTTTCTCTCTCCTCTGATGTGCAATCACATTAGAGGAGAGAGAAATTAAATGGCAAATTGGACTTATTTGGATTTTTTTCGGTAGATGTTATACCGTTAATAACAGCGATCGCAACCCCTGGGTCAGTAAAACCTGACTCGAATCATGTTCTCTGGGGTCTCAGCTACCTGCGGCAGCTGAGATCATGGAAAAATTCCTACTCTGGGAGGTGCTTTAAACTTTTTTTCCTCAGCGCTGCGGTTTAAGCACCCTTAACTGCCACCGTTAAAGGACACATGGGTGGTCGATAAGGGGTTAAAGCAGTAGATGTGAATATTTTTTTTTCATTTCAATTATACAATTTTAAAAAATGTAAAACTAATATGCTCTCCAGCCAAATGATGCAGAAGTGAAGTTAAATGGAAGAGGAAATTCAAATGACTATAGTGTGAGCTAGATTAAAAGAAATGGGGTATCTGAGACAAATAGAAGAGCCAATTAGTAAAGCTAAAAATATAGATAGATCAAGATGCATAAACAATAGAATAGTTAATGGAAACAGACTTGATTCTTAAAGAAAATATTTTACCTTCATGAAGACGTATAAGACTACTGCGAAAAAATCTTAAATAAATTAGAAATGTAAAGACACTGGCGGGCAGGGAGTGGGCGGAAAGACTATTTTGGTCCTTGAATGTGGCATGTAGAAGCGCTTAAGAGCGTGAAATGGCCATTGTCCTTCACAGTCGCCCTGCTCACTCCCTGCCTACCAATTTGTTTGCATTTCTAATGGATGAAAGAATTTTTGGGCTGCAGAACCTGCTGAGTTCCATTTTTCCACTATCCTGCTTGAATGCATTTGGATCCTCTGCTCCACACATGGGAAGAAAATTGTGCTAGTAAGTGAAAAGCTAGTGTCAAAATAACTTCACTCCATATTTGTATAACAATATTGCGAGGCAGATCCACAATATAATTAAAAAGTGATAAAATCACACTGGCATTTACAAACTTAATGGGGGCTGAAGCTGCTGGCAGCCTGACAGGCTCCATATGCAATCCTGTCAATGTGAATGTACTGTATACGAAGTCTTTGAAAAAAGAGCAGCTGCCGCGATACTAGTTTCATGCTCGAAAATGAGGAAATGCGTGTGGGCCAAAGAGAAATCGAGATGGGCTCTAAATGGAAAACTGGAATGAAGGACGTAGCACTTACAGAGTGGTTGATAGGTGTGCTGAGCATCCTGTTTGTCTGGTTGCTGGGGCAGTCCCTGTGTGGCAAGCAGCAATGGGAGCAACTTCCCTTTGCTGAGCCACCCGTGGTAATCGCTGAGACACGAAGTGGCGGTTTCTTCATGTGGCTGTGTAATAGCCACTTTGTGTCTTTAAAATGGCAGTATAGTCATATAAGGGCTTGTTTTTGTGGAACAAGTTGTTCTTTTGAATAACACTGCAGATTTTACCATATAGTGTACTGAAAAATATGAAACAAGCTCCAAGAGTGGTGAAATTGCAAAAAAGCAGAATTCTACAATAGGTTTTTTGTTTTTTTATTTAGCACGTTGAATATTTGTAAAAAAAAATACTGACCTGCCAATATGATTCTGCAGGTCAGTACAAGTAGACTGCTAGAGTTGGCAGATCGTACTAATTTAATTTAAACTATGAAGTGCGATCGCAACCCAGGGTCCACCGTGCAGAGATGTTAAACTGCTGCTAGTGTGAACAATGACGGATAAAAAACTACTAGTGAACATTCCTCCTAAAACACACTGAGTAAACTCCACACAGTGTGAATGAAATGCAAAAACCCAACACCAGGTAATACTCAGAAATGCAAAGCAAGAGGAGTACCAGCTCAGTTAACCACCGAGGGGTACCAGGGAGATGAGTACCATCTACACCTCTATAAGGTTTGTAAACCTTTTCTATGCCCTTATGCACATGTGAAAAATGTCTAGATACCGCAAAGGGAGAAAGAGCCGCTGGGTTAGCCTCATCCAATGGATGCCTTCTAATTCTACTTTTTAGGGAGCACGTAGTGCAACCCACATACTGTAATTTGCAAAGGGTGCATTCAATGAGATACACTACATACTGTATGTGTATATCATTGAAATGTATAAAATCCTTAATTTGATATTCCCTTAAATTGCTATGCAACTGATATTTATTGTTTTTTTAACACAAACTTGCACACCAAACAACGTTGTGCACCACACTTTCAGATCCAACCATGTTTTTTCCCCTATTTGATGTTAATTGATTACTATTAAATAAAGTCGGTCATAATATAGATCCCAATGTAGGGGCTTTCCTTGCTACATATCGTATTTCATTGTTGACTATCTGTGTGAGTATGTCATCTTGATATAATAAAGCTTGGTGTATCAAAACCTAGCGGTTGAAGGTGGTTGTCTACCCATGAGCCAATTCTTTCTCCTAATGCTCCTATTCTTGCAACTAATAGTTTTTAAAGGAGGTAGAAAGGTTTTCTTATGACCTTAGGAAGGGCACGATATATGGGGATTACCAAATGTTCTACATAAAGATAATCTATTTTTTATTTATTGCTTCTGTAAATAATCCCTCTTGTAATAGATCACATAATAATTGATTATACCTGCCTGAAGGGATTTCTTTTAATTTAACATACGTATTAGTATCCTTCAAATCCTCTAAAATTATTTTTAAATAGACCCACATTCAACAAAACTATTGTACCCCTTTATCAAATTGACAAATCAATATATCCTGATTATTTTCAATTTCTGATAAAGCCTTTCTTTCACCTACAGTTAAATTAATATGTAGAGTTTCTATTTTTTGTCTAACATTTTTCTTAAGGGTACTTAACTCTTTTTCCACCAACTCCTGAAATTGATCCAAGAGGGCTGGACGAGATTGTACCCTGTTTTTGTTATCATCTTTTACCAGCACTTGCTGTTTATTGTTACATATATTTCACAACAGAGTATTCATGCACGTTTGTCATACTGTGTGTTTTTTCTGTGTCTCAGTCTTTGGGTGGTGTGAACATTGTCTTACTGACCTGTTTATTCTTGTGCATGTCCCATGAGTTTTTAATTTATTAATTTCTTGCTCATGCAAGCTTTGGGTGATCCCCGCCTCTCTCTTGTGGGACTTGCACATGAAGAGACATTTTGCCCAGCGTGCCCATACTGGGCAGCGCCTTTCTGAATCCTGCTCATGTAGGTATTGTTCACATGATCAGGTTTAAATACATTAGATAGGACTACTCCAAGAAGGGTATACCGTGACATGGTGGAGTGGCTTTGTATACATTTTTTGCAAAAAAAGTATCAACTAAATACCCTGTTTTTGTTATCATCTTTTACCAGCACTTGCTGTTTATTGTTACATATATTTTACAACAGAATATTCATGCACGTTTGTACTACTGTGTGATTTTTCTGTGTCTCAGTCTTTGGGAGGTGTGAACATTGTGTTACTGACCTGTTCATTCTTGTGAATGTCCCATGTGCTTTTAAGTTAAATTAATATATAGAGTTTCTATTTTTTGTCCAACATTTTTCTTAAGGGTACTTAACTCTTTTTCCACCAACTCCTGAAATTGATCCAAGAGGGCTGGACGAGATTGTATTGGATAAAAGAATTTATTAGTAGTCATAAACTCATTATTACGATTGCCCACTACATCTCAAGATTCAACTTCAATTTGTTTTAAGCACAGGAACGATCTTTGCAACACAAAATTTCTGAAATGAAATATATCTTCTGATACATCAGTGTGAACAGGCTTTAGATCTACATTTTAATATGTTAACACTTCTTTGGAAAAATGAAATTTGAGTGTTATACTGTGGGTTAACCTGTTGATGTCCAAGATTGTTTTGAAAACAATTCAAATTCACTAGTTGGTGAGAAACCCAGTCCTTTACTCAACAGAATTGTTTGCTGTCTTGAAATTATGTATCTAGATAAATTCCATATAGGTATATTTAGTAACGTTGATTTCTGTTGCGGGTTGGATAGTGTTTTCCTTTTATGCTTCCTCCCTGCCCATTTTCTCCATTTTTTGCTTGTCTGTTCATTGAATCCAAAAAGTAATTCTTTTTTGTTGCATGAAAAGGAGTTCATTGTTGGAACCTATAGAGGAGTCTGAGTTATCCTCCGTTGTTGTCACAATAGAAGTATCAGATGTACGATCTATGTTGCTGAAAGTAACTATTATTCCTGCCAATACGTTGTCTTTTTTTTAATAAATAAAGGTTTTTCATTCCAATTATAAACCTGATTATTCTTATAGTTCTCTGAGTTTCCAATTTTTTTTCTTTTTATAGACATGATGTTCTTTTCCATTTTGTCAAAATTAGATGCGAGTCCCACATTCAGAGTTTTGAACTTTTTCAGTTGTGCTTGATGTTACAATGATTTTTGAAGATCTTAGATCTCATTCTTAATTTTACTTAATTCCACCTCCTCTTGTTTAACAATAAGTTGCATTAATTTAAGAGAACACTGGCTCAATATTGAATTCCATTCAACTTGAAATTCTTCATTATAAATGGTTGCAATAGTCTTTTTAATTTGCAACCCTCTAGGTATCATATCTTTATCTAGATACATTTTTAGGGTTGTTTGATCCCATACTATTCTCATTTCTTTAGATCTTTTGTTTTCCAGTGTTAACATTAGATTTTTCAATTCATTGGATTTGCTTATATCAACATGTGCTTGATTCCCAAACACCGATGCAACATTATTCAATTTATCTGAGAAGTCATATATATCATGAAACCTGCTGTAGGTGAGGATCATATTATTCATTGGAAACAATATTTTGTTTCATATGCTAGTAAAGTGGTGACCATTAAATTGGAAAGGGAGTATTTAGTCCCAGGGAGCAAGACAAAAACCTCAGCATACATATTAACCCTCCGTCAGGCGCAATAGATCTGACAGGCACACAGTAATTAGTTTCACTTCTCTCTCCTTGCCCACTTATCAGAAAACCCCACCCCTCCTAGTTATCTCCTGACTCTACAGGCTCTGTGAAACCTGATATCACAGTGACTCAGCAGACCTTCTAGTGAGCAGATATCAACACTTTGGCTTCTCAGGTACATTGCGCCTGATTTCAACACAAATTGAAAGGTTAGTATTTTCTTTTTTTATTCATCACGATTGTGTATTTAGCTTGTTTTATGAAGGATTAATGCTAAGTTAGTGTACATAAGTACTGTTTTCTTAGACAAAAGGAGGGTGGCTTCTAAGGCACATTGCGCCCTAACACATACTCTTTCTCTCTTGCTTCAGATTTTCTGCTGCAATGGCCAGAAAACAGTATGATTCATCTAAACCCCTTCATTTAGAAGAAATGAAGATTTTTTTGTTAGAAGATGATGAGGAAGAACCAGCAGTAACTGAGGATTTAGAGGAATCTAGTGACATTTCATCTGAAGATGAGGTAGCAAAATGTAACACTGGTTCTGGAACAGAGCAGGATGGTGATGACACTGATACAGAGGAAACAGACACAGATCTAGCTTATTATTTGGGCAAAGATAAAAATACAAAGGACGTCCCAAGGACGTTCCAGAACAAACACCGACTCTACCACCTTCTAAAAGACGCAGTTGTACTACCTGCTCATTTGTATCTGGTTTCAGAAGGCTTTCTAAATATGACTGCAAAATATGTAAAGAATCAATCTGCCTTTCCCATGCAACTTTCGTCTGCCAGCCTTGCTTTTCTAAGTGTACCTGTGCTGCTTCTGCTGCAATTGAAACCACTGAAGATGAGTAGAAAATAATTAAGTAACATCTAAGTGCAATATCCTTTAAGTTTTTTTCCATAATTTTATATTTAAGCAATAGTTAAGTAAAGATAACTGGAGCCTATTTGGCGGTACTACCGAAAAGTGGTACTTTTAGTTTTAATAAGTTTATGGTTAATAAATGTTTTTTTTTGCATCTGATTTGGTGTAATCTCTTTTAATACATTCCTATGAAGGTCACTGACTACTTCTATAGTCCTGAAATTGAAATATGTAGCTACTATAGGTGGTTTTCTGACCTGTGCTTGTCAGGCACATTGCACATGAACTGAGGAGAATCTATATTGCGCCTGACGGAGGGTTAAAAAGAAGGAAGGCAGTCAGCTCACCTACTGTCGGGACTTCTCATTCTTTCCTGCATGGAGAAAAGCTGAACAGGCAGTGCAATATGCAAAAAAAAGATGAGTTCCAGCGGGAAACCAAGGATTCTTAAAAAAATTCAACTTTTATTACTCCAAAATAAAAAAATATACAGATATGGTTACCAGAGACTTTAGCTGGGGAGTCAGCAGTTACCACACATATAAAAGGAGCCTGAGTAAAGTTGCTGGACCAACGTCTGTGCTAAGCAGCAGTCCCAGTGGTCGGGCACGAATGGAAGATGACGGCACCAGAGAAAGCTTGGGATTTATCTTGCACAGCAGAAGAATCCTGGCACCAAACAAACACAATAGCAAAAATGTACAGCTTTTTTTATTTAAATGGGGAAAAAAAATCCAAAGTTTGTAAAGAAAAAATGTTTGATTAAGTTGCCATTTTGCGAGACCCGTAGCGTCTCCATTTTTCAAAATCTGTGGCTGAATGAGGACTTTTTTTGCTAACCAAGCTGATGTTTTTATTGATGCCATTTTTGGGGAGATATAATGTTTTTACTGCCTGTAATTGGATTTTATTGCAATGTTGTGGCATCCAAAAAAACGAAATACTGACTTATAGATTTTTTTTCTTATTATGCCTTTTATTGATCAGATTAATTTTACTTTATATTTTTCTGATCGGATATTTCTGAACTTAGCAATAACAATTATGTCTATTTTTTGTTATTATTTTATTTTGAATGGGGCTAAAAGGGAGTGATTAGAACTTTCCTGAATTTTTTTTTACTTGTATCCATAGTCCCCATAGAGGATTGATGCTGCAATTGTCTGATCGCCTGTGCCACACTTACAGAGGCATAAAACTGTTTGGGCACCCGTGGACAAAAATACTGATATTGTGAACAGTTAAGAAAAATTAAGATGAAATGATCTCTAAAAGGCCTAAAGTTAAAGATGACACATTTCCTTTGTATTTTAAGCAAAAAAAAAAAAAAAAATATATATATATATAATCATTTATGTTTTTCATTTTAAAAATGACAAAAATTGAAAATGGGCCTACGTTAGAGTTTGGGCTCCCTTGAAGGTTTGTGTGCTCAGATAACGTTGACAAAGGTTTCAGACCTTAATTAACCTGTTAGGGTTATGACTAGTGTTGAGCGATACCATCCGATATCCTAAAATATCGGATCGGATGGTATCGGCCCGATACGAAAAAAGTATCGGGTATCGCCGATTCCGATACCGGAAGTCCCATTCAAGTCTATGGGACTTCCGGTATCGGAATAAGAAAAACCCTTTTCTGTCCTTGTACAGCCTCTTGGGGGGTGTACGGACCATCTGGGGGGCTGTGCCGACTGCCCGGGGGTCTGTGCAGACTGCCGGGGGTCTGTACCGGCCTGCCGGGGGGCTGTGCGGACTGCCGGGGGTCTGTACCGGCCTGCCGGGGGGCTGTGCCGGCCTGCCGGTGGTCTGTACTGACTGTTCGGGGGTCTGTGCAGGCTGCGGTGGGCTGTGCCGGCCTGCCGGTGATCTGTACCGACTGTCTGGGGGTCTGTGTAGGCTGTGGTGGGCTGTGCTGGCCTGCCGGTGGTCTGTACCGACTGTCCGGGGGTCTGTGCAGGCTGCGGGGGTCTGTACCGGCCTGCCGGGGGCTGTTCCGGCCTGCCGGTGGTCTGTACCGACTGTCCGGAGGTCTGTGCAGGCTGCAGGGGTCTGTGCAGGATCGTCCGATGGGACTACAAGTCCCATCGGGCGATGCCTGCTACCATGACGGTGATTGACACATTAGCCAATGATGGGACAGTAGTAGTCCCATCATCCGGCTAATGTGTTGAATGTACAAAAAAAAAATACATACTACATACATACTACATGCTACATACATACTACATACATGCTACATACATGCAACATACATACTACATACATGCTACATACATGCTACATACATACTACATGCATGCAACATACATACATACATACTACATATATACCACATGCATGCAACATGCATACTACATATATACTACATGCAACATACATACTACATATATACTACATGCATACTACATATATACTGCATATATACTACATGCATATTACATATATACCACATATATACTACATGCATGCAACATACATATATACTACATGCAACATGCATACTACATATATACTACATGCATGCAACATACATACATACTACATATATACCACATGCATGCAACATGCATACTACATATATACTACATGCATGCAACATACATATATACTACATGCAACATGCATACTACATATATACTACATGCATGCAACATACATACATACTACATATATACCACATGCATGCAACATGCATACTACATATATACTACATGCATGCAACATACATATATACTTCATGCAACATGCATACTACATATATACTACATGCAGGCAACATACATACATACTACATATATACCACATGCATGCAACATGCATACTACATATATACTACATGCATGCAACATACATATATACTACATGCAACATGCATACTACATATATACTACATGCATGCAACATACAAACATACTACATTAAAAAAGGCATCAACAAACTGGAGCAAGTTCAGAAAAGAGTGACCAGAATGGTGACCGGTCTGCAAACCCTGTCTTATGAGGAAAGGTTGCAGGATTTGGGAATGTTTAGTTTGCAAAAGAGAAGACTGAGAGGAGACTTAATAGCTGTCTACAAATATCTAAAGGGCTGTCACATTGTAGAAGGATCAACTTTATTCTCATTTGCACAAGGAAAGACTAGAAGCAATGGGATGAAACTGAATGGGAAGAGACACAGATTAGATATTAGAAAAAACTTTTTGACAGTTAGAGTGATCAATGAGTGGAACAGGCTGCCACGAGAAGTGGTGAGTTCTCCTTCAATGGAAGTCTTCAAACAGAGGCTGGACAGACATCTGACTGGGATGATTTAGCGAATCCTGCTTTGAGCAGGGGGTTGGACCAGATGGCCCAGGAGGTCCCTTCCAACTCTACGATTCTATGATACATATATACCACATGCATGCAACATGCATACTACATATATACAACATATATACTACATGCATACTACATATATACCATATGCATGCAACATACATACATACTACTAGTGTTGAGCATTCCGATACTGCAAATATCAGGTATCGGCCGATATTCGCTGTATCGGAATTCCGATACCGAGTACCGATATTTTTTCAATATCGGAATCGGAGGTTCACATAATGCAAAGAGCCACTGCTGTGGCTCTGATTGGCTGCCGAAATGACGTCATCATGATGAGCGGTCTGTGCGCATCATGATGCGCCGTCAATTCGGGCCTCGGGGGGGTCTATGCCGACTGCCCGGGGGTCTGTACCGGCCTGCCGGGGGTCTGTGCCGACTGCCCGGGGCTCTGTACCGGCCTGCCGGGGGTCTGTGCCGACTGCCCGGGAGTCTGTGCCGACTGCCCGGGGGTCTGTACCGGCCTGACGGGGGGCTGTGCCAGCCTGCCGGTGGTCTGTACCGACTGTCCGGGGGTCTGAGCGGACTGCCGGGGGTCTGTACCGGCCTGCCGGGGGGCTGTGCCGGCCTGCCGGGAGCTGTGCAAACTGTCCGGGGGTCTGTGGAGGCTGCGGGGATCTGTACCGGCCTGCCGAGGGGCTGTGCCGGCCTGCCTGTGGTCTGTACTGACTGTCCGGGGGTCTTAGCGGACTGCTGGGGGTCTGTACCGACTGTCCGGGGGTCTGTGCAGGCTGCGGGGGTTTGTACCGGCCTGCCGGGGGGCTGTGCCAGCCTGACGGTGGTCTGTATCGACTGTCCGGGGGTCTGAGCGGACTGCCGGGGGTCTGTACTGGCCTGCCGGGGGCTGTGCCGACTGTCCGGGGGTCTGTGCAGGCTGCGGGGGTCTGTGCAGGCATCTTTCGATGGGACTACAAGTCCCATCAGGCGATGCCTGCTACCATGATGGTGATTGACACATTATCCAATGATGGGACAGTAGTAGTCCCATCATCCAGCCTATGTGTTGAATGTAAAAAAAAAAAAAATACATACTACATACATACTACATGCTATATACATACTACATACATGCTGCATGCTACATACATACTACATGCATGCAACATACATACTACATATATACCACATGCATGCTACATATATACCACATTTATACTACATGCATGCAACATACATACTACATGCATGCAACATACAACATATATGCTACATGCATGCAACATGCATACTACATATATACTACATGCATGCAACATACATACATACTACATATATACCACATGCATGCAACATACATATATACAACATATATACTACATGCAACATACATACTACATATATACTACATGTATGCAACATACATATATACTACATACAGTGGGGCAAAAAAGTATTTAGTCAGTCAGCAATAGTGCAAGTTCCACCACTTAAAAAGATGAGAGGCGTCTGTAATTTACATCATAGGTAGACCTCAACTATGGGAGACAAACTGAGAAAAAAAAATCCAGAAAATCACATTGTCTGTTTTTTTTTTCATTTTATTTGCATATTATGGTGGAAAATAAGTATTTGGTCAGAAACAAAATTTCATCTCAATACTTTGTGATATATCCTTTGTTGGCAATGACAGAGGTCAAACGTTTTCTGTAAGTCTTCACAAGGTTGCCACACACTGTTGTTGGTATGTTGGCCCATTCCTCCATGCAGATCTCCTCTAGAGCAGTGATGTTTTTGGCTTTTCGCTTGGCAACACGGACTTTCAACTCCCTCCAAAGGTTTTCTATAGGGTTGAGATCTGGAGACTGGCTAGGCCACTCCAGGATCTTGAAATGCTTCTTACGAAGCCACTCCTTCATTGCCCTGGCGGTGTGCTTTGGATCATTATCATGTTGAAAGACCCAGCCACGTTTCATCTTCAATGCCCTTGCTGATGGAAGGAGGTTTGCACTCAAAATTTCACGATACATGGCCCCATTCATTCTTTCATGTACCCGGATCAGTCGTCCTGGCCCCTTTGCAGAGAAACAGCCCCAAAGCATGATGTTTCCACCACCATGCTTTACAGTAGGTATGGTGTTTGATGGATGCAACTCAGTATTCTTTTTCCTCCAAACACGACAAGTTGTGTTTCTACCAAACAGTTCCAGTTTGGTTTCATCAGACCATAGGACATTCTCCCAAAACTCCTCTGGATCATCCAAATGCTCTCTAGCAAACTTCAGACAGGCCCGGACATGTACAGGCTTAAGCAGTGGGACACGTCTGGCACTGCAGGATCTGAGTCCATGGTGGCGTAGTGTGTTACTTATGGTAGGCCTTGTTACATTGGTCCCAGCTCTCTGCAGTTCATTCACTAGGTCCCCACGCGTGGTTCTGGGATTTTTGCTCACCGTTCTTGTGATCATTCTGACCCCACGGGGTGGGATTTTGCGTGGAGCACCAGATCGAGGGAGATTATCAGTGGTCTTGTATGTCTTCCATTTTCTAATTATTGCTCCCACAGTTGATTTCTTCACTCCAAGCTGGTTGGCTATTGCAGATTCAGTCTTCCCAGCCTGGTGCAGGGCTACAATTTTGTTTCTGGTGTCCTTTGACAGCTGTTTGGTCTTCACCATAGTGGAGTTTGGAGTCAGACTGTTTGAGGGTGTGCACAGGTGTCTTTTTATACTGATAACAAGTTTAAACAGGTGCCATTACTACAGGTAATGAGTGGAGGAAAGAGGAGACTCTTAAAGAAGAAGTTACAGGTCTGTGAGAGCCAGAAATCTTGATTGCTTATTTCTGACCAAATACTTATTTTCCACCATAATATGCAAATAAAATGAAAAAAAAACAGACAATGTGATTTTCTGGATTTTTTTTTCTCAGTTTGTCTCCCATAGTTGAGGTCTACCTATGATGTAAATTACAGACGCCTCTCATCTTTTTAAGTGGTGGAACTTGCACTATTGCTGACTGACTAAATACTTTTTTGCCCCACTGTATATACTACATGCATGCAACATACATATATACTACATGCAACATGCATACTACATATGTACTACATGCATGCAACATACATACATATTACATATATACCACATGCATGCAACATGCATACTACATATACACCACATATATACTACATGCATGCAACATACATACAACATATATACTACATGCATGCAACATGCATACTACATATATACTACATGCATGCAACATACATACTACATATATACCACATGCATGAAACATGCAAACTACATATATACCACATATATACTACATATATACCGCATGCATGCAACATACATATATACAACATATATACTACATGCAACATACATACTACATATATACTACATGCATGCAACATACATATATATTACATATATACTACATGCAACATACAAACTACATATATACTACATGCATGCAACATACATATATATACTACATGCAACATGCATACTACAAATATACCACATGCATGCAACATGCATACTACATATATACCACATATATACTACATGCATGCAACATACATACTACACATATACCACATGCATGCAACATGCATACTACATATATACCACATATGTACTACATATATACCACAGGCATGCAACATACATATATACAACATATATACTACATGCAACATACATGCTACATATATACTACATGCATGCAACATACATATATACTACATATATACTACATGCAACATGCATACTACATGCATGCAACATACATACTACATATATACCACATGCATGCAACATGCATACTACATATATACCACATATATACTACATGCATGCAACATACATACAACATATATACTGCATGCAACATGCATACTACATATATACTACATGAATGCAACATACATACTACATATATACCACATGCATGCAACATGCAAACTACATATATACTATATATATACCACATGCATGCAACATATATATATACAACATATATACTACATGCAACATACATACTAAATATATACTACATCAACATACATATATACTACATGCAACATACATACTACATATGTACTACATGCACATGCAACATACATATATACTACATGCAACATACATACTACATATGTACTACATGCATGCAACATACATACTACATATATACCACATGCATGCAACATGCATACTACATATATACCACATGTATACTACATGCATGCAACATACATATATACTACATACAATACATTCATACAATACATACATATAGACATACAGTACATATAACATAGAGTACATACTCACCATCATTTGTCACTTTGATCCCCGAAGCCATTGTCATATGTGGAATAAATATTAAAATAACAAAGCACCAATATACTCAACCCTGATCCGCAGTAGTCCACGAGTGTCCCACGACGATCTTGCGTGGAGAACAGCAGCATCAGCTGATGCTACCGTTCTCTACGGGCTCCAGGAAACCAGTGTCGGGGGGTAGGTATCCTTCCGCCCTGTATTCTTCCACCACTGTAAAAAAAAAAAGTCCCTAGTCTTACTTTATGGCAAAAGCTGCGTGGGAAATTTCTCACACAGCAATGCCATAAAATGGTAGCAGGCATCACCCAATGGGACTTGTAGTCCCATCGGACGATGCCTGCACAGACCCCCGCAGCCTGCACAGACCCCCGGACAGTCAGCACAGACCACCGGCAGGCCGGCACAGCCCCCCGGCAGGCCGGTACAATCCCCCGGCAGTCCGCTCAGACCCCCGGACAGTCGGCACAGACCACCGGCAGGCCGGCACAGCCCCCCGGCAGGCCGGTACAGTCCCCTGGCAGCACGTTCAGACCCCCGGACAGTCGGCACAGACCACCGGCAGGCCATCACAGCCCCCCGGCAGGCCGGTACAGACCCCCGGCAGCCCGCTCAGACCCCCGGACAGTCGGTACAGACCACCGGCAGGCCAGCACAGCCCCCCGGCAGGCCGGTACAGACCCCCGGCAGTCCGCTTTGACCCTCGGACAGTCGGTACAGACCACCGGCAGGGCTGCACAGCCCCCCCGGCAGGCCGGTACAGACCCCCGGCAGTCCACTCAGACCCCCGGACAGTCGGCACAGACCACCGGCAGGCCGGCACAGCCACCCGGCAGGCCGGTACAGTCCCCCGGCAGTACGTTCAGACCCCCGGACAGTCGGCACAGACCACCAGCAGGCCATCACAGCCCCCCGGCAGGCCGGTACAGACCCCCGGCAGTCCGCTCAGACCCCCGGGCAGTCGGTACAGACCACCGGCAGGCCAGCACAGCCCCCCGGCAGGCCGGTACAGACCCCCGGCAGTCCGCTTTGACCCCCGGACAGTCGGTACAGACCACCGGCAGGCCTGCACAGCCCCCCGGCAGGCCGGTACAGACCCCCGGCAGTCCACTCAGACCCCCGGACAGTCGGCACAGACCACCGGCAGGCCGGCACAGCCCCCCGGCAGGCCGGTACAGTCCCCTGGCAGTACGTTCAGACCCCCGGACAGTCGGCACAGACCACCAGCAGGCCGTCACAGCCCCCCGGCAGGCCGGTACAGACCCCCGGCAGTCCGCTCAGACCCCCGGACAGTCGGTACAGACCACCGGCAGGCCAGCACAGCCCCCCGGCAGGCCGGTACAGACCCCCGGCAGTCCGCTTTGACCCCCGGACAGTCGGTACAGACCACCGGCAGGCCTGCACAGCCCCCGGCAGGCCGGTACAGACCCCCGGCAGTCCGCTCAGACCCCTGGACAGTCGGCACAGACCACCGGCAGGCCGGCACAGCCCCCCGGCAGGCCGGTACAGACCCCCGCAGCCTGCACAGACCCCCGGACAGTCAGTACAGACCACCGGCAGGCCGGCACAGCCCCCCGGCAGGCCTTTACAGACCCCCGGCAGTCCGCTCAGACCCCCAGACAGTCGGCACAGACCACCGGCAGGCCAGCACAGCCCCCCAGCAGGCCGGTACAGACCCCTGGCAGTCCGCTCAGACCCCCGGACAGTCGGCACAGACCACCGGCAGGCCAGCACGGCCCCCCCGGCAGGTCGGTACAGACCCGCGGCAGTCCGCTCAGACCCCCGGACAGTCAGCACAGACCACCGGCAGGCCGGCACAGCCCCCCAGCAGGCCGGTACAGACCCCCTGACAGTCGGTACAGACCACCGGCAGGCCGGCACAGACCCCCGGCAGTCCGCTCAGACCCCCGGACAGTCGGCACAGACCACCGGCAGGACGGCACAGCCCCCCGGCAGGCCGGTACAGACCCCCGCAGCCTGCACAGACCCCCGGACAGTCGGTACAGACCACCGGCAGGCCGGCACAGCCCCCTGGCAGGCCGGTACAGACCCCCAGCAGTCCGCACAGACCCCCGGGCAGTCGGCACAGACCCCCGGGCAGTCGGCACAGACCCCCTGCAGGCTGGTACAGACCCCCGGGCAGTCGGCATAGACCCCCCGGAAGGCCCGAACTGACGGCACATCATGATGCGCACAGACAGCGCATCATGATGACGTCATTTTGGCAGCCAATCAGAGCCACAGCAGTGGCTCTTTGCAGTATGGGAATTTCCGATTCCGGTATCCGATATTGAAAAAATATCGGTACTCGGTATCGGAATTCCGATACAGCGAATATCGGCCGATACCCGATATTTGCAGTATCAGAATGCTCAACACTAAATATATATGTAGTATATATGTATGTTACATGCATGTAGTATATATGTAGTATGCATGTTGCATGCATGTGGTATATATGTAGTATGTATGTATGTTGCATGCATGTAGTATATATGTAGTATGTATGTTGCATGTAGTATATATGTTGTATGTATGTATGTTGCATGTAGTATATATTTAGTATGTGTGTTGCATGCATGTGGTATATATGTAGTATGTATGTAGCATGTAGTATGTATGTCTTTTTTTTTTTTTTTTTTTACATTCAACACATTAGCCGGATGATGGGACTACTACTGTCCCATCATTGGCTAATGTGTCAATCACCGTCATGGTAGCAGGCATCGCCCGATGGGACATGTAATCCCATCGGACGATCCTGCACAGACCCCCGCAGCCTGTACAGACCTCCGGACAGTCGGTACAGACCACCGGCAGGCCGGCACAGCCCCCCGGCAGGCCGGTACAGCCCCCCGGCAGGCCGGTACAGACCCCCAGCAGGCCGGTACAGACCCCCGGCAGTCCGTACAGACCCCCGGGCAGTCGGTATAGACCACCGGCAGGCCGGCACAGACCCCCGGCAGGCCGGTACAGACCCCCGCAGCCTGCACAGACCTCCGGAAAGTCGGTACAGACCACCGGCAGGCCGGTACAGACCCCCAGCAGTCCGCACAGACCCCCGGGCAGTCGGTACTGACCACCGGCAGGCCGGCACAGCCCCCCGGCAGGCCAGTACAGACCCCCGCAGCCTGCACAGACCTCCGGACAGTCGGTACTGACCACCGGCAGGCCGGCACAGCCCCCTGGCAGTCTGCACAGACCTCCGGGCAGTCGGCACAGAGCCCCGGGCAGTCGGCATAGACCCCCCCGGAAGGCCCAAACTGACGGCGCATCATGATGCGCACAGACCGCGCATCATGATGACGTCATTTCGGCAGCCAATCAGAGCCACAGCAGTGGCTCTTTGCATTATGGGAACTTCCGATTCCGTTATCCGATATTAAAAAAATATCGGTACTCGGTATCGGAATTCCGATACAGCGAATATCGGCCGATACCCGATATTTGCAGTATCGGAATGCTCAACACTAGCTATGACATGTTCACTATCATGGTTAGGAAAGGCCAGGTGATGCAAATTTCTCAGTTTCAAAAAAATTCAGCCTCCTCTAAACTTGTGCCAAAAAACAGCAGCCATTGGTTCTCCTAAGAAGTAGTAGCCTAGCCCTCTAAAAATGAAAATGGTGGAGGCCCACAAAGCAGGAGAAGGCTTTCAGAAGATAGAAAAGTGTTGTCAAGTTGCCCTTTCCTCAGTTCGAAATGTAATTAAGAAAAAGATGTTAACAGGAAGAGTGGATGTCAGGATAAGATCTGGAAGACCAAGCAAAATTTCAGTGAAAGCTGCTCGTTGTATCGCTAGAGTGGCAAATCAGAGCCCCCTCTTGACTGCTAAAGACCTTCTGAAAGATTAACAGACTCTGGAGTTGTGATACATTGTTCTACAGTTCAGAGACACGTGCACAAATATGGCCTTCATGGAAGAGTCAACATAACAAAGCATCTCCTGCTTCCACACCATACAATTCATTGTCAAACGTATACAAAAGAACTTCTAAACAGGCCTGATGCATTTTGGAAACAAGTGCTGTGGACCAATAAGATTAGAATAGAACTCTTTGGCCACAGTGATCAAAGGTACATGTGGAGGAAAAAGGGCACATCATTTCAGAAAAAGAACATCCCATCAACCATTAGACTTGGGAGTTGATCAATCATGCTTTGGGGTTGTATTACAACCAATGGCCCAGGGATCATTTTATGGGTAGAGGGAAGAACATATTCAATGAAATTTCAACAAATTCTTGATGAAAACATAACACCATCCATAAAAAAAAACTGAAGTTAAAAAGAGGATGGATCCTAGAAATTGAAAGTAAATCTAAACACATGTAAAAATGGTCCTTATAGTGCACTGATCTGAACATCATTTAAAATCTGTGGCTAGCAGTGCATGCAAGATGACGCAGGAATCTCAAAGAACTGGATGAATTTTCCAAGGAAGAATGGATGAAAATCCCTCAAACAAGAACTTAAAGACTCATGGCTGGCTGCAAATAGCATTTACAAGCTGTGATACTTTCAAAAGGGGTGCTAATATGTACTAACTCAGCAAGGTACATCAGCCAGGTTTCCTTTTGTAATTTTAAAAATGTAAAAGATGAAAATATATTTATTATTTTGTATAACATACATACATACAAATTATCATATATTTCGTATTATAAGGTGCTCCGGATTATAAGACGCACCCCAAATTATGAGGAGAAAAATAGGAATTTTTTTTAATAAAATGGTGGTGCTTATTATGTGGAGCCCCTGAAGGATCAGTCGCCACAGAGGTACTGCATCTCCTCCTGAGGTGTGGTGCCCCACCATCCAGGTAAGGTGGAGACTC
Organism: Dendrobates tinctorius; assembly: GCF_039654945.1. NCBI lineage: Eukaryota > Metazoa > Chordata > Amphibia > Anura > Dendrobatidae > Dendrobates > Dendrobates tinctorius. Next base: position 10,354,828 of record NW_027361693.1, read on the forward strand.
CTGACCACACTCCAACACCTGCATCCCACACAACATAGTAGTGTAGCAAAGCACCTTTGGTAGCTCCCTGCTTGGAACACAAAGAGTGCTGGGAGGTGGGTGGAGCTTAGTCTGCACAAGAGAGCGGGAGATGATTGGGAAAAGTCAGTCTGACGTGGAGTCAGAGAGAAGATCCCCTGAGTGGGATAGATGAAGGAAGTGCTGCAGCAGTCCTCAGGACCTGGGTCTGCTGGCACAGGAAAGAAACATTCAGAAAGCCTAATTCTCCATAAGAAAGATTGATTTGTACGGAACGTAAGGAGAAGAAGTGAACTAAGGATTATGGTTAGAGTAGAGCCCTTCCTCAAGTTCTAAGCGCATGGCCGGGGTCTGGTCCCCGAGGTTGTATGGATACTAATGGTCCTGCGACAGACACCGGAGGAATAGAAGTTGTCACCATTTTATTCCCACACAAGACTTGGGGGCACAACAGCAACGAGAGTGAGCCAGGACTTAGAAGCAAGGAGTCCCCGAAGCAGGCTACAGCTGTCTGCCGTACAAGTAGAGTTCTAACAAAATCTGAAAGGAGGAACTCTAGTGTAACTCAGTACTGTGAGTACTTCACTACGAGCGATAAGGAGGGATATGCTCAGAAAAGGCACATATGTTGGCGGATTGGTGGAATTGAGTACTTCATCTTGCCTGGAGGTTGGTTGAGCTCCTGACCTGGAGGACACAGCATGGATGCGGGCACCTGTATGCACAACAGACTGTGAGTAAAGCTTTGGAACTACATGCCCTGGTGTCCTCCACTTATTCCGGCGCCAACACATTCAGCACTGCTACATCGCTGTGCCTGACACCACACCATTTACGTCTCCTCCCTATCTCTTCACCTACACTGCCCTGGGACTACTGCCCTACCTGTGGAGGTCCACAACATCATTGCTGCACCACACCATCTGTCCCAGAGGATCTGCCTGCAGCGTTGGCTTAACATTTTCATTGCCGAACACCACAGGTAGCATCACAAATCAGTCACTAATAAACTTTAATCATCATCCACGCACTCAACATTCCCCCTTTTACAATGGACGCCCAGGGCCATGGACCAGGTCACAGCTACCGTGACATCTCCCATTGAAATCAACGGGCCCGGTGCCGAGTACCCCGCTGCCCTGGGTGAGGGCGACCGATCCACTTGCATTCCATGAGTTTTATTGGTTACTGGGGGTGACTTTAGTGAAGCGGGGTCCCAAGGTCGCAGCTGGAGGAGGCAGGAGTGGGGTGATACTGCAGGCTGTAGGCTGGGATGAGGAGGTGTCCGATATGCAGTGCGCCGCTGCAGGTGTCCGGTGCAGCAGGCATGTCCGATGCTGCGGGTGTGTCCGGTGGTGCTGCTTGGGTCTCTAATGCTGCTTTGGGGGCTCTGGTGCTGGAGGGGTCTCTGTCAACATTTTGTGAAAGGCCAGAGCCCCTGCAGTTCTGTGGTTTCCTGTGTGGTGGACATTGCACTCCTGTACAGGTGTACTTATCTGCCCTGTTGAGAGCAGAGTAAAGTACTGCAATGCGCAGGTGCTGGGTCTCTCTGACCTTTCCCAGTGCCTGCATACTGCAGTACTTTGGTCTGCCCTCAACAGGGCAGATAAGTATGCCTGCACAGGAGCGCAATGCAGTGAAGTGATGAAGCAAGCAGGAGGGTGGTATTTCAAGAAGATGGGAGGTGCCGGACCAAGACCTGCGACACTCGTTGGACCGGACCACAAAGGACCGCCCCCTGGGTGAGTATAATAAAACTTATTTTTCTTATCTTGCAGGTTAGATCGGGGGCTTATCTACAGCATTATAGAATGCTGTAGATAAGCCCTGAAAGGCAGTATCTTATATCGGCCAAACCTGCTGACAGGTTCCCTTTAAAAGTCTGCAAAACTTTAAAAGTATTCAGGTACATTTATGTGGTTAAGAACTATTATCATATGAAATCCTTATGCTGACATTATTATTTCATTTTCTTAAAAACAGGTTGGTGAAAAATTAAAAAAGATAATCCTCAACAGTAATATGCTGACATATGTGTCTAGAGTCAAAATAGTGTTCCTAATGTATTGCACAATTTCTATATTATGTGTGTGCTAGATAAAAGAACTAAATAAATGAACTGCCAAAAACAAAACTAAATTAATATTGTTGGCAAGGATCCTTGCCATCTGCAGGTTCTAGAGCTCATGTAGTTTTCCTGGTAGTTTAAAATATTTAAAATTGTTGTAAAATTACTGCAAAGAAACGCACTAGAAACAGCATACGAGTCAAATCATGCTTAAAGAAGTGGTCAAGATAAAAAAATGTGCATAGCTCCCAGATGGTGCATTCATTCTTCACAGTATCCTGCCTAATTACCATAAAGGTCAGAATATTAAACATAAACAAATATGTCAACAGTTTAATATATATACTATCTGCCTAAACAAAAGCTTTTATTCTTTTCTGAGAGATATTATTCACAATAATATGTAGTGTTTGGTCGTATTCTCTCATTTTCTGTCTGGTCAGTAATTAATGTTTTATTGTATTGTTCCATTTGCTATTTGATTGAATTGTTATGCAGTTTACATTAGGCTATGTTCACATGACAGAATTATCAGGACAAGGGCTGTCCATGGAAATGCGAAAAGCACTCTGACCAATGTTATTAAATGAGTCTGTTCAGATTATTTTTCCATTCAAACTAAATGTCCTCATAGAAATTGCAGAATTCACTTTCCATTCCACATTTGAAATGATGCTCGACTATTCAATCTATGGGCGCATAAAAAAATGGAATCCCATATAAATCAGCTGCATATCAACTGATGTTTACTGATACAATTCTTTCACACAGAAAACTATATTTGTTCAAGTAAATTTTAAGAACTGCTGATGTATAAAAACGGATGCCAAATAGATGTCATATGGACGGCTTACAGTTGATAAAACAGGTGAAAACTCATTCATTTTTTTCTGCAGGAAAATCTGACAATTTTATTATGCTTGTGTGAATTTGGCCTTAGAGATGAGCAAATTTGCCAAAATTCAAATTCAGCAATTCGGTCAAATTTGGAAGAGAAATTTAATTTGTATCAAAGTTATTGGACGTGAATCGAATGTTCCTTATATTGTTGAGCCTGGAGAGGCTTAGAGTGCACAAATTTGCTCACGTCTGGTTTTCACATGTTATTGACACCAATATTTTTCTTACATAACATTATAGGCAAGGTAATGTGAATAATAATTGCATATTTTGACTTTTTGAATTTTTTTGCTTTTTAAGATAAAACGATTACATTTTATGTAAATTAAATTTGGTCAAATGTTGCCACACTTCTAAGCTAAATCTTTGCTGTGATTTAATGATATTTTTTAAAAGTACTTCAATCAGCTGGCTAAGGCTGGTTTCACACTTGCGTCTTTTTGCGCTGTTTTTTTGCGCAAAAAAACATGCGTTTTTCTTCCCTATACTTTACATGGGTGCGCATACACATGCGTTTGTACACGTTTGTATGCACATGCATTTTTTGTAGTGTGTGCTCGGGTGCACAGAATGCATCCTGTTGCATTTTTTGTGTGTCCGACTTGCCCCAAAAAACCGCATGCGCACGCAATGCGTTTTTTTTCACCCAAACACCCATTATAGTCTATGGGTGCGCATGGTAATGCGCACGTATGTGCAAAAAATACATGCATTTTTTTAAAAAACACACCCAAACCCGCAAAAAATGCACACAAACGCATGATGCGTTTTTGTGTGCGTTTGCACTGCGCATGGTGCGCAGCGCAAAAAACGCAAGTGTGAAATTAGCTTAAGCCCTCTATAAAATAAATATTTATTCTAATAGTCAGTAGTTGGGTGTAGTTTTTAAGTTTTCCTGCTAGTTGGAAATATTTAACAATGATTCAGTCAACAGAATATACAACAGTGAAATTACAACACCAAGATGGAAAAGTCATGGAGTTGTGAAAATCACAAGATCAATATATAGGCTGAATATATGCAACTGATGGAAAATGGCAACAACATTTTAAAAATATCTTGATTCATTTAGTATTGAGTATTAAAGTGAAGCATGATAATTCATGCATTTAAACACTTTGGCTGTCATGCTGCAGCTCTGCAGGTAAGTGCAAACTCCTCAAGATGGCAGCAGAGTGGAGGGAAGGCTGAAATACTGCACAAAGCAGACCAGCAGCACTGCAGTAAGGCTACCACCAGGTGGCAGCAGAATAGTCAAACAAGCCGGGTAGATACAAGAGAATAGCGCAGTACCAAGGGAAATAACAAACAGTATCAGAGGAATGCCAGAAAGATCAGTACCGGGCAGAAGCAAAAATACCAGAAGCAAGAGGCAGAAGCAGGTCAGAGCCAGAGTCGTGTACCGGGGAATCCAAACACACAAGGACACACAGAGATGGGACAGGCAGGGAAGGAGCACACAGACACAAGCAAAGTCAGCTAAGTCAGCAGGACAAACAAGGGGTTCTCCAGAGTCAGCTACACAAGCCATAGGCAGGAAATTTAAATGACACTGTCTGCAGGAGGCAACGCAGACAAAAAGCCGACTTGACACTAGAACGAGGCAGAGAAAAATTAACCCCTGAATGACCAGACCGGGAAAAAGGAGAGACAGGAAAAAAAACGGTCTGGATCTTGACATTGATATTCTATCAATGAGGTTCATAATAATCATCTGAGGAATGTTCTACCATACTTAATGTATTTGGGCATGTAAATCATCAAGATATTCTATTGGCATTATCTTTTGCAATTGCCGACCAATGACATCCTAGATGTGCTCAATGGAAGACAAGTCTGGAAACACTGCAGGTCGTGGTGGCACATTTTATTTTCATGTTGAAAATATTGAAGATTATAGATTACCAGACAATAGCATTGTGTCCTTGCTCAGATTTACATTCTGCATAATGAACACTTGGAAATAGAATGGGAATACGAATTTTCTGTAGCCCAGCAAAGCTATTATTTAATTGATTTCACATTTCAAAGAAGAACTTATAAGAGGAAGGATATTTTAGGGTGCTTCCTTACTATAATATTCTCACTATGATATTTAGATGCATACTTTACATGCAGTTTAAATTAGAAGGTAAGAAAAAGAGAAAATTAGAAGCTTTCTTTCTTGTATAATTTACTTCTGTTTACCACCTGATCCTGACCAATTGTATTAAGATCTGCATCAGCAATTGGGAAAAGGATGTATTGTTACTAGGTAATCCTGCCTTAATCCTTCATTGAAAGAATTACAGAAAAATAAAAGGCTATAGGTTTATCGCATGAATGAAGAAATTAAAAGTTTCAAACCCTAGTGACAGAGTCAATTTGCAGCTTAATGACCAGGCCAATTTTTACAATACTGACCACTGTCACTTTATGAGGTTAGATGTGTTGTGAGCACTTTGAACCCCCAAGTGCTTCACAGAAGTTTATAATGCAGAGCTGTGAAAATAAAAAATAACATTTTTTTTCCCCAAAAATGATTTTTTAGCCCACAATTTTTTATTTTCAACAAGGGTAACAGGAGAAATTGGACCTCAAAAGTTGTTGTACGGTTTGTCCAAACCCCTCCTGATGGTATTGATATTTAGTTCTAGATACTCCAACACCATCCTTTCCATTTTTTCGCCACGTGTTAGATTTGGACTCTGCTGTGCTGGAGCACGAGTTGGTTTTAAAAAGTGTCAAAGGACTCACAGAAATTAGTTTTTCCACTTCCACCACTGCTGCTGCTGCGGCTAATGTTTTGGCATTGACAAATTGAGTTGCCGGAGCTTGGAAGTCTACAGCTGCGATGCAAACTGTGTGCTTCACTGCTGTCTTGGGGAAAAGCTTTCTTAAGGTTGTGTAAAAGCGTGTTTCGATACTACACCATTCGCGGGTCCCTTTCTAGGGTGGGAATCATCTGGCAAAATTTGATTTTATAACGTGGATCTAACAAAGTGGCAACACAGTAGATAGCATTATTCCTAATCATATCTATACTGGTAACATTTTGCAGATGTCGGACTCTACCATGAGGTCCAAGCCCATGCTGTGTTGGTGGCTGGTTAACAATGAGGCTTTCTTCCTCTGTCCCCTCCCACCAACCACAAACAAAAGAGAGGGGAGGATTATACTCTTCATCTGACAGTTGCTCATCCATCACCTCTTCCTCCTCCATTTGTTCCTCGGATCTTGCAAATTCGATAACAGTTTTTCTGTTATTACCAGCCTCTCTTGATTGCAGTAATCCACCCTCCCTTGGCACCCGCCTGTGTGATGACAGTCTTGAACTTAGAGACAATGTTATCCCTTCCACATCCTCCTCTACTTCCTCCTATTCTTCTGGGACCACCATCTCCCACAGGCTATTCAAAGTCTGCTCCAGCATATAGATGACCGGAATAGTGATGCTGATGATCAGCGCTAATCATCTTAGTAGCCATTTCAAAACTGTAAAAACAAATGGTAGCAGAATGAGCTGGAATACTTAGTCAACCACATATTAACACTAAATGTACTGGTGACCACCATCAAGATTCCAGCACATCATGGGACAGTGTAGGACACACTGTATGTAAATATAATACAAACACCAATGAAAAACCAGTGTAAAAAGTCCGATACAAAAGATAAAATAGAAATCTTTATTGTAAACAGATGAGGCACAATAGAGCTAAAAAGTGACAGTACAAAAGAGGCAGTGTATAGTGAGCCACAAGCGAATAATGAGTGGTATCAATATAATATCCCATTGGCAATGTGAGACAAGTACTGTGTAGGCAGAGTAATAAATGGGAATACCATCCGAATAAAGGGAACAATCCCTGGCTAAACCATCAAGAGTAAAAATGCTGCCTAGATATTGAATTAGCAGAATCACATACCAAATGGGGAGTGCATCTCAGTGTACACAGCCAAACCCCAACACGCGTTTCAGAGAAGTTCCTTCCTCAGGGGGCGTGAGCACAGCTTCCTTAGAAAAGTAATAGCAAATGGGTAATTGGTACTGGGGACTGCGACAGCCATTACCTTTCAGAAACTGTCTGTATCTACCAGGGGGAAAGGCAGCATTTTCGTGGCCAAAAAATTGGAGCTGGTGGAGTTCAACCACTTAGCTTTGTCATGCATAGGAGGAAACAATCTTTTATTTGACCACAATTGCAGAACCATGGACTGGCTGTAGTGCCCAGAGAGGGAAAAGTACGGTTAACAGGTCAAACTGCAGGACCTTAAAAGAGGTGTAGACAGAGATGTTACTGTGGATTGAGAAACTCGTGGTGTGCTCATTCTCTGAGATTGGTCAAAAAGAGCAGGCATGTATGCTCCCGTTAAACCTGAAGGCTTTTCAGTCAGCATGACTGGAGCAAGTAAAGAACCCAAGGTTCTGTGTTCGAAGACCTGCATCTCAATAGTTGGCATAGTAACAGAGGAGGAGGAAGAAGCAGCAGATGTAATTGTTAGGGAGGCTGATGGTTAGAGAGGTCTGCTGGTCCCCATTTTTGCACAGTGGGATTCACACAGTAAAGCATGTTGTTTGCACATGTGAAGGTTCATACATGTAGTCAAATTATTGCATTTTTTACCTCAACTAAGTCTTTTTTGCAAAGTTGGCAGATTACATTAGTTGGCTCATCTTTTGCAGTGTCAAAAATGGCCCAGGCTAGGCAACACTTGCCACCTCTGTGAGCTGCAGACCCATGGACGTTGCTGATCAGAGGCACGGTTGTGGCTGAAGAAGCATCGCTCATTCCTTACTATATGATGTTAATAACAGAACACTTTCTTGTGGCCAATAGATGAGGCCTCTATAACACACTAGATGATACAAATTATTTTAACCCCAATACCCCAAGAGTGGTTTGCATGTTAATGACCAGGCCAATTTTTACAATTCTGAACACTGTCCCTTTATGAGGTAATAAATATGGAACGCTTCCATGGATTCTGGTGATTCTGACATCGTTTTCTCGTGAGATAAGGTACTTCATGATAATGGTAAAATTTCTTTGATGTGACTTGCGTTTATTTGTGAAAAACCAGAAATTTGGTGAAATTTTTGCAATTTTCCAACTTTAAATTTTCCTGCCGTTAAATCACAGAGAAATAGTAGTAACTTAATAAATTATGTCCAAAAATGTCCAATAATCACTTAATGGCACTTCCAAACACATTCATAGTACATAGCATGGTAACTTAATAAGTAACATTTCTCACATGTCTACTTTACATCTGCACAATTTTAGAACCCAATTTTTTTTTTGTTAGGAAGATATAAAGGTTAAAATTTGACCAGTGATTTCTCATTTTTGCAACAAAATTTACAAAACCATTTGTTTACGGACCACATCACATTTGAAGTCACTTTGATGGGTCTATATGATAGAAAATACCACAAAGTGACACCATTCTAAAAACTACACCACTCAAGGTGCTCTAAACCACATTCACCACATTCAAGAAGTTTATTAACCCTTTGGGGGCTTCACAGGAATTTTTGGAATGTTTAAAAAAAGTGAACATTTAACTTTTTTTCACAAAAAATTTATTTCAGATCCAATTTGTTTTATTTTACCAAGGGTAACAGGAGAAATTGGAGACCAAAAGTTAGACAATTTGTCCTGAGTATGCTCATACTCCATATAAGCAGGTAAACCACTGTTTGGGCACATGGCAGAGCTCAGAAAGGAAGGAGTGCCGTTTGACTTTTCAATGCAAAATTGGCTGGAATAGAGATTGGATGCCAAGTTGCATTTGGAGGGCCCCTAATGTGCCTAAACAGTGGAAACTCTCCACAAGTGACACCATTTTGAAAAGTAGACACCCTAAGGAACTTATGGAGATGTGTGGTGAGCACTTTGAACCCCAAAGTGCTTCACAGAAGTTTATAATGTAGAGCAGTAAAAATAAAATTCATTTTTTTCACAAGAATGATCTTTTCTGCCCCAATTTTTTATTTTACGAAGGGTAGCAGGAGAAATTAGACAAAATTGGAATTGTTGTGCAATTTGTCCTGAGTATGCTGATACCCTATATGTGGGGGTAAACCACTGTTTGGGTGCATGGCAGAGCTCGGAAGGGAAGGAGCGCTGTTAGACTTTTCAATGCAAAATTGGCTGAAATTGAGATCAGACGCCTTGTCGCATTTGGAGAGCCCCTGATGTGCCTAAACAGTGGAAAACCCCCATTTCTAACTCCAACCCTAACCTCAACACACCCCTAACCCTAATCCCAACCCTAACCACAAACCTAACCCTAACACTAATCCCGACTCTAACCCTAATCCCAACACTAACCCTAATCCAACCGTAAGCCTAACTTTAGCTCCAACCCTATGCCTAACTTTAGCCCCAACCCTAACCCTAACTTTAGCCCCAGCTGTAACCCTAACTTTAGCCTCAACCCAAACCCTAACTATAGCCCCAACCCTAACCCTAATGGGAAAATGAAAATAAATACATTTTTTCAATTTATTATTTTTTGCTAACTAAGGGGGTGATAAAGGGCAGTTTGATTTATTATTTATAGCTGGTTTTTATAGGGGGTTTTTATGTTTGGCAGCTGTCACACACTAAAAGATGCTTTTTATTTCAAAAAAATAATTTTTTGTGTCACAAAAAGAGTCACAAAAGAGCTATAATTTTTCCATATTTTGGCCCACAAAGTTTTGTGAGGTCTTGTTTTTTGTGGAACGAGTTGACGTTTTTATTGGTACCATTTTCAGGCACATGAGCAATTCATGAATTTCTTTTGGGGGGGCATTTATACCGTTCTGTGTGTGGTAAAATTGATATTGCAGCTTTATTCTTCAGGTCAGTATGATGACAGCGATATCTCATTTATATTTTTTTTATGTTTTGGCGCTTTTATACATTAAAAACTATTTAATATAACAAATAATTATTTTTGCATCGTTTTATTCTGAGAGCTATAACTTTTTTATTTTTCCAGTGATGGAGCTATATGGCAGCTTGTTTCTTGCAGGACAAGATGATGTTTTCAGCCAGTAGCACCACGTTTATTTATGTCTGTCTTTTTGATCGCATGTTATTGCACTTTTGATTCGGCGGCATGATGATAAAGCATTCTTTTTTTGCCTTGATTTTGTTTTTATTTAATGGTGTTCACTAAAGGGGTTAACTAGTGGGACAGTTTAATAGGTCAGGTCGTTACGGACGTGGTGATACTAAATATGTGCACTTTTATTGTTTAGATTTTTTTTAATTTAAATATTTATTTATTGATGGAATAAATATTGAATTTTCATTATTATTTTTTATTACTTCTTAAAATATTTTTTACAATGATTTAATTTTTTTTCTTTTAATTCTTACGTTTACACTGTGTCCCACTATGGGACACTCATTTTGTGCAGGCTGATCACTTCTATAGCATGCAGAGCTGCATGGTATAGAAGCTGTCAGCGCTGCAGCTTCTATGCACTAACCTCAGAGACTTCCAGACATACACTTAGTATGACAGGAAGTCTCTCAGCTCTGGAGACCTAGATGTCATCATGACGACATCAGATCTCCATGACAGTGATCCAGACCCCGCATAATGTCATGGAGTCTCCAATCCAAAGCCAGAGGGGCTATCAGTCCCTCTGTCAGTTCCAGAATGCTGCAATCATGTTTGATCCCAGTGTTCCGGGGGTTAACGTGCCGGGAGCGGTCTGTGGTCACTCCTGGCTCTTAATGCCAGTTGTCAGCTGTGAGAATCAGCTGACACCCGGCCATGATCAGCCGTTATCCCCCCGTGAGCGCGGCTGATCGCACATGACGTATTATCCCGTCCATGAGCATTAAGTCCCAGGGCACATGGACGGGATAGTACATCAAATGTCAGAAAGGGGTTAAAGTCCGGTCCCTTACTGTACGACATTAATAACAGTAGACTTTTTGTGGCCTATGAATCAGGCCTCTATAACACACTAGATGCTACAAAGTATTCTAAAAGTCAAGTCCATTACTGTATGACTTTAATAGCAGAAGACTTTTTGTGGCCTATGGATCAGGCCTCTTTAACACACTAGATGCTACAAACCATTTTAAAGTCAGGTCCCTTACTGTATGTCGTCCAGTGAAGGACACTGACAGCTTTGGGCCCCTGTGCAAGAAATGTTTCTGGGCCCCCTACCTGCCCAGCATGGTGCTTAGGATGAGGGCAATCTGGCTCTGAGCAACAAGCCTGATTGCCCTTATTATCAAAGCCATGGTTTAGATTCAGTTCTACTGGTTCCAGCGCAGTCAGATTTGCAGTCAGGTGACAACTAGTGTTGGCTGTCAGTGAATAGAACACTGCAGACGTGGCTGACTCTCTCGTAGGCACATGACAACAAGTGTGGAAAGCGCCTCCTTGTGGTTATGTAATTACTGCGGGAACCGGCACAGCCCCACCATGTATATATTACATCACATTATGTGTCTGGTATCTGATAGCATACTACAAATAAAATATGGAATAGTGTAGTAGACTGCCCTATTCCATACAACAGTATCCTGTAAAAGACATACTACAGAGAGAGCGCCCACACAGCTCTATATACAATATGTTCCCCCACATAGCATCCTTTATACAGTATGAGCACCCACATAGTTTCCAGATGTACAGAATGAGCTCTCACATATCCTCCTATGTACAGCAGGAGCCCTCATAGAGCTCCCTATATACAGCAGGAGCCCTCACAGAGCTTCCTATATAAAGTAGCAGCCCTCTTAGAGCCCCCAATATACAGCTGGAGCCATCACAGAGTCTCTTATATAGAGCAGAAGCCTATGTACAGCAGGAGCCCTCACAGAGTCTCCTATATACAGTATGATTTCTCACATAGCCCCCTATATACAGAATGAGCCCTCACAGAGCCCCCAATATACAGCAGGAGCCATCATAGAGCCCCCTATATACAGCAAGAGTCCTCACAGAGCCCCTATATACAGCAGGAGCCCTCACAGAGTTTCCTATATACAGCATGATTTCGCACATAGCTCCCTATATACAGTGTGAGCCCTCACAGAGCCCCTATATACAGCAGGAGCCCTCACAGAGCTCCCTATATACAGCAGGAGTCCTTACAGAGCCTCTATATACAGCAGGAACCCTCACATAGACCCCTATATACAGCAGGAGTCCTCATAGAGCCCCAGTATACAGCAGGAGCCCTCACAGAGTTTTCTATATATATAGCATGATTTCACACATAGTCCCTATATACAGTACAAGCCATGACATAGCCCCCTATATACAGTATGAACCATCATATATCTTCTATATACAGGAACAAATCAGACACACACATTAAAAAAATATTCTCCTCGCTTCCATTCCCCGTCTCTGCTCCGGTCTTTGCAGTGTGCACTAACTCACCGCACAGAAGAATTAACGTAGTGACATCATCGCGTCTGCTGTGTCAGTCGCACATGCTGTGACTAGTGGAAGGAGTTGGTGGTTCTGTCCACCATTACATTCACCACTAAGTGCATACTGAAGATGTAGATGACGGTGAAATTTGGATGCAGGTCGGCCGCATGGTGCGACCTGCAGACCAGTGTTTTCAGGCGTTTGGCTATCGCAGATAGCCCGGTTCAATTTCCACATTTTGCCCAGGTGTGTATATGAGCCATATACTAATCTGGGTACTTGATGTTATGTACTATACTATGTGCACATATAAAGTGTTACATGCACTGAGCACTGACAATGCTGCAGGACCTCACATTATAATATATATATATATATATATATCTGATATATAATGCAGGATGTCTTGGAGCCAGGCTCAGGGTCAGACAGTGCAGTCAATCTGAGGATCACTGTGAATTATTAATGCAGCTTGAGTTTACATGCAGATCGGGTGATGCTGGAGCTGGTGAACCCATTGACAAAGTGACCCAATCTGAATGTAAGTGTAAGATGATGCAATAAATCTCACAGTGCAGATACAGTCTCTGCAGAAAGCAGATAAGATAGCAGGAATCAAAAGGAGCTCCATCACATACCTCCTGCCCGGGCCCACTGGCTCTCTGCTGAACCATATCTCTCCTCTCCAGCAGAGTGAAACAGTTGTGCTGGTGACATTAGATTAGCATACAGTCTGCAGTGTCTGCACTACGGGGATGCTGGCCGGTACTTGTACAAATCATCTAATAGAGTGCCGGGCCCCGATCTACTGAAAAAGCAGAAAGATGGGCATCTGGCATTATGCCCCTACCTGCAAACGCCCCACTCCACCTCCAGGCCCCGATGCAGCTGCAGCGGTTCAACCGGTGGTATGGTACGTCCGTCCCTGATGCCATTAGTAACAGAAGAATTTTTTTTGTGGCCTATGGATCAGGCCTCTATAACACACTAGATGCTACAAACTATCTTAAAGTCAGGTCCCTTACTGTATGACATTAATAGCAGTACACTTTTTTGTGGCCTATGGATCAGACCTCTATAACACACTAGATGATTCAAACTATTTTAAAGTCAGGTCCCTTACTATACGCTATTAATAAGAGAAGAATTTTTTGTGGTCTATGGATGAGGTCTCTGTAACACACTAGATGCTACAAACTATTTTAAAGTCAGGTCCCCTACTGTATGATGTTAATAACAGAATAATTTTTTGTGGCTTATGGAACAGGCTTCTACAGCTTAATTTCAACCCAGTCAAATGACAAAAGCGTGATACGGCGGGTTGTCTAACTTTTTGAAACTGAAAAATTATATATTTTTTTAAGTGCCTTAGGTCTGCAGACAGGTTCATATCACTGGCACAAAATGACAACGTGGGATACAGCAGGCTGTTTCACATTTACCAACAGAAAAAAATATCACTTTTTTTACTAATGGGCCTTAGGTGTACAGAAAGTTTTATATCACCACAACACTAAATGACACGGTGGGATACAGCAGGCTGTTTAATATTTTTCACTTGCTACATGTGAATTAGAATATTATACTCATGCATGGAGTACAATAGAAGCAGTGCACAACACGTGCCCTGCTGGCTTTCTTTGTGGACCTCAGTAATGTTAAAAAAATTAAAAAAAATACTGGAAGGTAAATTTAACAGCCACACTGGACAGTAGCTTGCTACACTATCTGACTGATATACAACCCCTAGCTAACTAGCTAAAATGTGGGATAGAGCAGGCTTTTTCCCATTTACCTACTGAAGTAATATTATTTAGAATGCTCTGCTCGTGTACGGAGCACAATAGAAGCAGTGCACAACAAGTGCCCTGCTGGCTTTGTCTGTGGACCTCAAGATGCCCCCCCTGGACACTATCTAGCTACATTATCTGACTGATATAAAACCGCTGAAATAACTAGCTAAAATCTTGCTGTTAACAGTGCCAGTGTCAGGAGCAGCCTCCCTGCACTGTTACAGTGTCAAAATGGCACTAAAACAAGATGTATGCTGTTTATATGGAGAGGGACATGATTGGTGATAATTGGTGATTTCAGCAGCCAATTATACAAGCCATTGTGTCAGGACATTGTGGGTGTTTCCTGCACCCTGATTGGCTAGCCGCAATGTGCACACATAAAGTTAGGGAAAAAAATGACTGCTTACAAGAATGCCGCACCTCTGAGCTCTGAAAACCCCCTCCCCTCATCACACATGCCAAAAGCTCATAATACACCATTATCATTGCTAAAGTGCTGAAAATATTTTTGTGGTAATGCAAATGTTTTCTCACACTTTTACCGAATGTTACCGATTTTACCGATTTTATCAAATTTTGCTTGGGTTTCCGATCACGAATCCGAATGTGCCATGTTCATTCCAAATTTATGTTTGGCATTCATTTTCAGAACAAATTACCTCATCACTAAAGAAGACCTCTGTATGATACGGAAGAATCGTAAAGAAATTGTATTCCCTACTATCGATTGGCACATTGTTATTTCCGGAATTCCAGTAAAGACGTTTTTATTGTTTTACCTTGGACTCTGGTATCTCTGTTTTGTTGCATGTTATCATGTTCCACATAGCATCCAACCACTTGTGGCCTGCATAGGGGTCAGCAGCAAGCCCCCAGACTGTTTAAACACACTCAGGGGTTCAGAAACTGGGTGCTTTACGACTGCGAAGCAAACCTCCCGACAAATGAATACGTACAGTTTGACTAACAGTTATACGTAACAATTCCCTGAACACATGACTGTCAAGGGTTCATAACTTTTGTTTACAAAATCATCAGGTAAACTGGATTGTCATTTCCATAGGTAAAGGTTGGCTGAAAGCTTAAGGCCCCGTCACACATAGCGACTCACCAGCGATCCCGACAATGATATCAACGTGTCAGGATCGCTGTTGAGTCGCTACATGATCGCTGGTGAGCTGTCAAACAGACAGCTTCACCAGCGATCAGCACCAGCAATGCTGAGCACGCGGCATCGCTGTGTACCTTAGTTACCAGCGTGCTGATGCAGTGAGCTGGTAACTAAGGTACACATCGGGTATCTAAGGGAGTGCGTCACTTAGAAACCCAATGTGTACCTTAGTTACCTGCTCCCTGCATCAGCGCGATGGTATCTAAGGTACACATCGGGTATCTAAGGGACGCACGTCCCTTAGATACCCGATGTGTGCATTAGTTACCAGCTGATCGCTGGTCTCTCGCCTGTCGCACGCAGCAATGCGTGCTGGCCAGCGGGAGACCAGCGATCAAAGAAATGTCCAGGGCTTTCCAAGAGCGATCAGCGATACTGGCAGGGGCCCTTATTTGGCCAGCTATCTCTTGCTCCTCCCATGAATGTACACACTAACCTTAGGCGAACATGTTTTTTCAATGGGGAGAGTGAAGTTAAGCTGCTGCAATCCACCTCAGGAATAGGGCTATAATTAAATATCCATGATCTTATTTTACACCAACATCAAGTGTCATAGAAAAGTTAGGATGGCAACATACACCTTAATCAGCCAGTACTGCTAGCTGACTCCTTTGGGTTCAACTGGTTATTTTATGTGGTGGTGGGTGGCCTTTAAGTTAGAAAGTCCATCTGATTTAAACAATTTGAGCAGCCTTTGGATCATTTCCACTTCTATATGAGTGATCACTATCAATATCAGGAAAACACTACCTAATTAATGAAGGATAGTAAAATAGTTTAATGGTCGCTAATGCTTTTTAAGACAAAGTTTCTCAATATGTGAGACTATTACTGAATTGTTTTCTTTTAAATTTCTAGTGTTCTATCAGAATCCCTCTATATTCCTGCCTATAAACATATCCCCTTCCAATTAAAGAGATGCTAATTTTGTATATAATGAAGTTACAAATGTGTGTTATTCCTAAGCCAGTCATTGCTTCAATTAACATTAGTAAAAACAATATAATCTATTTGCACACTTTTTGGAGAAATGTTTCTTACCAGTTATCTAGTACTAAAATATATATCTTTAGACAAAAGATAAACCATGTGATTTCCATGAGGATTTTAATTAATATATGCTTTATTGAAATACATTTTCCTAGCCTTTTACTTTGAAAACTGAAAATACCTGTTCCCCATCATCATTATGACAGTTGGTCCATTACTGAAATCAATTTCTGAGTAATTAAAATCTACATGACTGAAATTTAATCTAGAGTGCTGTGTTTTTCATTTATAACAAAAGCTCGGGTTTCTCTGGTTCATTAATATTGTGTGTTGTGCAGCTTATATCGGCAATTAATGCATTTATACCGTTATCTCTTATTTAGAAAAATGCATAATTACGGTAATTCTTTTTGCTATGACTAATTAAAAAAAATGTATAAAACTTACAGCATGAAACTAGATATTTTTTCATTAAAGATTATTTAAAAAGTAAGAAAAAGTTTCATAAAACATAAAATGTTAGAAGTAATCACGACTCTATTGGTAAATACAAATATGACTTTACATCGGTGTGGCACAAATGCTGCTTATAATCTCATACACAAGTTGTAGATTTGTCACATTACAGAAAAATAACCTATATTTGCCTTTCTTTGCTTGCTTTACATCACACATGTCAAACTCTGGCCCACGGGCCAAATCTGGCACTCTGGATGATTATATTTGTCTGGCCATGCTGGGGACTATGCGAGGCCATTATGCTGTAAGGACGTTGCTCAAGCTTTTTATTTTATTCCCTCTGTGTATATTAGAAACACCTACATTATATATCATATTGATTAGGCCACAGAGAACATAAAAGAAAGAACAACCTACTATGAACGCCAATTAAAATTCAAAAAAACTTTATATAGACAAGCAATATACAGAAACAGAGTATTAGTATATACACCATGTTCAAAATTGTTATGCAAATGATATTTTACTCTGATTTTCCTAAGTGGCCGGTGCAAATGACAGATCTAATAAAAGTCATCACCGGTTAGAGTATACATCGACTTTTATTGAAGAAACCTCCCAATGATAACATAATCTCCAAAATGAATAAAAACTCAAATTGCACTGTTCCGAATTATTAGGCACAGTAGAATTTCTAAACATTTGATATGTTTTAAAGAACTGAAAATGCTCATTTGTGGAATTTGCAGCATTAGCAGTTCACATTCACTGAAAAAAAAAGCTATTTAACTCCAAAACATCCTAACAGGCCAAGTTACATGTTAACATAGGATCCCTTCTTTGATATCACCTTCACAATTCATGCATCCATTGAACTTGTGAGTTTTTGAAGAGTTTCTGCTTGTATTTCTTTGCATAAAGTCAGAATAGCCTCCCATAGCTGCTGGTTTGATGTGAACTGCCTCCCACCCTCATAGATCTTTTGCTTGATGATACTCCAAAAGTTCTCTTTAGGGTTGAGGTCAGGGGAAGATGGTGACCACTCCATGAGTTTATCTGCTTTTATGCCCATAGCAGCCAATGACTCAGAGGTATTCTTTGCAGCATGAGATGGTGCATTGTCTTGCATGAAGATGATTTTGCTCCTGAAGGCACATTTCTGCTTTTTACACCATGGAAGATAGTTGTCAGTCAGAAACGCTATATACAGTGGGGCAAAAAAGTATTTAGTCAGTCAGCAATAGTGCAAGTTCCACCACTTAAAAAGATGAGAGGCGTCTGTAATTTACATCATAGGTAGACCTCAACTATGGGAGACAAACTGAGAAAAAAAAATCCAGAAAATCACATTGTCTGTTTTTTTTTCATTTTATTTGCATATTATGGTGGAAAATAAGTATTTGGTCAGAAACAAAATTTAATCTCAATACTTTGTGATATATCCTTTGTTGGCAATGACAGAGGTCAAACGTTTTCTGTAAGTCTTCACAAGGTTGCCACACACTTGGTATGTTGGCCCATTCCTCCATGCAGATCTCCTCTAGAACATAACCACATTAAGGATAAGCAACCCATAAACATTAATGTATATAATGGAGTAACGGGTTTAGGAAACATGTGGACAATCGCAAAAATATGACAATAAACACAGAAAAGAAAAGCGATCAAAAAAGGTCCAAAGAACTAGATAATTCAAAGGATAAAACATTGAAACTTTATTGAAATATGACCAAGGTACAGGGAAAGTGAAAACAAGTCAAACATGACCATGGTAGCACAAGGGCGACAAAGTGGGGCATACAAGGGTTTCTGGACAGTGTATGGGAAAGCAAATTGCTTAGGCATTGTTATGTTGGCAACATTAAAAATATAGCACCCATCTCCAGAATACACATATTATAAATACCACCCAACAGGATATATTAATATAACAACACTAAGTCAAGGTATACACATCTTTACCTGTTGGAATGGGAGATGAAAGTCCACCCAGGTATGACCCCCCCCAACGCACGTTTCGGCAACTGGCCTTTCTCAAGGGGTGATGGGAAATGAGGGAAGTGAGGGATATTTAAAATAGAGTCCACCAATAGGGTGATAAGTCACACACATGTGAGAAATCAGGCCGATCATATGGTTAATAGGAATCACTCACAGGGGTGGCGCTTGTAACCATGGTTGCATCACACAAACCACATAGCTCCATATGACAACAACCCATGTAGCGATATCCAGCAGGAAGAGGGCAGACAAATACTACATCCAATGTATAATTATAAGAACCATCACTATCCCATATAGGGTATCACAAAGGATCTCTAATATATGAACATAGAAGAGCTGCGCCCCGTCCTATGTAGATGACAACAGCGGGCACACTAATAATGGGCGGTAGTAGCGTCAGGACGGCCACTCCCCCTACTGGGTCACATGAGAAAGCACGTCCTATCATAACGACGCGGTCACGGAAGAGACCACGTCATAAGCTCCTCCCCTTAAGGACTGAGAGGCGGCGACACGTCCAACCTTAATGACGCATTCCGTCACCTTGGCAACCCTGGCGGCGGACTGCGTCAGCATCGCCCAATCATGGCCATGTCGCCAACACCTCCCCCCTATGAGTCATATGTGACGCGGCGTCCAACCATAATGACGCGCTCCGTCGCCCTGGCAACCCTGACGGCGGCCAGCGTCGGCATCGTCTGGTCATGACGCCGCAATGGTTGGTCACATGACCCGATGCCAAAAGCCGACCGACATGTGGGAGACAGTGGCGCGTGCGCGTACGGCGGGATCGCCTAACACATATCGAAAAAAGCATGTTGATGCAAAGCATAATCACATCAAGTGTTAATACTATAACTACAGGAGGAAAAGGAGTCAAAGGCAAGTATAATAATAACAACTAGATAGCATAACATTAGTTACTAGTGCCTGGAGCAAATGCGGTTAATGGATCATACATACAACCATGAAGATTTAGTATAAACATATAGCGCTAATAGGGCATATACAGACAGGGGAAGAAAGACATAGCATGGATATATTATAATAGCATCTTATAATAACATAGATGGAACATCAATAGAAGTACACCAAAGATCATAAATAGACGATGTACGTTGCCACGAAGATACCCATAGCATTCCTCATCTGAAAGGCTCGATATGCCCAAAAGTATCCAAGTATGAAAGGGCCAAAAGGATTTCCAAAGATTGAAACACAAACGTGTAAAATTGGAGAACTCTAAAAATAAAAACATACAAAATTAGAAACTAAAAATAAAATATAAAAACATAGGTCCAAGGCCACAACACGGCCATGTAAGCAGATGGAAGCCGTTTAGAGGAATGGAGCAAAACTGATTGCCTCATTTAGTCCCTTTGGATGAACCGTATCCAATAACCAAATCCAGCGTGTCTCACACTGAAGGAGTCGCTGGGTTAGATTACCGCCACGAACTCCTGGATTGATAGCATCTATGCCGCGAACGCGGAGCAACGATGCATCACAATCATGTTTAAATTTAAAGTGACGCGGTAAAGTCCTAAGTGTGGCCGGATCATCATGACCGACTGCCGCCTGTATCCCCAATACATGCTCGCGGACTCGAATCTTCAATGGCCGAGTAGTCATGCCTACATAAATCAAGTTACAAGGACATAATGCAAAGTAAATGACATACCGGGTAGTACACGATATACGATGCCGAATAGTAAATGTCCTATTCCTTGATGAATTGAAGAACGCGTCCGCCTGATCAATATTGGGGCAGGCGACACATCGGCCACAGGGAGCACAGCCACACCCAGGACGTCTCACGTTCAAGAAAGTATGTTTGGGTTCGGACTGGTAATGGCTACGAACCAAATAATCTTTAAGATTCATAGAACGCCGGATAGTAATACTAGGTTTATGGGGAATTAACTGGTTCAAAATGGGGTCCGTTTGAAGGATGGGCCAAGCCCTTTGAAAACAACTTCTCATTTTAGAAAATTGAGCGTGACAATTTACATCATAGGTAGACCTCAACTATGGGAGACAAACTGAGAAAAAAAAATCCCTCTCCCACAGCCCCAGGAACAGGTTGGCGTACGATGGTGCAAACGATGCCCCCATCGCTGTCCCCTGGAGCTGCAGGTAGAAGGACCCCATGAAGGTAAAAAAATTATGTGTTAGGGAGAACTCAAGCAATTCCAGAACCAAGGAAACAATCTCAAGAGGTAAGTTGGACATATTAAGAAAATATTTTGTAGCTGAGAGTCCATCTTTGTGCCGAATACTGGTGTATAAGGATTCTACATCCCCCGTCACCAGCATAGTACCGATGCCGATGTGAAGCCCATCAATTCTCTTTAAAAACTCACCCGTGTCCAATAAAAAGGAGGGCAGGCTCTCCACAAGGGGTTGTAGCTTAGAGTCAATCCAACGATTGACTCTTTCCAGGTAGTTACCAGAACCAGAAATAATCGGACGTCCTGGTGGGGCCTCCAGACTCTTGTGTACCTTGGGCAACAGGTAGAATGTTGCAATGGTTGGTTCCTGTACCTTAAGGGAGCCAGCCAATTCCTTAGTGATAACCCCATTAGAGACAGCTGAATCAAGGATTTTATTTAGTTGAGTTACAAATGACAAAAGAGGGTTGAACGTTAGGCGTTTATAACAGATGTTATTGTTTAGTTGTCGAAGGGCCTCCTTCTCATAGAGGAGTTTGGGCCAGATAACCACATTTCCCCCTTTGTCAGCTGGTTTTAACACAACATCTGGAAGCCCCCTCAGGACGTCCAATCTACTGCGTTCATCATGACTAAGATTGTCTCTACCAATTCCTCTTGGGATATTCATAAAGTCTCTAGTAACTACCTGGACAAAAAGATCGACAGCTGAACAGGATGTAAGAGGAGGGAATTTTTTGGACTTGATTTTAAGAGATTGAGGAATCTTACCTCCTTCGCCAAATTCGTGTTCGGTGGAAAGATCCTCAAGGTCTTGTAAGGCTAGTTGTTCCGTTTCTGTGGGAAAAAGACTTTGCAAATCAGGGTCAAAGAAATGTTTTTTAAAAATCAGGGATCTAGCAAATAGATGTAGATCCTTTATGGCCACAAAGGTGTTGAAATGAGATTTGGGAGAAAAGGTGAGTCCTCTACTCAACAGTGACAAGTCAGAGTCGGTCAGAACGTGAGAACTAAGATTAATTACCTTATTACTTTTCTTGCGTTCAGGAGACTTGAATTGCATCCGCTTATAGGGATGGAAATTAACATCTCTCACTCTCTTTGGCCTTGAACCAGACCGTGTTGTTATAGAGGATGTAGACCACTCAGAAGAGTCACTCATAGAGGATAGAGAACCCACTGAAGAGACTCCACGTAGGCCTGGAGCTTTGCTGTTAGGTTTCCTCCAATAATAAACACCCTTATTTGCAAAGTCTTTAATATCACGTTGAAATTTTGAGGCCTGAGTTTCATTGATTTTTTTAACACATAAGTCCAAATTCTTCTCAATTCTAGATTCAAAAGCAGCAATCTTCTCAGATGCACATACTGCCTTAAAATTTCGTTCAATATCATCTATTGTTTTATCAAGGTCTACAATGATCTTAGAATTACGCTCAATTAGCAACTTCATAAAAATTAACGAGCAGGTACCACAAGCTTCCTCCCAACGTTTGATGAAGTCATCGTCCTCAATTGGAAAAGAAGGTGTGACCCTAACCCGAAGACCCCTCGGGATCATATTAGAGGAAACATATTTCTCCAAAAAAGCCCTATTCCACCATATTTTGGTGCGTTTTAATAGCAGCTTTTCAATCTCGAGGGCTTGACTATCAAGTGATTGATCCTCAGACAGCTGTGACTCGATCCCACTGGATCCGAATACCTGGTCAATTTGTCCAAGCCAGGCCTTGTCTTTAGCCCGGAAATCCATATCCGAAAAAACAAAAAAACCTGTGCATGACACAGAAATATTAGAACATAACCACATTAAGGATAAGCAACCCATAAACATTAATGTATATAATGGAGTAACGGGTTTAGGAAACATGTGGACAATCGCAAAAATATGACAATAAACACAGAAAAGAAAAGCGATCAAAAAAGGTCCAAAGAACTAGATAATTCAAAGGATAAAACATTGAAACTTTATTGAAATATGACCAAGGTACAGGGAAAGTGAAAACAAGTCAAACATGACCATGGTAGCACAAGGGCGACAAAGTGGGGCATACAAGGGTTTCTGGACAGTGTATGGGAAAGCAAATTGCTTAGGCATTGTTATGTTGGCAACATTAAAAATATAGCACCCATCTCCAGAATACACATATTATAAATACCACCCAACAGGATATATTAATATAACAACACTAAGTCAAGGTATACACATCTTTACCTGTTGGAATGGGAGATGAAAGTCCACCCAGGTATGACCCCCCCCAACGCACGTTTCGGCAACTGGCCTTTCTCAAGGGGTGATGGGAAATGAGGGAAGTGAGGGATATTTAAAATAGAGTCCACCAATAGGGTGATAAGTCACACACATGTGAGAAATCAGGCCGATCATATGGTTAATAGGAATCACTCACAGGGGTGGCGCTTGTAACCATGGTTGCATCACACAAACCACATAGCTCCATATGACAACAACCCATGTAGCGATATCCAGCAGGAAGAGGGCAGACAAATACTACATCCAATGTATAATTATAAGAACCATCACTATCCCATATAGGGTATCACAAAGGATCTCTAATATATGAACATAGAAGAGCTGCGCCCCGTCCTATGTAGATGACAACAGCGGGCACACTAATAATGGGCGGTAGTAGCGTCAGGACGGCCACTCCCCCTACTGGGTCACATGAGAAAGCACGTCCTATCATAACGACGCGGTCACGGAAGAGACCACGTCATAAGCTCCTCCCCTTAAGGACTGAGAGGCGGCGACACGTCCAACCTTAATGACGCATTCCGTCACCTTGGCAACCCTGGCGGCGGACTGCGTCAGCATCGCCCAATCATGGCCATGTCGCCAACACCTCCCCCCTATGGGTCATATGTGACGCGGCGTCCAACCATAATGACGCGCTCCGTCGCCCTGGCAACCCTGACGGCGGCCAGCGTCGGCATCGTCTGGTCATGACGCCGCAATGGTTGGTCACATGACCCGATGCCAAAAGCCGACCGACATGTGGGAGACAGTGGCGCGTGCGCGTACGGCGGGATCGCCTAACACATATCGAAAAAAGCATGTTGATGCAAAGCATAATCACATCAAGTGTTAATTGAAATTCCCACACAGCAATGGCATAAAGTGAGACTAGGGACTTTTTTTTTTTTTAAGTGGCGGAGGAATACAGTGCGGAAGGATACCTACCTTCCGTCATTGGATTCCTGCAGCCCGTAGAGAACGGCAGCAACAGCTGATGCTGCAGTTCTCTACCCAAGATCGTCGTGGGACACACTCGTGGACTGCTTCGGATCGTGGGTGAGTATTTTTGTGGTTTGTTATGTTAATATTTATTCCGGAAAAGACAATGGCTTCGGGGAACAATGTGACAAGTATTGGTAAGTATGTTACTCTATGTTATATGTACTGTATGTCTATGTATGTATTGTATGAATGTATTGTATGTAGTATGTATGTAGTATATATGTGGTATGTATGTAGCATGTAGTATGTATGTAGCATGCAGTATGTATGTAGCATGCATGTAGTATGTATGTAGTATGTATGTAGCATGCATGTAGTATGTATGTAGTATGTATGTAGCATGTAGTATGTATGTAGCATGCATGTAGTATATATGTAGTATGTATCATGTAGTATGTATGTAGCATGCATGTAGTATATATGTAGTATGTAGCATGTAGTATGTATGTAGCATGCATGTAGTATATATGTAGTATGTATGTAGCATGTAGTATGTATGTAGTATGTATGTAGTATGTATGTAGCATGCATGTAGTATATATGTAGTATGTATGTAGCATGTAGTATGTATGTAGCATGCATGTAGTATATATGTAGTATGTATCATGTAGTATGTATGTAGCATGCATGTAGTATGTATGTAGCATGTAGCATGTAGTATGTATGTAGCATGCATGTAGTATGTATGTAGCATGCATGTAGTATGTATGTAGTATGTATGTAGCATGTAGTATGTATGTAGCATGCATGTAGTATATATGTGTTATGTATGTAGCATGTAGCATGCATGTAGCATGCATGTAGTATGTATGTAGTATGTATGTAGTATATATGTGGTATGTATGTAGCATGTAGTATGTATGTAGCATGCAGTATGTATGTAGCATGCATGTAGTATATATGTAGTATGTATGTTGCATGTAGTATTTATGTAGTATGAATGTAGCATGTATGTAGTATATATGTAGTATGTATGTTGCATGTAGTATGAATGTAGCATGTATGTAGTATGTAGTATGAATGTAGCATGTATGTAGTATGCATGTTGTATGTACAGTATGTAGCATGTAATTTTTTTTTTTTTTTTACATTTAACACATTAGCCGGATGATGGGACTACTACTGTCCCATCATTGGCTAATGTGTCAATCACTGTCATGGTAGCAGGCATCGCCCGATGGGACTTGTAGTCCCATCGGACGATGCCTGCACAGACCCCCGAAGCCTGCACAGCCCACCGGCAGGCCGGCACAGCCCACCGGCAGGCCGGCACAGCCCCCCGGCAGGCCGGCACAGCCCCCCGGAGCCTGCACAGCCCCCCGGCAGGCCGGCACAGCCCCCCGGCAGGCCGGCACAGCCCCCCGGAGCCTGCACAGCCCCCCGGCAGGCCGGCACAGCCCCCCGGCAGGCCGGCACAGCCCACCGGAGCCTGCACAGACCACCGGCAGGCCGGCACAGACCACCGGAGCCTGCACAGACCCCCTGGCAGGCCGGCACAGCCCCCCGAAAGGCCCGTACAGACACCAGAGAGGCTGTACAAGGGCAGGAAAGGGTTTTTCTTATTCCGATACCGGAAGTCCCATAGACTTGAATGGGACTTCCGGTATCGGAATCGGCGATACCGATACTTTTTTTAAAGATCTGCCGATACCATCCGATACGATACTTTGAAGTATCGGACGGTATCGCTCAACTCTAGTCTTCATGTATGCCTGGGCCCACTGCAACCGTTTCTGCTTGTGAGCACTGTCTAGAGGTGGCTGAATAGTAGGTTTATGCACCACAGCAAGCCTTTGAATCATCCTACACCTTGAGGTTCGAGGGACTCCAGAGGCACCAGCAGCTTCAAATATCTGTTTGCTGGTTTGTAATGGCTTTTTAGCAGCTGCTCTCTTAATCCGATGAACTTGCCTGGCAGAAACCTTCCTCATTCTGCCTTTATCAGCACAAACACGTCTGTGCTCAGAATCAGCTACAAATCTCTTAACAGTATGATGATCACGCTTAAGTTTTCGGGAAATACCTAATGTTTTCATCCCTTGACCAAGAGATTGCACTATTTGATGCTTTTTGGCAGCAGAGAGTTCCTTTTTCTTTCCCATGTTACTTGAAAACTGTGGCCTGCTCAATAGTATGGAACATCCAGTTTTCTTTTTATTGGGCTCACATGGCAAACTAATTATCACAGGTATTTGAGATTGATTTCAGTGATCCAAAGAGCCCTGAGACACAATACCATCAATAGGTTCATTAAAAAACGCTATGACACTTAAAACCAATTTTCATAATAATTTGGAACATAATTATTAAGGTTGAAGGAAGACTTTAAGTCCATCTAGTTCAACCCACATCCTATCCTACCTTGCCCTAACATGTTGATCCAGAGGAAGGCAAAAAAAAACCCATGTGGCAAACAGTAAGCTTCACATTGGGGAAAAAATTCCTTCCCGACTCCACATACAGCAATCAGACTAGCTACCTGGATCAACGCAATATTAAGGAAACTAGTGTATATACCCTGTAATATTATACTTTTCAAGAAAGGCATCCAGTCCCTTCTTAAATTTTAGTAGGGAATCACTCATTACAACATCATATGGCAGAGAGTTCCAAAGTCTCACTGCTCTTACAGTAAAGAATCTGCATCTGTAATTATGCTTAAACCTTCTTTCCTCCAGATGTAGAGGATGCCCCCTTGTCCCCGTCACAGGTCTAAGAGTAAAAAGATCATTAGAAAGGTCTTTGTACTATCCCCGCATATATTTATACATTGTAATAAAATCAACCCTAAGCCTTCGATTTTCCAAACTAAATAACCCCAAGTGTAATAACCTGTCTTGGTATTGCAGACCCCCCCAGTTCCCTAATAACCTTGGTTGCTCATCTCTGTACCCTCTCCAGTTCAGCTATGTCTTTCTTATACACCGGAGACCAGAACTGTATGCAGTATTCTAAGTGTTGTCGCACTAGTAACTTATGTAGAGGTAAAATTATGTTCTCCTCATGAGTATCTGTGTCTCTTTTAATGCATCTCATTATTATATTTGCCTTTGCAGCAGCTGCCTGACACTGACCACTAAATGTGAGTTTGTCATCCACCCATACACCAGGTATTTTTCAGTAACAGTTTTGCCCAGTGTTTTACAATTAAGCACATAATTATACATCTTGTTTGTTCTACCCAAGTGCATGACCTTACATTTATCCCCATTAAAACTCATTTGCCATTTATCAGCCCAAGCTTCTAGTTTACATAAATCCTCCTGTAATATAAAATTGTCCTTCTTTGTATTGATTACCCTGCAGAGTTCAGTGTCATCTGCAAATATTGAAATTCTACTCTCTATGCCCCCTACAAGGTCATTACTTTATATGTTAAAAAGAAGAGGGCAAAATACTGACCCCTGTGGTACCCCACTGCTAACCGTGACCCAGTCTGAGTGTGCTCCATTAATAACCACCCTTTGTTTTCTATCTCTGAGCCAGCTTTTAACCCACTTACACATATTTTCCCCTATCCCCATTGTTCTCATTTTATGTATCAACCTTTTGTGTGGCACCGTATCAAAAACTTTTGAAAAGTCCATGTACACCACGTCCACTGCATTCCCTTGGTCCAGTCCAGAACTTACCTCTTCATAAAAGCTTATCAGATTAGTCTGACAGGAACTGTCCCTTGTAAACCCATGTTGATATTGGGTCATGAGGCTACTCTTCTACAGATACTCCAGTATAGTATCTCTTAGAAAACCCACCAGGATTTTACCCATAGTTGAGGTTAAACTTACTGGCCTATAATTTCCAAGTTCAGTTTTCGTCCCCTTTTTGAATAGTGGCACCACACTTGCTATACACCAGTCCTGTGGTACAAACCCTGTTATTATGGAATCTTTAAAGATTAAAAATAATGGTCTATCTATGACTGTACTTAATTCCTGCAGTACTCGGGGGTGTATCCCATCCGGGCCCGGGGATTTGTCAATTTTAGTGATTTTTAGACGCCGCCGTACTTCCTGCTGGGTTAAGCAGGTGACATTTAATGGAGAATTTTTATCACTGATCATGTTATCCGTCATGGTATTTTCTTGTGTAAATACTGTTGAAAAAAAGTCATTTAGCATATTAGCTTTTTCCTCATCCTAATCCACCATTTCGCCCAGACTATTTTTAAATGGGCAAACACTATTATTTTTTAGTTTCTTACTATTTATGTAGATTAAAGAATATTTTGGGATTATTTTTACTTTCTCTGGCAATGAGTCTCTCTGTCTCAATCTTTGCTGCCTTGATTTGCTTTTTGCAGAATTTATTTAATCTTCTGTATTTAATGCCTCATCACTACCTAATTGCTTTAATTCTCTAAATACTTTCTTTTTGTCACTTATTGTGCCCCTTACAGCTCTATTTAGCCATATTGGTTTCCTCCTATTTCTAGTATGTTTATTCACATGCGGTATGTATTGTGCACAGGTCCTATTCAGGATGCTAATAAACGTCTCCCATTTTCTTTGTGTATTTTTATGTCTCAGGATATCGTCCCAGTTAATTGCACCAAGATCATCTCTCATCGGTTGGAAATTTGCTTTCCTGAAGTTTAGTGTCCTTGTAACACCTCTACTACACATCTTATTAAAGGATACATGAAAACTTATTATTTTGTGATCACTATTACCCAAGTGACTCTCAACCCTTATATTTGATATGCGGTCTGGCCTGTTGGTTAATATTAGGTCTAGCAGTGCCCCCCTCTTATTGGGTCCTGAACCAGTTGTGAAAGGTAATTATCTCTCATAGTTGTCATAAACCGATTACCTTTGCTGGAACTGCAGGTTTTGGTTCCCCAATGTACTTCAGGGTAGTTGAAGTCCCCCATAATAATGACTTCTCCTTGAGTCGCTGCTTCATCTATTTGCTTGATGAGGATATTCTCTGTTGCTTCCATTATTTTTGGAGACTTATAACAAACCCCTATCAGTAATTTAATATTTTCCCCCTCCCCTTATCTCCACCCACAGGGACTCTACATTTTCATTAGATTCATATACGGTATATTATCATGCAGGATGGGTTTTAAGGATGATTTTACATATAAACACACGCCTCCCCCTCGCTTATTTGTACGGTAATTTCTGAACAGACTATAGCCCTGTAAATTAACCGCCCAGTCATGGCTCTCATCCAGCCATGACTCAGATATCCCCACCATGTCGTAATTATGTTCCAACAAAATTAACTCTAATTCCTCCATTTTGTTGATGAGGCTTCTGTAATTAGCACACATGCACTTTATGTATCTCTCTGTACCTCTATTCTTTCTTAAATTATTAACTGTTCTAACCCCACCCCCCATTGCCACCCCCATTCCCAATTTCATTATTTGTGCCCAGGTCTCTATCTGCACTGTCTTCCCCTCCTATAAAGGGAATACCCTCCCCCCATCCCTAGTTTAAACACTCCTCCAACCTTCTAGCCATTTTCTCCCCCAGCAGAGCTGCACCCTCCCCATTGAGGTGCAGACCGTCCATAGCGTAGAAACTGTAGCCAACTGAGAAGTCGGCCCAGTTCTCCAGGAACCCAAACCCTGCCTTCCTACACCAACTCCTGAGCCACTTATTAACCTTCCTAATCTCCCGTTGCCTCTCTGGCGTGGCACGTGGTACAGGAAGTATTTCCGCAAAAATACCACCTTGGAGGTCCTTGCTTAAACTTGCAGCCTAATTCCCTGAAATCATCTTTAAGGACCTTCCACCTACCTCTAACTTTGCCATTTGTGCCAATGTGCTCCATGACCACTGGATCCTCACCAGCCCCTCCTAGTAATCCGTTAACCCGATCAGCGATGTGTTGGACTCGAGGACCAGGTAGGCAGCACACCGTTCGACGATCCCTGTCTTTGTGACAGATTGCCCTATCTGTTCCCCTAATAATTGAGTCCCCCACTACCAGCACCTGTCTGGCCTGCCCTGCTCTTCTATTTCCCCCCTTACTGGAGCAGACACTCCTCCGGCTTTCAGAGGACATGCCTTGCTGCAGCAGTGCTACTCCTGGTGCATGCTTAAAAAGGAAAAACCACAGATGAAGAAATTGGTGAGTATACCTTTGCAATAAAGTATATAACAAAGTTTACATTAACACCAAGTACATAATATCAGCAAAAGTTTCCTGCGGTGCTATGAGAAAAACATATATAACAGAGACACACTCAGGTAGAACTATAAATGTACACATGACCACATCCAAATGAAAGATATATCACACACAGGGTGGTGAAATAAGGAATACGATACACAGTTAATACTGGAATCGAAAATATGTTATGACAATAAAAGATACGAAAATACCATATTTTTTGGACAATAAGACACACTTTTTCCCTGTGTCTTATAGTCCTGTGTCCCTGCTCTGGCTGTGGTGGGGAGGCGGGGGATCGACAGCGGTGGAGCAGCAGGTCACAGGAGGTAGGAGCCAGCGGCTGCGGCTTACTTCCATGCCTGCTGCTAAAGAGAAATGGAGGGTCGAGAATATTCATTTCTCTTTAATAGCATCCTGTTTCTGTTATAAATGGCCCTCATCCCTGTCCTGATATCCATGGCCCCATCCTTATCCTAATATGATTGGCCAACATCTCCATCCTGGTATGCAGTGCCCCATCAGAAAAACATAAAAAAAAAAAAAACATTACACCTACCTTTTTGCGCTCCCTTGCAGCGTCTTGTTGCAGTGCCAGCAGTTGCTTTATACTTGTAAGCAGCGCATGGCAGGGACATCAAGCGCTGCTTACAAGCCGAAGTACAGCTGCCTTAGACCTCTTTCACACATCAGGTTTTCGCCGTCAGGTGCGATCCGGCGCTTTTGACAGAAACCGGATCCGGCGAAATGAAATGCCGGATCCGGTTTCCCCCCCATTAACTTGCATTTGCGTCGGATCGCACCGGATGGCCATGCGTTTCATCCGGTTTTCGCCGGATCCGGCAATGTGTCGCGATCCGGCGTCTGGAAAAAACGGCTACTGTAACGTTTTTTGTCTCCAGCGAAAAAGCCGGACACGCCGGATCCGGCGCGTCCGGCTTTTTCACACAATGAAAGCCTATGAGCGCCGCAATGCGCCTGATCCGGCGAAAGCCGGATCCGGTTTTTTTGGTCTGAGCATGCTCAGTAGCTCTGCCCACAAGACATATATAAAAGCAAGACAGTGGGACCCACAGCCACACCCAACATGCCACCCAAGAAAGCAACCAAGCGCAGCAGGAGAAGGCAGGAGACCACTGCAGCACCATCAGCACCACCACCACCCCAAATGGAGCAGCAAATGGAACATGCTGAGGAGGGGAGGCCAGTAGCAGATGAGAGACGGTAATTATCAAATCCCCCATTCCTCCAAACTAGGGCTATTGAATATCAAGATATTCATTGGCCCTTTGTTTCTCTTTATTCAACAGCCGCCCAATAGATGCAGCAGCAGCAGCAGCAGCAATGGCAGCAGCTGGAACACCACCCACAGGCATGGAGTGTGGCCACCAGGAAGACAGCACATCATCTTCTGGGAGCCCTCCCTCGCATCGTCAGCGTTTGACGGTAAGTTTTTATTTCCAAAATCCATCATCTCTGTAATATATGTCTATTCATTGCCTTTTATTTCAAAACAGGATTCACAAGATGAAGAGGAGCTCCCAGAAGAAGAAGGAAGGGGTGGACAGACACTTGGAGTGGGCTCACAATTGGTAAGTTTTTTGCATCAAACGCAGAAACACAACATCACACTACACACAACACATAGAAAACAATGTTCTGCAGACCACACACAGCAAACAAATGCCTACATCCAAAGACATAACACTTTTTGCTTTCTTCTCTAGTCTTCCCAATCTGGTGCTCGGCCAAGAGGTCCTCGCAGTGCCTCCCAGGATCGTCGGCGACAGCAACGCGGCGGTCACCAGCGTGTAAGTATAAATATTTTTGCTTTGTTTTTTTGCACTTTTTATTCCATTTCTTTTGTGGAGGCTAATTATGTTATTTTTGTCTTTTTCTTTAACAGCCTTCACAGCGTGCTCCCGACTCTGACAGTGAGGATGGAGGACTCGATGTGGACCACCTCATCGATCTCGCTCTGGAATATGGCTGACCGCCGCCACGCTGACCTTATCGTTACCCGACGACTCTGGGAGGAAATCTGTTCGCTCCTTGTGGGCCGCTGGGTGGACCTCGATGTTCGGGCCCAGATTAAAGAGCGTAAGTATATACAGTACCGGTTGCTTGATGTAAACCAGTGTTTCCCGAACTCCAGTCCTCGTGGTCCCCACGGATCATGTGTTCAGGATTTCTATTTACTATGGAAATCCTGAAAACATGACCCCTGGGGACCATGAGGACTGGAGTTTGTGAAACACTGATGTTATATACTAACCACTCCTTTCTCGTTTCAGGGAACAGAATTGTGAATCGGTGGCGGTCTGTGAGGGATCGTTTCAAGAAGGAGTTCAATAAAGAGATGCGGGCCCCGAGTGGATCTGGAGGACGCAGGAGCAAGTACAAGTACGCACAAGCCCTGTCGTTCCTCCGGGAAACAATGGTCACTAGAAGGTAAATATTACACACCACATGTGAAAAAAAATGTTAGATGTAACTTTTTTTTTTCAGCCAGGGCCATACCATGTCAGTATTTTAATTGTTTTTTTTTCTCTTTATTCCACAGCACGGTGAGCAGCACTCGGGAGCCTGCACGATTGGACCCTTCTGAGGCGATCCCTGAGGAGACCGGCACCGAGGGACACTTCGACCGCCCCGGTACATCTGCACCTTCCCAGCCTTCCCACACATTCGACCCATCTGTCCCATCCACCAGCACAGGAGCATCGTGGCCGCCTACATTACATGAAGCTGCTGGTGAGGAGATCGCTTTCCCTTTACCCCACCCTTCTGCCCCTGCCACCTCTAGTACACCTGCGGGTACTGGGCGGCAGCGGCAGAGGGGTCAGGAAAAGAGTTATGCGCCAGAGTTCTTGCATCTGAATGCATCTTTCCAGAACTGTCTAAAAGTCATGTCAGAGCAAATCTCCGCAGGCTTTCAGCAGATCAACTCCAGCATTCTGGAGGTGAAGACACTTCTGCAAACCATGCATTCAGAAGCAAGATCTTCGCCAAACCACACCTTTTTCAGGTCTGTTGTGGAGCGCATGGCAACACTATCTCCTACCCAGCAGATGCATGTAATGCATTCGTGCCACGGTGCTCTACATCAGGTTACCTCCCAACCTCCACCTCCCACCACTGTAGTTCCTCCACCTGCACCCCCTCCAGCCACTTTCCATCCTCCCCCTCCTATTACATCTGCACCCCCTCCAGCCACTTTCCATCCTCCCCCTCCTATTACATCTGCACCCCCTCCAGCCACTTTCCATCCTCCCCCTCCTATTACATACCAGCAACCTCACCAGTACCAGCAACCTTCCCAGTACCAGCAACCTCCCCAGTACCAGACATCTCCCCACTTCCAGCAACCTGCCCCGTACCAAACTCCTTCCCCGTACCAAACTCCTTCCCCGTACCAAACTCCTTCCCCATACAACTTTCCATCAACATCATCTGTTCCTACAGTCCCTGCCCAACCCTCCACTCCACCGCCCACCACCTCTTCTGCCTCCCACATGTCCACCCATTCTGTAGCTTTTTCCACACCATCACCTCTAACTGTTCCTTCCCCACCACGATCCCAGTCCTCTCTCCACACTCCCATTGTCGAAGTGTCCCGCAGCCCCTCCAGCAGTATTTCCACCCCACACTACACCGAGTTATAATGTTTTTTTTGTAATAAAAATGCCCATTTGGTTGGTTTCAAACCTTTATTAAAAAAGTTTTTTTAACTTTAAAAACAGTTTACACAAAAAAAAATATTTTAAATAAAAGTTAAATTATTGTTTACACTGGTTGTCTGTCATTTCTTTCTGCGGCGAAATATGTTTAAAAAAAAGGTTAAATACAGGGTATTTAAAAGGTAAAAAGGTATTCAAAACCAGGTATATAACTGTGGGTAAATTTTAGCTTTTTGCCACAGTTGTGTTCCTGGTTGTGTTTGAAGCAAAGTATTTCACCTGAAAAGTTGTGTTTATTGTTGGTGATTTCCTAACAATGTACACAACTTTTGTTAAAAGGTGAAATACTTTGCATAAAACACAACCAGGTACACACCTGTGGCCTAAAGCTAAAAATAGTAAGACCATGACAAGATAGCCAACTTTGGTTGGCAAAGGTATATACTGTTGGTCCAGAAGGTACACAAGTTTGGTTAGGGCACAAATCTTTCACACTCTGTCATCCTGCCAGTGTACTCTGCCTTGAGGTGACATAAAGTATAGTGCAAAATTGTCCCTCATTACTGAAACCGTCACAGAACTTCTAGTGGTAATATTTCCAATGACAACATCCATCTTCGCCAGTAACTTGCTCTTCTCTCCAACCTGCACTTTCTCCTCTACAACCTGTCAAAGAAGGGCTGTAGGAACATGCTATATATAGTTTTCCAGTAGCCAATCCCGTTCGGAAGGCCACAAGGGTCAATTTTAAAAACCGGATCCGGCGTAATCCGTCGAAAAACGGATAGAAAAACGGATGAACCAGATGAGACGGATCCGGTTTTGTCTGTCAAGAACAAGACGGATCCGGCAGAAAACCTGATCCGGCACATCAGGTTTTACAAAACATTTGCCGGATCCGGCATTCCGGCACGACGCCGGATCGCGCCTGATGCCGAAAACCTGATGTGTGAAAGTAGCCTTAATATTCACTGCTTCTCACGCTGGGACTATGTGCATTGAGGGCAGTGAGTATTCATTGTTCTTTAGTAGCGAGCACAGTGTCAGCTGCAGGCTTCCTGCAGCTGCCGGGCGATTACGTGTTCCCACTACTAAAGTTTAAAAATAGTTGAATGCTCTCCACTCTCATAAGCGTGGAATGCAGTGAATATTAATTTCCTTCACAGCTACAGGAAGACTGCAGCTAACACTGTGGGTGCTACTAAAGAGAAATGCATACTCACTGCCCTCCATGCACACAGTCCAGGCATGGGGATCAGTGAGTATTCTGGCTGCTTTCCTTCAGCTTGTAAGCAGCACATAACGCCCCTGCCATGCGCTGCTTACAAAGCATAAAGCAGTTGCTAGCACCAGAACAAGACACTGCGAGAGAGTGCACGAAGGGAAGTGCAGTGTTTTTTTTTAAATGTTTTTCTGATGGGACCCTGCATACCAGAATGGGGGAGGGGTCCAATCATACCAAGATAAGGATGGGACCATGCATACCAGGATAAGGATGAGGCTATGTATACCAGGAAAGAGATGAGGGCCAATCATACCAGGATAAAGATGGAGTCATGCTTACCATGACAGGGATGGTGGCCAATCATGCCAGGATAAGGATGGGGCCATGCATACCAGGATGGAGACGGGGGTCTTGCATAACAGGATGAGAATGGAGGGCAATCATAATCATACCAGGATAAGGATAGAGTCCCTGCATACCAGGACAGAGATGGGGGCTAATCATACCAGGATGGGGACCAATCATACCATGATATACCAGGATGGAAATGGGGTCCTGCATACAAGATTGGGGATGGGGTCCAATCATACTAGAATAATGATAGGGGCCCTGCATTCCAGGATGGGGATGTGGGCCAATCATACCAGGATAAGGATGGAGTCATGCATACCAGGATGGGGATGGGACCCTGCATACCAGGATAGGCATGAGGGGGATCATTCCTATCAGGATAGGAAATTGGGGTGCCATGCCTACCAGGGTAGGGATAATGGGGACATGTCTATCAGGATAGTGATGAGGGGGCCATGCCTACCAGGATAGGGATGGGTTTCTGCATACCAGAATGGAGATGGGGCCCTGCATACCAGGATAGGAATAAGGGAGAACATTCCTACCAGGAAATAGATGAGGGGGCCATGCCTACCAGGTTAGGGAAGGGAGACATGCCTACCAGGATTGGGATGAGGGGGCTATGCATACTAGGATGGGGATGAAGAAGCCATGCATACCAGGATAGGGATGGGGCCATGTATACCAGGATAGGGATGAGGGGGCGATGCCTACCAGGATAGGGATGAGGGGGCCATGCATACGAGTATAGCGATGATGGGACCATATATACCAGGGTAGGGGATATTAAGTACAGAAGTGACTACATTTTCTGCTTCAATTTTCTTTTCTAATCTCCTCCTCTAAAACCTAGGCATGTCTTATGGTCCTAAAAATATGGTATACAACAAATACAGTATATTATAAAATAAGCATAGCCGCAAAGATCACCTTGCTATTTCTAACATAAATATGTATATACAATTAGAAGAATCAATCTGCACATAAATCATATTGGGCGGTGAAAGAAGGAAAAAAAAACCTTAAAATGACATTTATTTAAAGTAGAGGAGATAACAAGGCAAAGATATGCTGCTCACTAGAGTTGAGCGACTTTGGTCGGATCGGGTTTCGTGAAACCCGAATGAAACAAAATTTGAGTCGGATGAAACTGGTCCGACTAGGGCAAAAAAAAGTCGGAGTTTCGTCCGAAACCCGACCCCAATGCAAGTCAATGGGAAATAAAAGTTGGTATTGAGCGGATGACATTCATCCACTCAATGCCGACTTTTATTCCCCATTGACTTGCTTTGGGGTCGGGTTTCAAATTTTGTTTCATTCGGGTTTCACGAAACCCGATCCGACCAAAGTCGCTCAACTCTACTGCTCACGTATATACTTTAAGACAGTGTTAGGGCTGGCGGAACGCACCAAATAATGAGAAGGTATTAATAACGTGCATTCACAGCCCAGGGTCCACCTTGCAGAGAGGTTACCTGCTGCCCGGTAATGGCAGACGCTATATGGTGGTATAATAGAAGAACACACGTGGGTTAACGTCACCCAGTGTGTACAGAAGCGGACTCTGTTGTTTCAAAGAACCGCACTACCATGGAATATAAATGCCGTAGCCTGTTAAAGCTCACAGAGCTCGGCAAAGTGAGTGCTAGTGTACAGTCACAGAACTCTGCCCCAAAGACACAGGGTTAGAGTCCCTCTAGACCCAATATACACGAGGTGTCGCACCTGCAAACACCACTAATAGATGTTGGCTACCATGGAGTGCAGGCCAAGTACACAGTGGCGTACAGGCAAAGCTACTACTCAGTGCTATGCTAGTCCCTGACTCTGCCTCCTACCTGTACTATCAGCCTAGGCACTAACTGGCAAGGCTGAACAACACATGAGTACCAAGGGTAGGGGTTTCATAATGAGTCATTCACCAGAGACATTCATACGTGCATACAACACTCACTCCACATGGTCTATACTAGCGCACGGCCGTGCGGCCATGCGATCCTTTTATAACTGCAGCCTTCCAGGACCTTTCTGATGGCCCAATCTGAGCTGCTTGAGGACCTGAGCATGTGACCTCTGACCACCAATGAGCGGTCATCTCGCGGACATGTTCAGATGGGGAAAAGCAGGACTTAGTCACAGGGGCATCTGCTCGCCGCTGACTAATGCTGAATGCTATAGCTGAACCTGGGGCAGCAGCAACCAAACACATAGCATTAGCCTGAGCAAGATCCTGAGACTGATGTCTCTACTGAGCAGGAACCTCTGCGGCTGAAGAAGAATGGGAGACTACAGAGGACATGGCTTGACATTCTCCCTGTGCAGTGGTGGGAACTCGACGCCTAACAGACAGGCTAATGTATATATTATATAAGTATAACCATGTTAATGACCATGCCACATTGATACAGTATATGCATGTCTGTATGACACAACATGTTATGCCCATGTAAATTAAGTTATTACCTTTGCAGGTATGATGTCCAGGGACCCACCACACCCAACATGCATTTGATTCATCCAGTGGTCAAACAGAGTGGCTGCTGCAACTACATCCTTGGATCTGACTGATAGCTGGCCCAAATGCAGAGCCAATGTCAGTCAGTGTCAAGGGTATAGTTATAGCCATACTGCATTGTCAGAGTGGTGACTGAACCATCTCTGCTGCTGCCCCCTGACTGAATCCCGAATGCTGCTTGAGGAATAAAGTTACTTTTCTCCCTGCATTGTTTAGTTACGTGCAGGCTCTGGGCAGGTTAGTAACATTATTAACTTTCAGATTAACCCCATATCTGCAGGTAAATAGTGTTTTTTTCTGCTGACATGTTCTCTTTAACTCTAGGTCTTAGTAAGGCCTGTTTCACATTTCAGTTATTTGACGTCAGTCAAAATCCGCCAGTTTTTTCAACCATAGACTTGCATTAGTGGCGGATGTTGACTGACGGTCGTCCATTGGATCCGTTTTTTGACGGATCCGTGAAGATTTTAGCGGTTCCCGGGTGGACCAGACGGACCCTGCAACGTTTTTTTCAGTTGACGCTTTTTTTAGTGCGCATGCCCGGATGCTTTGCTCCGAGAAACATTTTAACCCTGAAATACCGTCCTGCAAGCAGCGAAATCCTCTCTCTCTCCAGGCTCATTTTCATTTAAATTTCAGTCACTAACTTACTAAAGCTGATCCGTCAAAAAACGGATCCGGTGGCATCCGTTTGGGCCACAATGGAAATGGATCCGTTTTTTTTACAACCTGGCGGATTTTGACTGACGTCAAATAACTGAAATGTGAAACAGGCCTTAGCTGCTATTGGGCACTATTGGCTTTTAAACCACTAAGCATGCACCCAACTTATGGAAGATAACGTAGGGAAGATAGGTATATGATACAATGCTGATTTTGCAAGTTTTCCCACCTACAAAGAATGGAGATCTGTAATTTTTGTCGTAGGCAAAATTCAACAGTGAGGCTGGAGTCACACTAAACGATAAAAAAATCGGTCCAATTTTGAAGGACCGAAATCGCACAAAGGTTTCTTCACCAGGGATCCATCTGCCAGCTGAATTTCGTGTGATGATGTGATTTTCCTCGCATCTAAGCATCCGTTTGACATCTGTCTGGCAAGATTTTCTCTCAGGCTAGCAAAATGGACATACAGTATAATGGAGCCCAATGACAGGTTTTCCAACACAAACTAAAGAATAGATCTAGACACATAGAATATATATATATATATATATATATATATACATGTCATATAGACACATTTATATATATATATATTTCTAATTCATACAGTTCTTCATAGCAGTATAGCCGCTGAAACATTTGCCGGCTTTTGGAAAATCATTCTCCTACCCGACATGAAATGACACATGGTTTACATACAGTTAACCATTTCATTTCATTTTTTTTAGATGTCTATCACTAGTAATTAGATGAGGGTTTGTGGGTTAAATTTTGAAGTTGTAGGGGTTAATTTTAGGGGTTAATTCGTTGTATAAAATTGCGGGGACTCCCGCTGACGTCACTGAGGCTGCAGGGAGTCCACGTAATTTTTAACAACAAATTAACCCCTTAAATTAACCCCTACAACTCCAAAATTTAGCCCACAAACCCTCATCTAATTACTAGTGATAGACATCTAAAAAAAAACATGAAATGAAATGGTTAACTGTATGTAAACCATATGTCATTTCATGTCGGGTAGGAGAATTATTTTCTAAAAGGCGGCAAATGTTTAAGCGGCTATACTGCTATGAAGAACTGTATAAATTAGAAATATATATGTGTCTATATGACATGTATATATATATACAGTGGGGCAAAAAAGTATTTAGTCAGTCAGCAATAGTGCAAGTTCCACCACTTAAAAAGATGAGAGGCGTCTGTAATTTACATCATAGGTAGACCTCAACTATGGGAGACAAACTGAGAAAAAAAAATCCAGAAAATCACATTGTCTGTTTTTTTTCATTTTATTTGCATATTATGGTGGAAAATAAGTATTTGGTCAGAAACAAGCAATCAAGATTTCTGGCTCTCACAGACCTGTAACTTCTTCTTTAAGAGTCTCCCCTTTCCTCCACTCATTACCTGTAGTAATGGCACCTGTTTAAACTTGTTATCAGTATAAAAAGACACCTGTGCACACCCTCAAGCAGTCTGACTCCAAACTCCACTATGGCGAAGACCAAAGAGCTGTCAAAGGACACCAGAAACAAAATTGTAGCCCTGCACCAGGCTGGGAAGACTGAATCTGCAATAGCCAACCAGCTTGGAGTGAAGAAATCAACTGTGGGAGCAATAATTAGAAAATGGAAGACATACAAGACCACTGATAATCTCCCTCAATCTGGTGCTCCACGCAAAATCCCACCCCGTGGGGTCAGAATGATCACAAGAACGGTGAGCAAAAATCCCAGAACCATGCGGGGGGACCTAGTGAATGAACTGCAGAGAGCTGGGACCAATGTAACAAGGCCTACCATAAGTAACACACTACGCCACCATGGACTCAGATCCTGCAGTGCCAGACATGTCCCACTGCTTAAGCCTGTACATGTCCGGGCCCGTCTGAAGTTTGCTAGAGAGCATTTGGATGATCCAGAGGAGTTTTGGGAGAATGTCCTATGGTCTGATGAAACCAAACTGGAACTGTTTGGTAGAAACACAACTTGTCGTGTTTGGAGGAAAAAGAATACTGAGTTGCATCCATCAAACACCATACCTACTGTAAAGCATGGTGGTGGAAACATCATGCTTTGGGGCTGTTTCTCTGCAAAGGGGCCAGGACGACTGATCCGGGTACATGAAAGAATGAATGGGGCCATGTATCGTGAGATTTTGAGTGCAAACCTCCTTCCATCAGCAAGGGCATTGAAGATGAAACGTGGCTGGGTCTTTCAACATGACAATGATCCAAAGCACACCGCCAGGGCAACGAAGGAGTGGCTTCGTAAGAAGCATTTCAAGGTCCTGGAGTGGCCTAGCTAGTCTCCAGATCTCAACCCTATAGAAAACCTTTGGAGGGAGTTGAAAGTCTGTGTTGCCAAGCGAAAAGCCAAAAACATCACTGCCCTAGAGGAGATCTGCATGGAGGAATGGGCCAACATACCAACAACAGTGTATGGCAACCTTGTGAAGACTTACAGAAAACGTTTGACCTCTGTCATTGCCAACAAAGGATATATCACAAAGTATTCAGATGAAATTTTGTTTCTGACCAAATACTTATTTTCCACCATAATATGCAAATAAAATGAAAAAAAACAGACAATGTGATTTTCTGGATTTTTTTTCTCAGTTTGTCTCCCATAGTTGAGGTCTACCTATGATGTAAATTACAGACGCCTTTCATCTTTTTAAGTGGTGGAACTTGCACTATTGCTGACTGACAGAATACTTTTTTGCCCCACTGTATATTTATTCTATGTGTCTATATCTATTATTTAGTTTCTTTATTTCACCGGTCAGTGTGATTTTACTGTATTGTAAAAAGAATTGCTGGCTTTTGGTAAAGGACACACCGGGTGCGATTTTATCGCAAGTCACACATCTGGTCCGTTTGTCATCCGATTTTTTCTCGCCCCCATAGACTTGCATTGGCGAGTCCATTCCAAAAATCGGTGACAATTGCAGCATGCTGCGAATGTCTCGGTCCGAGGAACGGATCCGACAAAAAATCGCATGATGGGAGCAGCAACATAGAATAGCATTGGGACGAATGCAAGGCGATTTTTTATCACATTGCATTCGTCCGATTTAATCGCTAGTGTGACTCCGGCCTGAGAGACAGAATCTAAAAATAAAAACCAGAAAATCACATTGCAAGATTTGTAAATAATTAAATTTCATTTTATTGCATGAAATAAGTATTTCATCACCTACCAACCAGCAAGAATTCTGACTCTCACAGATTTGTTAGTTTTTCTTTAAAAAGCCCTCCATCTCTGCACTGATTACCTGCATTAATTGAAACTTGTACACACACTCAATCAATCACACTCCAACCTCTCCACCATGGCCAATACCAAAGAGCTGTCCAAGGATACATAGGACAAAATTGTTGACCTTTACAAGGCTGGCATGGGCATCAGGACAATAGGCAAGCAGCATGGTGATAAAGCAACAACTGTTGGTGCAATTATAAGAGAATGGAAGAAATGCAAGATAACTGTCAATCTTTCTTGGTCTGGGGCTCCAAGTGTTATCCCGGCTACATTCCAAAGACATACTGATAAGGAATTTAAATTGTGTCCCCATCGGGGACAGTGCCAATAGTGTCTGTAAAGCGCTGTGAAATTAATGACGCTATATAAATGAGTGAAATAAATACAATAAATAAATAATGAGAAAGGTCAGAAAGCAGCCCAGAACTACTTGGGAGGACCTGATCAATGACCTGAAGAGAGCTGAGATCACACTCAGAAGCATTACCGTTAGTAACACACTACAACATCATGGAATAAAATCCTGAAGGGCATTAAATGTCCCCCTCATTATGCCAGAACATGTGCAGGCCCATTTGAAGTTTGACTATGACCATCTGGATGATCCAGAGGAGGCATAGGGGATGGTCATATGGTCAGATAAGACCAAAATAGAGCTTTTTGATATCAACTCCAGTCGCTGCGTTTGGAGGAAGAAGAAGGATGAGTACAAGCCCAAGAACACAGTTCCAATTGAGAAGCATGTTGGGGGAAACATCATACTTTGGGGTTGCTTTTATGCAGAGGGGACAGGATGACTGCACCATACTGATGTGAGAATGGATGGGGTCATATATAGCAAAATTTTTGGCCAACGATCTCCTTCCCTCAGTAACAGCATTGAAAATGGTTCATGGCTTGGTTTTCCAGCATGAAAATAACCTGAAATGCATAGCCAAGGCAACTAAGGACTTGCTCTGCAAGAAGCATTTAAAGGTCCTGAAGTGGCGTAT
This sequence comes from Dendrobates tinctorius, assembly GCF_039654945.1. Classification (NCBI taxonomy): domain Eukaryota; kingdom Metazoa; phylum Chordata; class Amphibia; order Anura; family Dendrobatidae; genus Dendrobates; species Dendrobates tinctorius. Next base: position 10,397,863 of record NW_027361693.1, read on the forward strand.
CCTGCTTGCAGACCTGAATTGAATAGAAAATTTTTGGAGGGAGTTGAAACTCAATATTGCGCAGGGACAGCAATGAAACCTGAAAGATCTGGAGAAGATCTGTATGGAGGAGTGGACCAAAATCATTTCTGCAGGGTGTGCAAACTGGGTCAAGAACTACAAAAAACATCTGAGTTCTGTAATTGCAAACAAAGGTTTCTGGACTAAATATTGAGTTCTGTTTTTCTATTGTAACAAATACAGGACAATACAATGTGGTCTTCTGCATTTTTTTTTATAGAATCTGTCTCTCACAGTTAAGGTGTATCTATGATAAAAATTACAGACCTCTCCATTCTTTGCAGATTAGAAAACCTGCAAAATCGACAGTATATCAAATACATCAGTATTTTGTGCCAGACTAGTTTTACTACCATCAGTTATCATTGTGGCCTTTCTGCATCCTGAAGTGAATTTGTATTTTAATCATGAATCAGTATGTGTGGCCTTTTTTCAGTGATATGTTTTGGATTTGATGGTCTTCTTAGTGAATAGCCTACAAGTACATAGGTCTTCGATTAAAAAGCTATTTGATTATATTCATATAATTTCCATGTATTTTGGTGATTTGATAACGAAAAAGAAATTGAAAAAAATCCTAAACGTCAGGACTTGCCACAAGCCTAAAAGTTCTACTGCAAACTCTGGTGTGAATCATCGTCAGGCAGCTTATTTTCTTTCCCCATTAACATCAATAGGAACTGCATGATTGGCTCATGGCAGTCAGGTGACTGGTGACATAGTGAAAGGTTCTTATGCTCTCAAGAAACTTGCATTAGAATTTAATTTTTTGTTAATACAGAAGTGTATTAATTTCCCTGACCATTTCTCTTTCATTTATGGTGAATGTACAGTGTTGTTTCTGAATAATACAGACTTTGTGAAAAAAGTATACTTTGCATTCTTCAGACTAAAACTTGGATATCAACATAAAGTTTGGGCACCTCATAAAGTGTACATGCGGTGTGTTGAGGACCTCTGAAATTGGTTTAAGGATAAGAAAAAAGCTTTCTGTTATAGGATTCCTATGGTACGGTGAGAGAAAAAGAACCATAGTGATAACTGTTACTTTTGTTCATGCAATGTGTAAGGGTATAATTCCAAATGGAAGCATTCCATTTCATACCCAAATCTTCACTCAGCAATTTGACCCATCCCCATGGCACAGATAAACCAGTACCCAAGGCCCCTGCAACCTTGGAATAGATACCTAGCTCCGATAAAGTTGGAATCATACCTGAACCAGATGCCAAAATAAGTTCCGACTTTAAATATGATACCAGACCAAAAATTTTTCCCAAGAGGAGAATTGAATTGTCACAATGATGCCACTTAGTAACTTGGATCAAGGCTCAAAAGCAGGAATTTTATGTTACCTGGAGTGTCTTTTTCATGGTTCAGTCATCGTGAAAAGGAGTTTGTTCCTTATTTTGTCCAGTAAGACAAGTTGGTTTATTGCATCAATGTCAAAGGTTTGATGGGTCAATTGAAAATCCAATATGATTCAGTGCAATGGTATATTTTTATAGATTCTTCAAAAAGAATTCTCAAAGCAGTTTTACTTCATCATGGCAGTTTTTATGCTTCCGTCCATGTAGGTCATTCCGTACACTTGAAGGAAACCTATGAGAACTTGGAATTGGCTCTTCATAAACTTAAATATGAAGACCATGGTAGGCAAGTGTGTGGGAATTTGAAGGTCTTGTGCATGCAGCTCGGGCAGCAAGCTGAGTATACCAAATACCCTTGTTTTCTGTGTCTGTGGGACAGTTGAGACAGACAAATTCACTGGACCAAGAAGAGTTGGCAGCCCAAGGGTGCTCACAGTCGGTGAAAGAAGTGTCCTCCAAGAAACTTTGGTACCTCCATTAAAATTCTTCTACCACCTCTCCACATAAAATTGGGCTTAATGAAGAAATTCGTAAAATCACTTGAAAATGCTTCAAATAATTGGTCACCAAGTTTCCAAGCCTCTCGGAGGCAAAATTGAAGGAAGGTGTGTTCATCGGACCAGACATTAGAAGGCTTATAGCTGATAATGAGTTTGCCAATACCATGACGGATCCTCAAAAACAAAGGTGGATTGCATTTAAAGAGGTCATAGAGAAATTTTTAGGCAATAAAAAGATTGTGACTGCAAAAAGATCATTGGACGAATGCTGAAAGCATTTCAAGCTTTAGGATGCCTGATGAGTAAGAAAGTACATTTCCTCCTTTCCCACCTTGAATACTTTCCTGAAAATTTGGGAGCTGTGAATGAAGAGCAAGGTGAATGATTCCACTGGGATATTAAAGAGATGGAAAAAAGATACCAGGGAAAATGGAGCATTACAATGATGGCAGACTACTGTTGGATGCTTCAGAGAGACATTTCAGATGCTTCTCACAAGCGTAAATGTATCAAGAGGAGCCTCACAGGGAAGCAAAAATCAATTTTTGTGAGTGGTAGTGAGCTCATTTCAGTTCAAAAATAATTTTCATGAAAAATTAGTAATAAAAAATTTATTTTCTAAGTCTATTTTCATTTTTTTCATGGTATTGCCTTATTTACCATAGTTACCTAAATTGTCAGGAAAGGTGATGTCCTATGACAAAATTGAGGTCATTTTCAGATTCAGAGCAACAAAAAACATAAAGATTATGTGCAATAACCAAAACAGCTCTTGAAATATTATTTTGTGACTACCTGTGTTGCATATACCCCCATTCGATATGATTTTTAAGAATCACCCTTACACTCAGATTTAGCATGAAAACATCTGATCGACTAGTCTCGAACCTAGGACACCCTTGTTTATGTTAATGACAGCATTTTTGCATCATTAGTTTAATTTTGTGTATGAGTAATATATTTACAGTACTGTATACTAATGAAAGCCAAGTCACAATTAGGTCTTGAAAGAGATGAACTAAAAAAACATTTAATCACCAAAGCTATTTCTCTATCAGATAGGAGACCAGTTGAATAAATAAGTTTGCGTCAAGCTCACTAAGCCTGGCAACTGTAGTAATACATTAAAGGAAAAACAGTAACACCTTTTAAAAGAGTTAATTCATCAATAAAATATTTATCTATCCCTGCCATACTGTACACTTAATGGGAAGCCCTAAAAATTTATATTTATCTATTTTTCAGAAAACTGCAAGTGTTATGAGTTATTACATTATTTGAACCTCAATTCCCAATATATTGAATTTATGTAAATAAGAGAAAATATAAATAAATAAAACATTCAAAAGGTTTTTTTCAAGAACAAAACCTGTTATCTAAAATTAACAAAACTGCAAAACTGGTGGTCATCATACTATCATTGGACTACCTACTGAGATACCCTACAAGCAGCTACTATTGCAAAAAAGCCTCTGCTAAACAATACATTTTTCCTGCACAGGATGCTTGAAATAAAATATACTACTACTGTATAGACTAGTCATTCAAATAAATGGTCAACTATGTAAAATATTGACAGGCAAGCCCAGCCATGCACCCTATCCCCCTCTGATGCCTGTACAGGCTGATATTTGAGTGATGTTGAAAAGTCATTTTACAAGATATGTACTGAAAACCGAAACATGTTGCCACAGGAATCCTAGATGTTAAGTTCTACTTACTGTGTATCCTGGACCATGTAAAATATGTTTTAATGCTAAAAGGAATGACAGATGTAGAATGAAAATGACTTAAAATATAACTGCAAGTGCTGAAGATAAAAAGATTAAATGTTTTTAGCAAAATATAAAATTGGAATTTCTGCTGGTTAAATTTCATTTCATTGCTCCCCACTATGCCCGTCACAGACTCTGCATTTTGCATTTCAAAATCTTTCCATTATCAAATACTACTAAAATGAGTTGTCCAGGCTTGGGGTTCAAATATGCAGTAACAGGATTCTCCAGTGCCGGCGCTGGAAGCAGGTAGGCGCATGCCCACAAGTATGGTGGGGGCATCACAACACATTAGGAGACCCCAATCAGAGGACTATAAAACATCCGGACTCCTTATCTATGTACTGGTCCAAGATTTATGTTTCTCCCTCTCCCATATTGATAGTTCTGCTTCACGTCACTTGTCTTATCCATTGCATTTTTTCTGTTTTTAATGTGCATAAATATGTGACTCTTCAGATTTTGTATTAGTCTAGCCTGAAGAAGAGACCTGAGTAGTCTCGAAAGCTTGCAATGTGTTACCATTAGAGTTGAGCGATACCGTCCGATACTTCAAAGTATCGTATCGGATGGTATCGGCCGATCTTTAAAAAAAGTATCGGTATCGCCGATTCCGATACCGGAAGTCCCATTCAAGTCTATGGGACTTCCGGTATCGGAATAAGAAAAACCCTTTCCTGCCCTTGTACAGCCTCTCTGGGGTCTGTACGGGCCTTTCGGGGGGCTGTGCCGGCCTGCCAGGGGGTCTGTGCAGGCTCCGGTGGTCTGTGCCGGCCTGCCGGTGGTCTGTGCAGGCTCCGGGGGGCTGTGCCGGCCTGCCGGGGGGCTGTGCCGGCCTGCCGGGGGGCTGTGCCGGCCTGCCGGGGGGCTGTGCCGGCTCCGGGGGGCTGTGCCGGCCTGCCGGGGGGCTGTGCAGGCTCCGGGGGGCTGTGCAGGCATCGTCCGATGGGACTACAAGTCCCATCGGGCGATGCCTGCTACCATGACAGTGATTGACACATTAGCCAATGATGGGACAGTAGTAGTCCCATCATCCGGCTAATGTGTTAAATGTAAAAAAAAAAAAAAAATTACATGCTACATACATACAACATGCATACTACATACATGCTACATTCATACTACATACTACATACATGCTACATACATACTACATATATACTACATGCATGCTACATACATACTGCATGCTACATACATACCACATACATACTACATACATACTACATATATACTACATGCATGCTACATACATACTACATGCTACATACATACCACATACATACTACATATATACTACATGCATGCTACATACATACTACATGCTACATACATACCACATATATACTACATACATACTACATATATACTGCATGCTACATACATACTACATATATACTACATGCATGCTACATACATACTACATACCACATACATACCACATACATACTACATACATACTACATACATACTACATGCTACATACATACTACATGCTACATACATACTACATATATACTACATGCATGCTACATACATACTACATATATACTACATGCATGCTACATACATACTACATGCTACATGCATGCTACATACATACTACATACATACTACATGCTACATACATACCACATATATACTACATACATACAATACATTCATACAATACATACATAGACATACAGTACATATAACATAGAGTAACATACTTACCAATACTTGTCACATTGTTCCCCGAAGCCATTGTCGTCTACGGAATAAATATTAACATAACAAACCACAAAAATACTCACCCACGATCCGAAGCAGTCCACGAGTGTGTCCCACGACGATCTTGGGTAGAGAACTGCAGCATCAGATGATGCTGCCGTTCTCTACGGGCTGCAGGAATCCAATGACGGAAGGTAGGTATCCTTCCGCACTGTATTCCTCCGCCACTTAAAAAAAAAAAGTCCCTAGTCTCACTTTATGCCATTGCTGTGTGGGAATTTCCCACACAGCAATGGCATAAAGTGAGACTAGGGACTTTTTTTTTTAAGTGGCGGAGGAATACAGTGCGGAAGGATACCTACCTTCCGTCATTGGATTCCTGCAGCCCGTAGAGAACGGCAGCATCATCTGATGCTGCAGTTCTCTACCCAAGATCGTCGTGGGACACACTCGTGGACTGCTTCGGATCGTGGGTGAGTATTTTTGTGGTTTGTTATGTTAATATTTATTCCGTAGACGACAATGGCTTCGGGGAACAATGTGACAAGTATTGGTAAGTATGTTACTCTATGTTATATGTACTGTATGTCTATGTATGTATTGTATGAATGTATTGTATGTATGTAGTATATATGTGGTATGTATGTAGCATGTAGTATGTATGTAGTATGTATGTAGCATGCATGTAGCATGTAGTATGTATGTAGCATGCATGTAGTATATATGTAGTATGTATGTAGCATGCATGTAGTATATATGTAGTATGTATGTAGCATGTAGTATGTATGTAGCATGCATGTAGTATATATGTAGTATGTATGTAGTATATATGTGGTATGTATGTAGCATGTAGTATGTATGTAGCATGCATGTAGTATATATGTAGTATGTATGTGGTATGTATGTAGCATGCAGTATGTATGTAGCATGCATGTAGTATGTATGTAGTATGTATGTAGTATATATGTGGTATGTATGTAGCATGTAGTATGTATGTAGCATGCATGTAGTATATATGTAGTATGTATGTAGTATATATGTGGTATGTATGTAGCATGTAGTATATATGTAGTATGTATGTGGTATGTATGTAGCATGTAGTATGTATGTAGCATGCATGTAGTATATATGTAGTATGTATGTAGTATATATGTGGTATGTATGTAGCATGTAGTATGTATGTAGCATGCATGTAGTATATATGTAGTATGTATGTGGTATGTATGTAGCATGCAGTATGTATGTAGCATGCATGTAGTATGTATGTAGTATGTATGTAGTATGTATGTAGCATGCAGTATGTATGTAGTATGTATGTAGTATGTATGTAGCATGCATGTAGTATGTATGTAGCATGTATGTAGTATGTATGTAGTATATATGTAGTATGTATGTAGCATGCAGTATGTATGTAGTATGTATGTAGTATGTATGTAGCATGTATGTAGTATGTATGTAGTATATATGTAGTATGTATGTAGCATGTAGTATGTATGTAGCATGCATGTAGTATGTATGTAGTATTTTTTTTTTTTTTTTAACATTTAACACATTAGCCGGATGATGGGACTACTACTGTCCCATCATTGGCTAATGTGTCAATCACTGTCATGGTAGCAGGCATCGCCCGATGGGACTTGTAGTCCCATCGGACGATGCTTGCACAGAACCCCGGACATCAGCACAGCCCCCCGGCAGGCCGGCACAGCCCCCCGGCAGGCCGGTACAGACCCCCACAGGGTGCACAGACCACCGGCAGGCCGGTACAGACCCCGGGCAGTCCACACAGCCCCCCGGCAGGCCGGCACAGCCCCCCGGCAGGCCGGCAGAGACCCCCGGAAGGCCCGAAATGACGGCGCATCATGATGCGCACACACCGCGCATCATGATGACGTCAGGCCGTCAATCAACTGAACTTCCGATTCCGATGCCGAATTCCGATATTGAAAAAATATCGGAAGTCGGTATCGGAATTCCGATACAGCAAGTATCGGCCGATACCCGATACTTGCGGTATCGGAATGCTCAACACTAGTTACCATCTTTTCAGTTAGCCATTAAAAGCTATCAACCACTGAGGACTCGCAATTCTGAATATTTTTCTGCCCACAAGTATGGGATTTGCATAAATACAGTCAAGCTCAATTCACTTGACAATTCTAGTCAGAATGTGGCCATAATTATGCATATCATACACTTACAGTCCCATGACCGCCCCCATTCTCATCACCAACACCGGAGAATTCTGACAGCGTGCACTGCGTGAGGAATCTCAAGCCAAAAATCACAAACAGTGACTGGAGATTTGAGCCTCAAGCCATGGCAACCCCTTTAACCATTGTATTTAGATTTATCATGTAGATAAGACACATTTATGGTATTTATAAAAGAAATAATTCACATAAATTTGATATTAACAAATATGTGATTAGATTTCAATACACATAAGTGTTTATAAAATGCCTAGGGTGGAAAATCGCAAAAGGATGCAACCATTTTACATTAAGTGAAGACATAATTCAGTTCCTATGTTAACGACTGCAGATATGTCTTGTTATGAAGACTTTGCAAGTAAAGTTAGCATTCAAAATTGCATGATAAGAATTTCTCAAGAGGCATTTATAAAATCTTAAGAAAACTCCTGAGGGTATCACACTCAATCCTCTAGTGTATTAATGTACAAAAATGTGACACTGACAGAGTCTTTATCTCCAATTCACTGTATGCCTCAATAGCTTGCAAAGTGAGAATAAACACAATAACAATTTTAGCATGAATGAGTGCTAGACATAAGAACTGTATAGTAATGAGAAAAACTACAGCTGCCAAAGATGAAACACAGTTAAAGGGATCCTGTCATAAGAATTTTTAAACTTAAACTAATGATATGTACAGTATATAAAGGTGCTTAAAATGCTTAACAAATCCTTATGTTTCTTGTAGAAATCTGTTTTGCTGCTTTAGAGAAATCCATAGTTTAAATAATATGCTAAGGAGCTACAATGGATTTGGCAGGCACTTCACTTACAGTTCTCCTACACTTTCCCTATTCCCTGCCCACTGCCTGCCTCCTGTCTCTGATTCACAGGTCATGCATTTTGCAGTGGCCTGTCTGTCATGGACCAGAAGCAATCAACGAGCAAGGAATGGGAAAGAGGCAAGTGAGCTGTGATTGCAATGTCCAATCTCTGCATTTGCAACTCATTAGCATACCATTTCAAATATGGATTTCTGTAAAACAGTAAAAAAAAAGTTTTACAAGAATTGCATAGTGTTAAAAATGTTTAAAGGGAATCTGTCACCTTTTTTTTGCCCTATCAGCTGCTGGCAGGGACAATCAGGGGCTTATCTACAGCATTCTGTAATGCTGTAGATAAGCACCCAATGTAACCTGAAAGATAATAAAACACGTTAGATTATACTCACTGAAGGGGGCGGTCCGGTCCGATAGGTGTCGCTGTCTGATCCGGCTCCTCCCATCTTCATATGATGCCATCCTCTTCCTCCCTTCCTGTAGTGGCTCCGGCGCAGGCGCACTGCTCTGCCCTGTTGAGGGAAGAGCAGAGTCCTGCAGTATGCAGGCGTCAGGAGAGGTCTGGCGCCTGCTCACTGCAGTATTCTGCTCTGCCCTCAAAAGGGCAGAGCACTGCGCCTGTGCTGGAGCCACAACCGGAAGGGAAGGAGAGGACGGCATCGTATGAAGATGGGAGGAGCTGGACCAGACCGCGACATGTTGAGTATAATCTAACGTGTTTTTCTTGTCTTTCTGGTTACATCAGGGGCTTATCTACAGCATTACAGAATGCTGTAGATAAGCGCCTGATGTCAATGCCGGCAGCTGATAGGCCAAAAAAGGGTGACAGATTCCCTTTAAGTACATGCCCTTAGTTTGGGCATGTACTTATAATAATTTTTTTTTATATCTTAGTTTTAATTAAAAAAAAAAATAGCAGAACATAGGTATATTGAAACAAATGATATGGCAGAATAACATGAGCCACTAACATGACACATTCATCAGAACATCTCCAAAAATCAAATCTCCGAGAGGACTGCTCCTGATCTTGATATTACCTTACATATAGTTCATAAATATTACATCTTTATTTGAAAAATAATAACTTAAAAGTACATGTTTACTGCAAGATTGGGTGGTTGTTTCAATAAATGTTTAATTTCCCTGTATTTTCCCATCTTACTGTATGCTATGTTATTCTTTGTCATATATTACACATATCCTTCCCTAGAGATTATCTTTTCTCTTCCTATTGTTTATGAGTCTCTTTTTTATTGCTCCAGAGCTCACTTTAACTATCTCTTAGCATTCCTCATGTATCGCACATTTATATCTGTAGAGAGATTAATTACTCATTCTTTACAAGTTTTCATTTTTATCTTTAACCTTTATTCAACCTCATAATTTAGACAATCTCATGTTTATTCTAAAAATATTCATAGCATTCTCTTGCATTCTCCTGAACTTGAAGGATCAAAACATCACAAGTGTAGAGTAGTGAATCTTTTATTAAGTATATGTAGCATGTTTCTTTTTTCAAAAACAGTAAAAAATGAGAATTAAAAAATATACAATCAAAGTATAACTATGGTGACAAATTTTGTCAGAGGTAAAGAAAAACAAGAAAATGATCTATGATAAATAGAACAATATATAATAATAATAATAATAATCTTTATATGGCGCCAACATATTCCACAGCGCTTTACAGTTTAACTGTTAACTACACAAATGTTTAAGCAATAAAAAGTGATTCCATACAATATGTATGGTACTTATGCATGTAAAATTTAACTGCATACCTAAATTATAAATATCTGTTTAAGTATATTAAAGTTTGTTTAAACACTTAGCGACCACAACAATTTTGACCCAAAAATGATATACTTCTAAAAACTGCACACCTCAAGTTATTCAAAACTACATTTAAGAAATTTAATAAACTTTCAGGTGATTCACAGGAATTAATAGAATGTGGAAGGAAAAAGAAACACTTAACTTTTTTCACAAAAATTTTACTTTACTTAGTTTTTATTTTAACAAGGGAAACATGAAACAATGGACCAAAAACTTTTCTGTGCAATTTCTCCTGAGTATGCCTGTATGCCCTATGTGGGGAAAACCATGGCTTGGGCACATGGCAGAGGTCAGAAGGGAAGGAGTGCCATTTGACTTTTTGAATGTAAAATTTCTTTGAATAATTAGTGGATGCCATGTTGAATTTGGAGAGCTCTTGAGATGCCTAAACAGTGTAAACCACCTACAAGTAACAACATTTTGGAAACTAGTCCCCTCAAGGAACTTACAGTATCAAGATGTGTGGTGAGAACCTTGAACCCCCAGGTGCTACACAGAAGTTTATAAAATTGAGCAGTGGATTGTACTTTTAGTTCCAAATTTTGCATTTTTAGAAAGAAAACAGATTACATTTTACCACAGAGTTTGTTGTGAAATTTCTTCTGAGAATGCAGATATCCTACATGTGGAGGAAAACTATTGTTTGGCACACAGAGGGGCTCTGTAGGGAAGGCGCGTCATTTGACATTTTGATTGCAAAATTTGCTGGAACCATTATCTGACGCTATGTCGCTTTTGGAGAGTCTCTGATGTGCCTAAACAGTGAAAAAACCCCTGCAAGTGACACTATTTTGGAAAATAGACTCTCAGAGAACTTATCTAGATGTGTTAAGCACCTTGAACTCTAAGATGCTTCATAGAAGTTCATAATATAGAGCCATGAATAAAAAAATTCTAATTTTTCCACAAAATTGTTTTTAGCTCCAGCAAGGCAAAACTGACAGCTGTGGGCTGCAACTCTCAGTTAGCAGCTATATCACGGCTGGTTATCAAGAATAGAGGGTCCCAACGCTGGGAGCTAGCATTCTTAGGTTGGTAAGTGGCCATGGACATTGGCCCCCTAACCTAAAAATAGCAGCCCACAGCCATCCCAGAACAGTCTCATCTATTAGCTATTTTTATTTTTACAATTCTTATTATTTTCTGGTTTTTAAAAGGAACCAGGGCTTCAATGAAATGGGTGCAAGGTGATAATAACTATTGGGATAATAATGGAGAGGCGTCTTATAGATGCCTCTCCATGACTAATTGCTGGGCTTGATATCACCTAAATTTTAAAGGTGACATCAACTCCACAAATATGAACACCACTTGCCAAAGAGAAGAGCAAGCGGGAAGAGCCAAATAAAATGTCTTGATTAGCATATCTAATAGATGCACCTTTTCTGGTGTGGCTATGCACTGCTATTTTTAGGCTGAAAGGCCAATATCCATTACCCCTTACCAAACATTTTTTATTTTCATAAAAATATTTATTTATAGGTACAATATATAATTTTTGTATTATTTTGTGACTTTTTCAAAAATATTTTTACAACTTTTTTCCTTTTTTTAACTGTTTTACATCTCCTGAGGTGTAAAAAGCTTCAGAAGTGTGCAAAAGAATATCTGAACCATATTGAGACATTTTGGCAACAAGTTCTGAAGACAGATGAGGTTAAAATAGAACTCTTTGACCACAATGATCATGGGTATGTGCTCAAAATAAGGCATACAATTTCAGGAAAAGAACATCTCGCCAACCATTAAGCATTGGGGTGGATTAATCATGTTTTGGGGTTGTGTTGCAGCCAATGGCACAGGAAATATTTCATGGGTAGTGGGAAGAATGGATTCAATGAAATTTCAACAAAATCTTGATGCAAACATGACATCTTCTTTAATAAAGCTGAAGTTGAAAAGAGGATAGCTTCTGCAAATCCATAATGATCCTACAAACACAAAATCAATGTCAATATCCACAATAGACTACCTCAAAAGGTGCAAGCTGAAGACTCTACAGTGGCCCTCACTGTCTACTGATCTGAACATTATTGAAAATCTGTGGCTAGACTTCAAAATAGCAGTGCATGCAAGAGGACCCGGGAAGCTCACAGAACTGGAGGAATTTTCCAAGTAAGACTAGATGAAAATCCCTCAAACAAGAATTGAAAGACTTGTCTGTCACCAAAAAAGCGTTTTCAAGCTGTGATACAATAATTTGCCCTCATCATTGCACCTACTTTTTGCACTTTAGATCATTTATTGTTTGGTACGTTAACATTGTTGTCATTTTTATTGTCTTTTCTTATTTGGAATAATCATAAATTTATCATTGACTGCACCATATGTTTTTTGTGTCACTTATTGTTTTGTAACAATACACTACCCAGTATTTACTGGCTTTGCGACAAACATTGAGAATTATGCATTATTTTGCTTAGGTTGTTTTCTTGCATGCCTTTATCCTTCTGGTAATTTACCTCCATTTGGTTCACCTAACTTTTTATGCTGTGTATCTCCCTTTTAAAAAATTAATTCATAAAGACTTTTTATTACTAGAGTTGAGCAAAACGGGTCGGTCAATTTCAAAAGTCGCCGACTTTCGCAAAAGTCAGGTTTCATGAAACGAAACCCGACCATAGCGTGAGGTCAGTCACGAGGTCGGCGACCATGGTGCCAAAGTCGCGTTTCAAATGATGCTTCAGCGCCCTTTTTCAGCCAATGATGGAGGACGCACACTGTGGGCAACGCGATGACATAGGCAGCGGTCACCACCATCTTTGAGAAGGGCATGCAAGTGGTTGGCTTTTTTTGTGTGGCATCACAGGGGCTATAAAAGGGCATGCACGCCGACCACCATCTTACTTCTGCTGATCTCAGAATAGGGAGAGCTGCTGCTGATGATGATTCTGTAGGGAGAGCGTTAGGCAGGGAATAAGATACAAAAAAATTGCTTCTGCTGCTAGCGATTTTGCCTCTACAACATACCAGTTAGTGTGCAGTGCAAGGGGATGCTATATTTTGGTACATCAGCTCTGTTGGATATTAGTCTGCCTTATAAGGCTCCCTGATAGCTGCATTGCTGTTTTCACACTGCTGTGCAAACTGCTTTTTTTAAAAGCAAAAATACTTTTCAGCCTCTTTTTTGCTGAGTTACCAAACGTTCATTTTTCCACACTTTTCTGTGTGCAGCAGTCCTGCTTATTAGGCTGCCTGCTGCCATACTTGGGACTGAGAGCATCATTGCCAGCTTGCTAAAATCTCTAGGGAGATTCAAATTCTCCCCAGTCCTATATAGACATTTTATACACCATCCAATTTCAGCCTGTTAGGCTGGTTTCACATTTGCGTTTTTTAGCGCTGGAAAAAAACGCATACGTGCGCATGCGATTTTTCCCCTATATTTAACATGGGTGCGCATACATGCGCGCTTGTAAACGCATGTATGCGATTTTCATGCGCTGCGTTTTTTTGGGGTGTGCGTTGGTATTTTCCAGACGCTGCATGTTGCATTTTTTGGCCCTGGAAAAAAGCGCATGCGCACGTATGCGCACGTTTTGCGCTAAAAATGGCCATTATAGCCTATGGATGCGCATACGTGCGCACTGGCATGCGCAGGTATGCGATTTTTTAGCGCTGCGTTTTTTGGGTGGTGTCCACTTTTTATCCTAGTTAGAATCTTCTAAAGTCAAAAAAAAAAAGTCTATATAAAGGAGGTGCCTGCCAAAACTCTGCCACTACTACACTGAGAGATTGAAGAGCAGACAGTCAACCAAGAACCCATTATATCAGCGAAGAATGTGAGTATATTACATTATATGCCTGTCCTTTTAAATTATGTATGTACTAATGATTTTTATTATTTTTACATGCAGTATGTCTTCAGAATCAGAGTATTCCCCATCGCGGCAGGAATTGGCGCAAGCAGACCGTGAGGTGATTATTTTCGTGCATCTGGTAAGTATATCTGCTGCTTCTCCAAATCTCTTACGTTTTTTTCAACTTTCTTAAGACATCGTCATCATCATCTGCGGACGGCACTAGTGAGGGTGAAGAGCAGGAGCAGCGAAGCCAAGTCCCGGTGGTGATACGGAATGTAAGTATCAAATGATTTGTAATGTTCTTTATTTTTTATCTTCTATTTTTACTCATTTTTTTGTTTCTTTTTTTGTAACTTTTTATTCAATTTAAATTTGATTATTCTAATGAATGTGTTTTGTCTAGGTTCCACAACGGGATGAAGACGTCTACCTGGATAATGAGCAGCTCATCAGCCTGGTCCAGGAGCGTTCGCCGTTGTGGGACAGCCGTGACCGGCTGTACAAGGACAATGTGGTGACCCGGCGGCTATGGAATGAGGTGGCCGCAGCGTTGATGGATGGCTGGGACAGCGCCACAGCATCCTCCAAAAAGGCGTTTAGTGAGTATTTCCCTGCTCTGTATTGTGCCGCAGTGACTGTTGTCCTTGACGGCACTGTTGGGTTTCGTGCTAGGCGTATTCTAGCAGGAAACCCAACAGTGTCATCGGGGTCTACAATGACTGCTTTGAGTATTGTATTGCTACATTGTGCCGCAGTGACTGTTGTCCTTGACGGCACTGTTGTGTTTCGTGCTAGGCGTATTCTAGCAGGAAACCCAACAGTGTCATCGGTGTCTACAGTGACTGCTTTGAGTATTGTATTGCTACATTGTGCCGCAGTGACTGTTGTCCTTGACGGCACTGTTGGGTTTCGTGCTAGGCGTATTCTAGCAGGAAACCCAACAGTGTCATCGGGGTCTACAGTGACTGCTTTGAGTATTGTATTGCTACATTGTGCCGCAGTGACTGTTGTCCTTGACGGCACTGTTGGGTTTCGTGCTAGGCGTATTCTAGCATGAAACCCAACAGTTTCATCGGGGTCTACAGTGACTGCTTTGAGTATTGTATTGCTAGATTGTGCCGCAGTGACTGTTGTCCTTGACGGCACTGTTGGGTTTCGTGCTAGGCGTATTCTAGCAGGAAACCCAACAGTGTCATCGGGGTCTACAGTGACTGCTTTGAGTATTGTATTGCTACATTGTGCCACAGTGACTGTTGTCCTTGACGGCACTGTTGGGTTTCGTGCTTGGCGTATTCTAGCAGGAAACCCAACAGTGTCATCGGGGTCTACAGTGACTGCTTTGAGTATTGTATTGCTACATTGGGCCGCAGTGACTGTTGTCCTTGACGGCACTGTTTTTTTTTATCAACAGTGGACAAAGTCCGAACACGTTGGCGTTCAATCAAGGACCGCTTCAACAGTGATGTTCCTGCTGAGGGCCAGGTTCGCAGTGGATCTGCGTCAAGGACCAGAACTAGATACCGTCACTATCACGCGTTGCAGTTCCTAAGACCGGTCCTTGCCACAAGATCGTAAGTATTATACATTTTGGGTTTTTATTTTTATTAATCTGTGTTTTTCTAATCCACAGCTGATGCTTCTTGTAAAGGCATGGTAGTAATGATTTTCCTTTCTTCCACAGCACCTGGAGCAGCACCCTGCAACCTGGCCCTGGAGCGGTCCTTCCTCGGACGTCCTCTGACCCATCCCAGCCATCCGACAGCCAGGAAGCACCTTGCAGGTCAGCCACACACACAGCTGGTGACCAGGAAGCTGGGCCATCAGGTGTTCCCCTGTCCCAGGTCTCTGCCACTGGTTATGCGGGCACTACCCGCCAGCGGCAGAGGGCCTTGGACAGGAATGTCTTGCCCGAGTTTATGCATTTGAGCGAGACATTTAATTCCAGCCTCAAGTCACTGTCCGACAGAGTTGAAAGCGGTTTTGCACTCATGGAACGTGGTTTTAACCACTTTGAACACCGCTTCAATTCTGTAGAACAGTGCCTTGACCGTCTGGAGGCCGACCTCAACAGACCAGCACACCATTTTTTTAGTAAGATTGAAAAGGGCATGGCGGAACACCTTAGTCCTGATCAACAGCTGAATGTGCTGCAGGCCTGCAACAATGCTTTCTTGCAGGCTATGCAGCATAATCGGTACGGTCAGCAGTCAGTGGTGTCCTTTCCACCTGTGCCACCATTGACTCGCTTCACCTCACTACCGACTTGTGCTGCATACCACTGCACGGACACCTCTATTCAAAGCCAGGACACCCACCGTTACACCACCACAAGTCTGAGTGCAGCTGGTCACTTCACCGACACCACCATGGCAAGCGCTGCTCCTGTCTGGAGCACCACCGCCAATCCCATGCATGCGTGGAGCTCAGCCACCACTAGGCAAACATGGAACAGCCCTGCCGCTACAACAACATGTAGTAGCCCTGCCACCACCACTCTGCAAACCTGGGCCATCACTGCCGCCACCAGTCCTCCTGCAAGGACGAGCACTGACAATGAAGAGCAGCATCAGCCACCTCAGCAGCAGCAGCCAACTCAGCAGCAGCAGCCACCTCAGCAGCAGCCGCCACCTCAGCAGCAGCAGCCACCTCAGCAGCAGCCGCCACCTCAGCAGCAGCAGCAACCACCTCAGCAGCAGCAGCCACCTCAGCAGCAGCCGCCACCTCAGCAGCAGCCGCCACCTCTGCAGCAGCAGCCGCCACCTCAGCAGCAGCAGCCGCCACCTCAGCAGCAGCAGCCATACCAGCAGACGGGGGACCTACATTCCATATTTGCCCCTACTTCAAGGCGAAATCAATCAAGGCGGGCATTGGGCCAAAGTCGGTCCAGGCACACAAGCCTACGGCGACATGCCATTACAACTAATGTAACTGAACAGATTTCCTCTCCTACAAGTGTTCCAAGTTTAATTCCCTTAACTGGACTACCTTCCCCCACAAGTTTTGTTGCCCCTTCCCCTCAAACACCGTCTTCAACTGCAAGTGTTGCATATTCCCTGCACACCCCCAAATTGAAACCATCTGCCCCCAAACGCCGTAAAAAATAATTTTTTTTTTGTGATAAAAAATAAATTTACATTTGTGGTTCACCATTAATAAGTTTCATTAATGTTGTTTGCGCCGCTCACACACACTGATGGGTAAATACATGTTAAAAACCAACCCAAGGGCTAGTATAGTCATATGTGAAATAACATGGACTAGTATAGTCATTCCAAGGCCTAGTGTAATAACTCTAGTTTTACCAAATAGAATCTGGTGTCATGAAAAACAAACTGTTGAAACTTGTCTAAAAAATAAGTTTCTTTCTAGTTTCACCAGTTTGTTTTTTGTGAAACAAGATGCTAGTTGTTAAAAATGCTAGTTGTTAAAAATCGAGTTATTACAGTAGGCCTTGGTATGACTATACTAGGCCGTGGTATTTCACATATTACTATACTACTAGCCCCAAGGCCTAGTATACTCATATTTGAAATACCACGGCCTAGTATAGTCATTCCAAGGCCTAGTGTAATAACTCTAGTTTTACCAAATAGAATCTGGTTTCATGAAAAACAAACTGTTGAAACTTGTCTAAAAAATAAGTTTCTTTCTAGTTTCACCAGTTTGTTTTTTGTGAAACAAGATGCTAGTTGTTAAAAATGCTAGTTGTTAAAAATCGAGTTATTACAGTAGGCCTTGGTATGACTATACTAGGCCGTGGTATTTCACATATTACTATACTACTAGCCCCAAGGCCTAGTATACTCATATTTGAAATACCACGGCCTAGTATAGTCATTCCAAGGCCTAGTGTAATAACTCTAGTTTTACCAAATAGAATCTGGTTTCATGAAAAACAAACTGTTGAAACTTGTCTAAAAAATAAGTTTCTTTCTAGTTTCACCAGTTTGTTTTTTGTGAAACAAGATGCTAGTTGTTAAAAATGCTAGTTGTTAAAAATCGAGTTATTACAGTAGGCCTTGGTATGACTATACTAGGCCGTGGTATTTCACATATTACTATACTACTAGCCCCAAGGCCTAGTATACTCATATTTGAAATACCACGGCCTAGTATAGTCATTCCAAGGCCTAGTGTAATAACTCTAGTTTTACCAAATAGAATCTGGTTTCATGAAAAACAAACTGTTGAAACTTGTCTAAAAAATAAGTTTCTTTCTAGTTTCACCAGTTTGTTTTTTGTGAAACAAGATGCTAGTTGTTAAAAATGCTAGTTGTTAAAAATCGAGTTATTACAGTAGGCCTTGGTATGACTATACTAGGCCTTGGTATTTCACATATTACTATACTACTAGCCCCAAGGCCTAGTATACTCATATTTGAAATACCACGGCCTAGTATAGTCATTCCAAGGCCTAGTGTAATAACTCTAGTTTTACCAAATAGAATCTGGTTTCATGAAAAACAAACTGTTGAAACTTGTCTAAAAAATAAGTTTCTTTCTAGTTTCACCAGTTTGTTTTTTGTGAAACAAGATGCTAGTTGTTAAAAATGCTAGTTGTTAAAAATCGAGTTATTACAGTAGGCCTTGGTATGACTATACTAGGCCGTGGTATTTCACATATTACTATACTACTAGCCCCAAGGCCTAGTATACTCATATTTGAAATACCACGGCCTAGTATAGTCATTCCAAGGCCTAGTGTAATAACTCTAGTTTTACCAAATAGAATCTGGTTTCATGAAAAACAAACTGTTGAAACTTGTCTAAAAAATAAGTTTCTTTCTAGTTTCACCAGTTTGTTTTTTGTGAAACAAGATGCTAGTTGTTAAAAATGCTAGTTGTTAAAAATCGAGTTATTACAGTAGGCCTTGGTATGACTATACTAGGCCGTGGTATTTCACATATTACTATACTACTAGCCCCAAGGCCTAGTATACTCATATTTGAAATACCACGGCCTAGTATAGTCATTCCAAGGCCTAGTGTAATAACTCTAGTTTTACCAAATAGAATCTGGTTTCATGAAAAACAAATTGTTGAAACTTGTCTAAAAAATAAGTTTCTTTCTAGTTTCACCAGTTTGTTTTTTGTGAAACAAGATGCTAGTTGTTAAAAATCGAGTTATTACAGTAGGCCTTGGTATGACTATACTAGGCCGTGGTATTTCACATATTACTATACTACTAGCCCCAAGGCCTACTATACTCATATTTGAAATACCACGGCCTAGTATAGTCATTCCAAGGCCTAGTGTAATAACTTGTAATGGAGCAGATTACATGAGCAGATTACATTCATCCACTCAATGCTGACTTGTATTCCCCATGGACTTTCATTGGGGTTGGGTTTTGAGGGTTGTGTTTTGAGAAAATCACATACTTTGTTTTAAACTAGTTGCACAATTTTCTCTTGAAAAAAATGGTTTCCTGATTCATGGCCTGCAGCTTTGCTCATTCCAATATATTTCACGCAGACTAGCAATGCTGCATTTTAACTCGTATGTGTATTTACCTGCCCAGGTGTGTGAACATAACAAAATTCAGTTATACATGGGAAGTTTTTTAATTAATTTGAGTTTAAAAAATATAGTGCACTCAGTAATGGTATCAAATAAGGATTTTTATTACCATAAACAACAACATTACACCATTTCATCTTGCCAGTGCACCCGTCCTACATCAGAAATAAAGTAGGCCGCAAATTTGTCCCTCATTTGGCCAACTTCAACGGATGACCTGAGAGTGTGCTGAGTGAATTCAGGCAATGGGTTAGGAGCATCATCGTCCAGTTCAAAGGTCGTGTGCTCTTTAGCCATCACAAAGTTATGTAGAACCACACAGGCCTTCACCACCTCATCGACTGTTTCAAGTTTAAGATTAATGGCCGTGCCCAGAATTCGCCATCTGGAAACAAGAATCCCAAAAGCACACTCGACAGTTCTTCTGGCCCTGGTCAGCCTGTAATTAAAAATTTTTTTGGTGTGGTCCAAGTCCCGGCTGGAGTAGGGTTTCAGTAAGTTTCCGCACATTTGAAAAGCCTCATCGCCAACCATTACAAAGGGCAGTGGCGGAGCTTCGGTGTGAGGAAGAGGCCGTGGCATAGGGAAATTAAATTGGTTGCCATACAACCTCCGGCCCATGTCTGAGTTTTTAAAAGCCTGCGAGTCATTACCACGGCCAAATGCTCCAATGTCCACTGCTACAAACATACATCCGGCATCCGCAATTGCAATGAGTACTATTGAAAAGTACTTTTTGTAATTATAGTACTCAGATCCCGTTCTTTGGGGTTTGATGATCCGTATGTGTTTCCCATCAACAGCTCCCAAACAGTTGGGAAAATTGCATACTGTCCAGAATTTGTCAGCAATTTCCATCCACTTTTCAGCGGTGGGCAGGGGCATAAATTCTGGGCAAAGAACATTCCAGAGAGCCCGGCAGGTGTCAGCAACAATTCCAGACAAGGTAGAGATTCCAATACGGTACTGGAAGTGTAGTGAGGATAGGGTTTCTCCAGTCGCCAGGAATCTGTGAACAGACAAAGAAGTAAAATTAATATTTATGTATATTATTTTTAAAAACTATAAAAAAAAATATTAGTACATTCACGAAAACTAATTACCCAAGGTTTTGAATACTAAATTTACAAAAAAAAACATCAGACCACACCCCTTTGTTTTTAAAACATACCGTAATGTCACCAGTAGCCGTTCCTCAGGAGGAATCGCACGACGGAGCTGTGTGTCCTGTCTCCGGATGGATTGTTGGACACGAGCAAGCAAATCCATGAAACTTTCGTGGGACATCCGGATATAATCAGTAAATTTCTCCGGGTTTGCACGTAGCTCGCTGTAGAGGGTGTGGTATGCCCCACGGCTCTCCCGGAGTTCAACAATCGGATGTATCCACATACGCCGCCGTCTTCGCTGCCTCTCTCTCTTCCTTTGTTCATGGCAAGCAACTGCATACGCCTGAGCCATCGCGATGTCCAAATCCAAGTTGAAGTGAAAACTCTTCCAGCGCAGATCCATGGTCACGAGAAGAATCAAGCAAATGTGAAGAATACTGTAGACAGGGTCTATATATATTAACATACCACACCCACAATGAAGTCCCATTGGTCTTGTGTGTTGTTGAATGGTTGTTTTTTCTTTTTTGTGGGGTTTTTCCAAAATCTGTAAAAAAACGCAAACGCACAAAAAACGCATACAAACGCGCAAAAACGCTGCGTTTTTTTCCTGCATGCGCATTAAAATGCTGGAAAAAAACGCAGCGTTTGTATGCATTTGTATGCGTTTTTTTAATGCGTTTTTTTGCGGGAAAAACGCGCTGCAAAAAAAAGCAAGTGTGAAACTAGCCTTATATTGAGGTGTAATCTACACTGGGCCTGAGATAATAGTTCAGTGTCCTCAAGTCTGTAGGGAGATTCAAATTCTCCCCAGTCCTATATAGACATTTTATACACCATCCAATTTCAGCCTGTTATATTGAGGTGTAATCTACACTGGGCCTGAGATATTAGTTCAGTGTCCTCAAGTCTGTAGGGAGATTCAAATTCTCCCCAGTCCTATATAGACATTTTATACACCATCCAATTTCAGCCTGTTATATAGAGGTGTAATCTACACTGGGCCTGAGATATTAGTTCAGTGTCCTCAAGTCTGTAGGGAGATTCAAATTCTCCCCAGTCCTATATAGACATTTTATACACCATCCAATTTCAGCCTGTTATATAGAGGTGTAATCTACACTGGGCCTGAGATAATAAGTAGTTCTGTGTCCTCAAGTCTTTAGAGAGATTTAAATTCTCCCCATTCCTATATGGACATTTTATACACTATCCAATTTCAGCCTGTTATATTGAGGTGTAATCTACACTGGGCCTGAGAAAATAGTTCAGTGTCCTCAAGTCTGTAGGGAGATTCAAATTCTTCCCAGTCCTATATAGACATTTTATACACCATCCAATTTCAGCCTGATATGTTGAGGTGTAATCTACACTGGGCCTGAGATATTAGTTCAGTGTCCTAAAGTCTGTAGGGAGATTCAAATTCTCCCCAGTCCTATATAGACATTTTATACACCATCCAATTTCAGCCTGTTATACTGAGGTGTAATCTACACTGGCCCGGAGATATTAGTTCAGTGTCCTCAAGTCTGTAGGGAGATTCAAATTCTCCCCAGTCCTATATAGACGTTCTATACACCATCCAATTTCAGCCTGTTATATTGAGGTGTAATCTACACTGGGCCTGAGATATTAGTTCAGTGTCCTCAAGTCTGTAGGGTGATTTAAATTATCCCCAATACTATATCCACCTTGTACCTTGTTTTACAGTACCATATTGCTGGTGGTATTTTTACCCAAAAATGAGGAAGTGTGTTGGAAGAGGCCGTGGAAGTGGGCGGGGGTTGCCAGCTAGTAATGATGGTGGTGGTGGATCTGCTGGTAGTGGCAAAAGCACAATAGCAGCTAATGCAGGAGGTGTTGAGCCTGCGTCATCGTCTGGCTCCACAAGGCCTCGAAGGATCCCTTTTGTGGGAGTAGGTAAACCGCTTTTAAAGCCAGAGCTTCAGGAACAAGTTTTGGCTTACATTGCTGAAACAGCCTCCAGCTCTGTCGCCTCCTCTTCTGAACTTTCAAAAAATAAAAGCACTGAGTCATCATTGGAGGCTCATGGTCAGGAAACACACCTTTCCTTGTGTCCTTCACCCCTACCAAAATTGAAGGATGCGGCAGGCCACACTACAGATTACTCCATGGAGCTCTTTTCACATACCATGCCTGGGTTATCAAGTCAAATCGTGAATTACCCAGTCCATGAATAATCTGACATGGAGTGCACTGATGCACAGCCGCTGCTAGATTTATCTGCTGGTACATTCACTCAGAGCACTACATTGTCCTCGCAGTGTACTGAGCCAGAATCTGACCCTGATGAAACTTAGGTGCCCCTTCCCACATACTATACCACCTTACATGGTGACATAGAGGAAGGTGCACATTACATTGAAGAGGAGGTAATGGATGACCCAGTTGTTGACTCAGATTGGAATCCATGGGGAAAGAGGGTGCCGCTGCCAATAGCTCAGAAGAGGAGGAGGAGCAACCGCAGCAGGCATCGACATAGCAACAGCTGTTATCTGGCAGGCCCGGAGCAGTCCAAAAACGGGTTACAAAAACCAAAAGAGTTGCAGGACAGCTAGGCCAGATGGTCAAATTAGCACAGTGTGCAAGGCCTCAAAATGTCTTCCATAGTAGGAAGAGTGCAGTGTGGCACTTTTTTGAACAAAATCCTAATGATCAGGCAAAGGTTATCTGTAAGATGTGCACAAAGACCTTTAGCCGAGGGAAAAATCTGAGAAATTTGAATACCAGTTGCATGCTTAGACATTTAACCACCATGCACTTGCAAGCGTGGATGGACTACCAAACCTCACGTACCACATGTGCAACTGCTCCCAATGAAGGTAGTCAGCGACGCTACATTATTTCCCCCACTGTAAGCCCACCGGTTAGCACGCCACCAGCAGCCAATGTTGAGGTGTCGTTGCAAGGCCAAAGCAGTCAGGGAATCACAAAGTTATTGCTACGAAAGACTGAATCTAGGCCATCAGAAAGAACACCAACTCCATCACCATCATCAACCCTCTCTCAGTCCGCCATGTCCACCGCTAGATCCACCATATGCAGCTCTCAAGTCCAGCTCACCCTACCAGAGACTCTGAGTAGGACAAGAAAGTACTCATCCTCTCATCCGCGCACACTGGGTTTGAACGCCCACTTTGCCAAACTTATGTAATTAGAGATGATGTCCTACCGGATGCTTGAAAGCGAAGCTTTCCGTGAACTCATGGCCTACGCAGTACCATGCTATGACCTAACCAGTCGGCACTTCTTTTCTCGCAAAGCCATCCCAGCCCTCCACCTTCATGTGAAAGACCGCATTGTCCATGCACTCAAGCAATCAGTGAGTGGAAAGGTGCACCTCACAACAGATGCATGGTTGTCACGCTCGTGCCTTGGCTGAATGGCATGAGCTGGGGGTTTGTGGCCCCACTGGACCACAAACCAGACTACCCTGGAAGGGGCGTGACTATGACAGCTACCTCGGTCTTCACTGGAGCCTCTGATGGTGAGGTCAGGCTTGTGCGGCAGATAGCTGTCGAGTGCCACTCCAGGGTGGTGTCTGGCTGTAGCTGCTGGTCCCACTCGGGGACAAGTCACTTTGACAGAAGCTATAGACAGGCAGGCAGGTAGACACGACAGGCACGGCTGAGACACTGGGCAAGCAGGCGTGGCTAGGAGACACAGGGCAGGCGGGTACGGCTTGGAGACACAGGACAGGCGGGCACGGCTTGGAGACACAGGACAAGCGGGCACGGCTTGGAGACACAGGACAGGCGGGCATGGCTTGGAGACACAGGACAGATTGGCACAGTTTGGAGGCACAGGACAGGCGGGCACGGCTTGGAGACACAGGACAGATTGGCGTGGTATGAGAAGGAGCAGGTAGGGACCTGTTCACACAGCAGGTGTAGGCAGGAGGGAGTGGTGTATGTTGGAACAGGATTTGGACCTGTTCACATAGGAGGTGCAGGTATTGATATAGGCAGGAGTGTGGAGTAGGCTGAGCCACAGGAGTGCGGCGTAGGCTGGGCGGCAAGGGAGCCGGGCTGGCTGAGCGGCTAGAAAGCCGAGCGGCTAGAGAGCCGAGCAGGCAGAGCGGCTAGAGAGCCGTGCAGGCAGAGCGGCCAGGGAGCCGTGCAGACAGAGCGGCCAGGGAGCCGTGCAGACAGAGCGGCCAGGGAGCAGACGCACAGATAGGGAGGACACAAGGAAAGACACGGCAGAGAAGGAACCACAGACAAGGAGACAGACAGAGGTAAGACTGAGTTCAGACAGAGACACAGGGACAAAGACACAAGGAACAGGATATTCTGCCTCCTGGCAGGCAGACAGAGAACAGACAAGGCACTGGGAACAAGACTCAAGGGCCAGGATATTCTGCCTCCTGGCAGGCGGACAGAGAAATGCTAGGCAAGGTACCAAGACACAGGAATGCGCAGTAAGAGCCTTCAGAAAAGGCAAGACATAGGACAGGGCCTGGCTGGCTCAGTAGCAAGGAGCTAACTGAGTTTAGACATTGCACAGGCAAAGGTCAGTGGGTGTGGCAAAACTAAATAGTAAAGGGCTCTAGGTGATTGGTAAGGGACATATTACACAGGTGCACCCTGACTGCATAAGAACCAGAGAGTTCAGGCGCTGCCCCCCTATACACACAGTCTGGAAACATGGAGAGCAGAGGCACAGAGCTGGCAACAGACAGAATTCACAGCATGGCTTGAAGCAGAAAGTAAGTTGGTGTGCGGGGGATGGGAGGCCATGCAGTGATGCCAGCAGGGTTGTTACAATGGTCCAGTAGGCATGGCCAGGGCCGGTACGTGTCCATCACTGCGCACTGGGTTAATGTGGTGGATGCAGGGTCCACAGGGGACAGTGGTGGTGGGACAGTGCTGCCTAGCCCACGGTATAGGAAACAGTAGGCTGTAGGCGTTCGACCCTCCTCCTCTTCCTCCAGAAGCGAAAGCTCGTCCACAGAGCGCAGTTGCACGAGCACTCCATCCGCAGCTGCCAGTGTTGCACACGAGGTGTCCCACTATCAAACAGCTAGTGGTAAGCATCAGCAGGCTGTGTTGAAGATGATGTGTTTGGGCGACAACAGACACACCGGGGAGGTACTGGACGACTACTTGCAGCGACAAACTGAGTCATGGCTGGGCAGTCTACATCTTGAGGCAGGCAAGGTAGTTAGTTATAACGGCCAGAATTTTGTGGCAGCCATAGCCCTTTCAAAACTCAGACACATACCTTGCCTGGCTCAAACCTTGAACCTGGTGGTGCAGTGCTTCCTCAATAATTATCTCGAGTTAACAGGCCTGCTCCAGAAGGTCCGAAGACTGTGCTCGCACATCCGCCGGTTGCCCGTACACTCCAGTCGTATGCAGAAGCTTTAGACCCCCTGACGAAGGAAGCTTTATTCTGAAACGCGCGTCGGGGCGCGTTCTCAGGCATCCCCAGGCATTATCCTTCGGCTCCTTAGGTATTATTTAATTTCAGCTCCCATTACTTTTTTTTCCCCTTCTCACATTGTATGACACTTTTGTGGTGTCTCCTCTTTGGTCACTGCACCAATTTTTTCCATTACACTTTCTATTTCACTTATTGTTGTTGTAATCATTATTATTTTTTATTATTTTTTGTACACTGTGTTTACACTATTTTTATTTATTATTATATGGTGTACTGTATACACATTTCACTTTGGGGGCTTGATTAAGGTTTCATTAATACTTTTTTCCTTCTTGAGCCTGTGCCTCATAGGTATACATTTTACCCTATGTTATAGGATATTATAATCCATTATTATGCATGTATCTGGGATGCCTTTTTATTATTATTTTTTATCATTATTGTTTATCTAAGTGTACACCCATTTATATTATTAAAGGTGTTTTTATCTATTTTTCACGTGTTGTTGTATATATTATTTCCACTTGGTACTCTGTCAGTATCATCTTCCACCATACTCATTGGTATTTGGTATGCAGAAGCTGCAGCGATTGCTCCAACTTCCCAAGCACCGCCTAATTATCGATGTTGCAACAAGGTGGAACTCCACCCTGCACATGCTTGAGAGGCTGTGCGAACAGAGGCAGGCTGTAATGCATTTGTGGGAGGATACACGGCCAGGCACTTTGAGGGCAGACATGGAGTTGTCGGGTGTGCAGTGGTCGAAGCTGAAAGACCTCTGTAAAGTCCTTCAGTGTTTTGAGAAATGCACATGACTGGTAAGCGCAGAAGACGCCATCATAAGCATGAGCATCCCACTTATGCGTCTGCTCATGCAAACTTTGACGCACATTATGGAGCAGGCGTCTGCAGCCGAGGAGGATGAGGAAGAGGAGGAGGGAAGCCTTGATGACAGTCAGCCATTGTCTGCTCTGGGACCTCTCCTGGACGAGGTGGAGGAAGAAGAGGAAGAGGAGGAGGAGGATGATGTGGATGATTATTTAGGGGCGGAGGATGCTTCTCGTGGGGCAAGAGAAAATGCTGGCATGGCAAGGTCTGGTACAGGGTTTGTGCGTGACTGGAGGGATGTGGATTTGCCATTAAGTGCTCATCCACCCAGCACTCGCAGTGCATCATTGACACCTGGACCATTGGCCCACATGTCCGATTATGCCTTGCAGATCCTAAACAGGGACCCCGGCATTGCCAAAACAATGAATGATGACAACTACTGGTTGGCCAGCTTCCTGGATCCACGCCATAAAGGCAAATTCCAAAACATCATGCCACAGGAGAACCTTGACCTAATATTGGCTAACAAGCAAGCAACTTTGGTAAACCATTTGTTTGAGGCATTCCCAGCACACAGCAGCGGTGATGGTTCTCCAACGAGCCGTAGGGGGCAACATGGAAGAGGTGTTCGTGGTGCACACATCTGAAGTGGCGTTGGAGACAGGGGTTTCATGACCATGTTGTGGACTGATTTTTCAAGTCCCACTCACACGACTGGTAATACTGCATCGATTGAAAGTGACAGGAGACAGCAGTTGTCAACTATGGTTACAAACTACTTCTCATCCCATATCGATGTTCTCCCTCACAGGTCATTCCCCTTTGACTATTGGTCCTCTAAACTGGACGCCTGGCCTGAATTGGCACAATATTCCTTACAGGAGCTCACTTGCCCTGCTGCTAGTGTGCTATCGGAAAGAGTCTTCAGTGCTGCTGGCTCAATCCTGACAGAATAAAGGACCCGTCTGTCGACCCAAAATGTTGATGATCTAACCTTCATTAAAATGAACAATGCATGGGTTTCAAAGGATTTTGTCCCACCTTCCCCAGATGACACACAGGTTGCCAGAAAAATAGCCCGCTTTTGTCCTCCTCCTCTTCCTCAGACTTCTCCAATTCCTCCATTTGCAGCTGCTGAATGTCCAACATCAACATATGCCATTTTTTAAACCTCCCTAACTGGGCTGCCTCCTCCCCATGGCTGGGGTCACCACCTAGCGCACGCAACCGTGCGAATGCCATTGCCCTGGACAGGTGGGTGGGCTGACTCTTGGGCACCGGCACTGGCACAGGGTCCCTCATAGTGCAATCAAGTGTCTCTGACGATGGGGGTGCACACCCGCCGTCAGACACACCAGTGTACTATGAGGGGCCCAGAGCCAGTACCGATGCCCACAAGTGAGCCCCCTTGCTGGGGCAGGGCCCCAGCATTTGCAATATTTACCTCTCCCTGCTCCTCCGCTGTGTAGTCTGGGCTGTCAAATCCTTCCCCAGGACTGCCACTACAAATGTGCTGAACTGATAGATGATGGTTAAGACGTAGCTATGCCGTGTCCTGCTGGCCGGGCTCTAGCTTCAGATGATCAATGGCTTCCATTTCTTATGGACGTCGACTCAAAATGAGATGCAGTGGTGGTTTCTCATCAGCATTCACAGTTGTCCTACTCACAGACGTGTGACATTCCTGCCCACATTGTTAAATGTGCCCTCTCATGCCAATCCAATAGAATCGCCTACAGCCTGTGACTTCTGTTTTTTGCACTCCAAAGTTACCTGACAGATCATGATAGGCAGTGAGGACCATGTCTATATCTCTCCCTGTGATCAAAATTTGATGGAGATGAGTAACAGTGATGGGATCAACGGTACTGCGATACAGCAACCCTTTCTTCACAAAGAACCGTTTTCGCTGTCTCCACACACAAAGTAATTGAGGGTCAGCATTGCCTCTGAGAATTCTCCCCGGAGTTTTTCCCGTGATTAGTAATTCCTAAATTTCTGCAATCACTCTACTTTATGTCTGTACTTTTATCCATCTCGTTTCCTCTTGCGGAGAGTCTGGACTGTCTTACTGAGACAGAAATATATATGAAGATTTAAAAATACCCCAACAGTGTATACTGGTGTACGCTTCTAAAGCATTTCCTTTTTTCATCTTTTTAGATTGTTTTCTAATCCATACTGAGGCTGTGAGTGTCTTTGTCGGACTCCGGAAATAAACACGGAGATTTTAAATGTTTAAACTATGCTATATATACCTGTTATCCGATGATACTGTACCCTTTCTCAACTTTCTGCAATCTTGTCGAATTCATACTGTGCCTGAGACCTGTTATTGGCCGATCTCGCGTGCCAGAGCCTCGC
This sequence comes from Dendrobates tinctorius, assembly GCF_039654945.1. NCBI lineage: Eukaryota > Metazoa > Chordata > Amphibia > Anura > Dendrobatidae > Dendrobates > Dendrobates tinctorius. The sequence continues at coordinate 10,427,188 of NW_027361693.1, forward strand.
GTGTCCCTCTTTTAAGCTGGACGCGGACAGCGGGGGGCATGCCTGAGTCTCGTTCGTGAATGGAATTAAGCTTGCAATCTGTGCAGCTTTTTTGTGGATGGCATGGTTGAGGTTGCCCGTGTTGAGTCTAATTAAGCCGCAGGCTCCACTCCTGGTGGTGCCCTTCTGGACATTCCTTTAAGGTTCAGCTTTGCAACCATACTGCCCCCAGAAACCAAACACTTTTCCTGACAGTGACATTCTGGTCAAAGAGCGCGATGACATCTCATCTGTACGCCCTCTGCCTAAGCTGTCCAAGTGCAGAGAGATGGAAGATGGGGAAGACAAGGAGTCCAGAGTACAGGGATTCCCTAGCGAGGAGACTTATTTAATTGTTTTAAAGGTTGGAGCAATTTTTGGGGCTCATGATACTCTGAAGAATGATATCTGGGGCCCACCGTACACTGGAGCTTTCCAAAGGTGGACATCAGTCACTGGAGCAGCATTTACAGGGCCCATTATACACTGGAGCATTAGAAATGGGGCCCATTATATATGGAGCATTATTTGGGCCCATAAGACACTGAAGCTTCATCCATGGTGAACAACATATACTGTAGCATTATGTGGAGCTCATCATATACTGTATTGAACATTATATGGGACCAATGATTCTGTATGGAGAAATATATGGGCCTCATTACTCTGTATGACGCACTATGCGGTGGCCATAATACTGAATGGAGGAATATACTGTCTGTTTTTGGAGCTATTGGAGAATTTAAAATGGATATCAGTCATGTGATGTAAGAATTGAAGTATTTTTCATTGTACTGTACCGCTATTTCTCTGCCGTATCAAAGGATCATGAATTGTGTCATGTGTTAAAGGAGCCCAGTGACACTCTTTGGCCCTGGGCCCACGAAAATCTGGAGCCAGCACTACCCCCTCACAAGTTTAGCCAAATAACGCCCAGTTTTCATTGCCTAACTATTATTATAAAGTAAATTAAGGTTGACAAGCTTAAGGAATAAGAATTGATGTTTTTGGCATTAAAATGGGCACTGTAGTTGTGTTTCCTGTCCTCCACTCACTGCCGACTTTTCTTCCCCATTGACTTACATTGGGTTTCGTGTTTCAGTTGGACTTCGACTTTTCACAATAATCGGCTGATTTCGTTCGACCCGACTTTTGTGAAAGTCGGGTTTCGTGAAACCCGACTCGACCTGAAAAAAGGCAAAGTCACTCATCTCTATTTATTACTATTTATCCATTCAGTGCTTGCACATTTCTTTTCCAGTATTTCCGTTAACATTAAATGTACTAAAGATCAAGAAAAAAATCCAAGTTTGCTAAAATGGTGAAAAAAATATTCTGCCATTGTTTTTTGGGCTTTGTTTTTACGACACTAATCAAGTGGTAAAAATAATCAGGTAACAAGGTTCCTGAGGATAGTACGAGTATGGCAATACCAAACCTATAAGGGTTTTTTACACTTTAATAATAAAAGAAAATCAGAACTTTGTAAAAAAATTGGTTTGTGTCACAATTTTCTTAGACTCGTAACTTTTCTATCAATCAAGATGTGTAAGGTCTCATTTTTTTGTCCATTGAGCTTACATTTTTATTGATAATATTTTGTCATACATTCCTTTTATCTAATTTTATAACAGTTTGTTAGGAGAATTGAGAACAAAAAGTTGTTATTGCATTTTGATTCAGTTTTGCTATTGTTTACATTTAGGAAATTTTAAAAATAATTTTATATTCTATAGGATGGTCATTCACAGACACAATGATAATAAATATGTTTATTTTTAGTTTTTTATTTCTTTAATTTTTAAAAAGAAAAGGGGTTGTATAAACTTATATATTTTTTCTATTTTTCATGTTTTAAAGTTTTTTTTATTTATTACTTTATTTTTTTAGTCCCTTTAGGAACTTCAACCTACAATCATTTTATTGCTTATACTATGGCTGGGATTTAGTGGAGGGAGAGTAAAGATAACAGTTAGGCCAGGGTCCCACTTTTATTTCTATGCAGCTGAGCGCTCCAGTCCCGAGTGCTGGCGGCAGTGTCGGAAATTGATGCAAGAGACTTGCGGGGGTTTCTCGCATTGAATTTGCAAGTGTGACCCCAGCCTTAAAGGGCCTTCTGCATGTATGACTGCCGTGTATAACTGTCATGATAATCTATCAGTTTCCTGCATTAATGAACATGGGGTTATCATTGTGAGCTAGTGCATACAAGTACTTGCAATAATGTAATTAAAATTTCCATGTCATTGATTAACAGCAACACTTAAATGGTTAAACAGCAGCATGAGATCAAGCTCCGGACGATGCTGTTGCAGACAAATGCTGACTGTGTAACAAAAGCATTAATTCATGTTATGTGGTCACAAAAAGGTTAAGATGAGGAATCAATTGAATAATTATTAAAATGAATCTAGTCTACAACTTTTACAGAATAGAGTGATCATTTGTGGCTATATTTCACATGATACATTACCAATGGTAATCCTCCTGTTCCCAAAAATGCCTGCATAGATAAATACTTGTCAGCAAGACTGAACTGAAGTAATGAAAATTAAGCATTTCGGATCATTACTTATTTTTTCTCTTTAATCGTTATAGCAAAACACATAACATAATTTTTATATTTTGAGTATTTTTATATGTTCATATATATTGTGGTGTAAAACCATTTTTGTCCATTATTATTTATATTATTTTATACAATATATATTATATATACATTTATTTTTTATTTTTATATTTTTTTTATCTTTTATCAATTCTTTTTGCTTTATCTTCAGTGTCACTACAATGACAGTCTAGTGCCATATTTTTTAATTATGATAAGAGAATACTGTTTATATGTTCATGTAGCAACATTTTTTCCCAATGGCTCCCATATGAAAAAAAGTTAGAGCACACGAAGAAACAATATTACAGTATGATTTTGTTTTCAGTAAAGCTTTAAACATAAAAAATCTTGCAATTTTCTCATTAGATTCTATATAACTTGAAAAGACTTTATGTTGTTTTAATGTCAGATAAGTAATGTAATAGAAGATGACCTTTTGAGCTGCTGCAAGAATTGACTTCAGATATATAATATTGATTGCAATGTTCCCATTATAAACATTTGTTGAAACTAAATGTCCATATAATGAAATTTTAAAATCTTATACAGGAATCATTATTTTTTCTTTTTTATACTATTGTTACAGATAAATTATTTGTTTTTATTGTAAAATCTTTGTATTTGTAAAATATTTGTAAAGTTTCATCTGATATAAAATCAGAATTAAAAGAGAAAGAAAATAAAATCTAGGAAGGTAGTTCATCAAGACTGACATTTTTTTTCATATGCCAGTCAAAATTAAGTGCTTGCAAGAATATGATGCTTCAAATTCACTCAATGGCGCACAACACTTAATGACTTTTGCCCATCTTATCATTGGAGTGTGCCTTTACTGCACTTCATTGGAAATCTTTTGTCAGTCTCAAAATAGAGTAGCATTTCGGGTGTAAAAAGCTTCTCCATTTTTTCAGAATCTTCCAAGTGGACGTAACCATTTCCCAGAATTTCCACGATCCTTCTCCAGCTCAACCCATTTGGTGCAACTGCTTCAGACTGGTGTGAAAATGACAAAAGAAGAAAAGTTTTGCGCAAATTTACTTTGCATGAAAAAATGTGTCTTCAAAGCTTTGATGAATTGCCCCTATGTTTTTCATTTTATAATCAATATATTTGGTTCATGTTTTAGAAAACCCAATATAAAATACTTATCAGCCACCTTGTTGCCAATTTTTTGGTCAAAAAATAATTTTCCTAAATCTGTGTGTGTTTTATAGTAGTTTGGAAAATAAATAATTGGCATTAGCAATCTCATTGCCATTTCTAGTCCAAAGAAATAATTTTTGTGGACCGGCGTGTGTTTTTTAGTAGTCTGGGAAGTAAGTATATTTGGCATCAGCTATCTCGTTAACATTTGTCTGCCAAATAAATAATTTTTCAGGACCACTGTGTCTTTTCTAGAAGTTATGAAAATATATATTTGGCATCAGCCATCGTGTTGCCATTTCTAGGTCAAAGAATTAATTTTCCAAGTTGACGTTTTTATTGGTACCATTTTCAAATATTCAGATACTTGACAATTTTTGATCACTTTTTATTCTGATTTTTGAGAGGTAGAATGAACAAAAACCTGCAATTTTGGAGCTATTTTGGGGGGTATTTTTTATTTGGTTCTGCATGTGGTAGAATTGATAAGGCATCTTCATTCTTTGGGTCAGTATGATTACAGTGATGCCCCATTTATAATTTTTATGTTTTGGCGCTTTTACACAATAAAAACTATTTTATAGAAAAAATAATTATTTTGCATCGCTTTATTCTGAAAGCTATAACTTTTTTTTATTTTTCTGCTGATGGAGCTGTGTGGCATCTTGTTTTTTGTGGTACAAGATGATATTTTCAGCAGTGCCAATTTTATTTACATTCGTCTTTTTGATTAATTTATATTGCACTTTTTGCTCAGCGGTATGATGATAAAGGATTGTTTTTGCCTCATTTTATATTTATTTTTTTACGGTGTTTACTGAGGCATTAACAAGTGGGACAGTTTTACAGTGGGGAAAAAAAGTATTTAGTCAGTCAGCAATAGTGCAAGTTCCACCACTTAAAAAGATGAGAGGCGTCTGTAATTTACATCATAGGTAGACCTCAACTATGGGAGACAAACTGAGAAAAAAAAATCCAGAAAATCACATTGTCTGTTTTTTTTTCATTTTATTTGCATATTATGGTGGAAAATAAGTATTTGGTCAGAAACAAGCAATCAAGATTTCTGGCTCTCACAGACCTGTAACTTCTTCTTTAAGACTCTCCTCTTTCCTCCACTCATTACTTGTAGTAATGGCACCTGTTTAAACTTGTTATCAGTATAAAAAGACACCTGTGCACACCCTCAAACAGTCTGACTCCAAACTCCACTATGATGAAGACCAAAGAGCTGTCAAAGGACACCAGAAACAAAATTGTAGCCCTGCACCAGGCTGGGAAGACTGAATCTGCAATAGCCAACCAGCTTGGAGTGAAGAAATCAACTGTGGATGCAATAATTAGAAAATGGAAGACATACAAGACCACTGATAATCTCCCTCGATCTGGTGCTCCACGCAAAATCCCACCCCGTGGGGTCAGAATGATCACAAGAACAGTGAGCAAAAATCCCAGAACCACACGGGGGGACCTAGTGAATGAACTGCAGAGAGCTGGGACCAATGTAACAAGGCCTACCATAAGTAACACACTACGCCACCATGGACTCAGATCCTGCAGTGCCAGACGTGTCCCACTGCTTAAGCCTGTACATGTCCGGGCCCGTCTGAAGTCTGCTAGAGAGCATTTGGATGATCCAGAGGAGTTTTGGGAGAATGTCCTATGGTCTGATGAAACCAAACTGGAACTGTTTGGTAGAAACACAACTTGTCGTGTTTGGAGGAAAAAGAATACTGAGTTGCATCCATCAAACACCATACCTACTGTAAAGCATGGTGGTGGAAACATCATGCTTTGGGGCTGTTTCTCTGCAAAGGGGCCAGGACGACTGATCCGGGTACATGAAAGAATGAATGGGGCCATGTATCGTGAGATTTTGAGTGCAAACCTCCTTCCATCAGCAAGGGCATTGAAGATGAAACGTGGCTGGGTCTTTCAACATGACAATGATCCAAAGCACACCGCCAGGGCAACGAAGGAGTGGCTTCGTAAGAAGCATTTCAAGGTCCTGGAGTGGCCTAGCCAGTCTCCAGATCTCAACCCTATAGAAAACCTTTGGAGGGAGTTGAAAGTCCGTGTTGCCAAGCGAAAAGCCAAAAACATCACTGCTCTAGAGGAGATCTGCATGGAGGAATGGGCCAACATATCAACAACAGTGTGTGGCAACCTTGTGAAGACTTACAGAAAACGTTTGACCTCTGTCATTGCCAACAAAGGATATATCACAAAGTATTGAGATGAAATTTTGTTTCTGACCAAATACTTATTTTCCACCATAATATGCAAATAAAATGAAAAAAAAACCAGACAATGTGATTTTCTGGATTTTTTTTTCTCAGTTTGTCTCCCATAGTTGAGGTCTACCTATGATGTAAATTACAGACGCCTCTCATCCTTTTAAGTGGTGGAACTTGCACTATTGCTGACTGACTAAATACTTTTTTTCCCCACTGTATATAGCGGGTTGTTATGGATGTAGCGATACCAAATATGTGCACTTTTTTGTTTATTCTTTATTTATATGAATTAATGTACTTTTGGAATAATATTTTTTTTTTGTTCTTTATTTGAGGTTTTTAAAAAAATTTTTTTACAATTTTTAATAACTTTTTTTTACTATTTACATTTTCCCAGGTTGGTACATCAGTGTACAGTATCAGGTCACTGATTTGATACTCTGCAATGCTTATGCACTGCAGGGCATCACAGCAGGTTCTGACAGGCAGGCGCTCCTAAACCATCTTCTCTGCAGGACCCTGAAGGACCCCGTGGCCATCTTATGGTCATGGATCTCCATGGAGACCATCAGAACATGATTCAATCTGATGGGAGACCATAGGGAGCCTCTCCCTGTGCAATTCTCCTCGATGTCACTATCTTTATTTACAGTGGCATCAGAGGGGGTTAAATGCCTGCAATGGGTGCCAGCACCCATCGTGGGCATTGCGGCAGGGTGTTAGCTCTCACTTAGAGCTGACAGCCATACCCAATTGCTGCGCCACTCAGCGTGAGACCGTGCGATCGCGGCACCATACATATACTGCTATTTGCGGGAATTCAGCTCCCGCAAAGCAGTATATATATGGAGCATGTCAGGAAGGAGTTAAAAAGTCCAGGCAAACCCAGCAAACCCAAACATCCATGGGTTTGCTCATCACAATTCATTAGCTTTGCCAAATATTCAATTTATAGCAAATAGATTTACAGAAATATGTGGAAAGCTTGCAATTGCTCAGAAAACACATATGGGGAAAGGATAGAGAAAGCCCCACTGACTATAAGAACTTACACACTATAGGAGAAAGAAAAAGTACTGACTCTACTGACCGTAGGAGCATACACAATGCAGAAGCGACAGGGGGAAGGACACTGCTAATCATAAGAGCTTACAGTCTGCAGCTAAGATATAAATATATGTAAAGAAATAACCTCGCTGTTCATAAAAGCTTACACACTACAGAAGACACCCAGTGAATCTGGAGATTGAAAACAAATCTGCTGTACAAATTGTTTTTCACTGGAAACTGCTGATGTGTGATGGCCGAGGTACTGACCACCACTGTGCAAGTTTTGCTAATCCATAGATGTCATATTTGCAGACAAATATGCTGAAGACAGTGAGGCCTGCAAAAAAAGAAACTATCCCATTCTCTGATGTTTTAGCAGTGTGGTAAATGGTGTAGGACACGTTTTTTAAGGGAACCAAGTGTACAAATTTGCTTTCAGAAAATTAGACTTATACAGTGCCTTGCAAAAGTATTCAGCCCCCTGGAACTTTTCAACCTTTTCACACATATCATGCTTCAAACATAAAGATTTGAAACGTAAATTATTGGTGAAGAATCAACAAAAAGTGAAACACAATTGTGAAGTTAAACAAAATTTATTGGTTAGTTTAAATTTTTGTGGAAAGTAAAAAACTGAAAAGTGGGGCGTGCAATATAATTTGGCCCCTTTACTTTCAGTGCAGCAAACACACTCCAGAAGTTCATTGTGGATCTCTGAATGATCCAATTTTGTCCTAAATGACTAATGATGATAAATATAATCCACCTGTGTGTAATCAAGTCTCCGTATAAATGCACCTGCTCTGTGATAGTCTCAGGGTTCTGTTTGAAGCACAGAGAGCATCTTGAAGACCAAGGAACACAACAAGGAGGTCCGTGATACTGTTGTGGAGAAGTTTAAAGCCGGATTTGGATACAAAATGATTTCCAAAACTTTAAACATCACAAGGAGCACTGTGCAAGCGATCATATTGAAATGGAAGGAGTATCATACCACTGCAAATCTACCAAGACCCGGCCGTCCCTCTAAACTTTCATCTCAAACAAGGAGAAGACTGATCAGAGATGCAGCCAAGAGGCCCATGATCACTCTCGATGAACTGCAGAGATCTACAGCTGAGGTGGGACAGTCTGTTCATAGGACAACAATCAGTCGTACACTGCACAAATCTGGCCTTTATGGAAGATTGGCAAGAAGAAAGCCATTTCTCAAAGATATCCATATAAAGTGTAGTTTAAAGTTTGCAACAAGCCACCTAGGAGACACACCAAACTTGTGGAAAATGGTACTCTGGTCAGATGAAACCAAAATCAAACTTTTTGGCAACAAAGCCAAATGATATGTTTGGCGTAAAGGCAACACAGCTCATCACCCTGAACACACCATCCCCACTCTCAAAACATGGTGGTTGCAGCATCATGGTTTGGGCCTGCTTTTCTTCAGCAGGGACAGGGAAGATGGTTAAAATTGATGGGAAGATGGATGGAGACAAATACAGGACCATTCTTGAAGAAAACCTGTTGGAGTCTGAAAAAGATCTGAGACTGGGACGGAGATTTGTCTTCCAACAAGAGAATGATCCCAATCATAAAGCAAAATCTACAATGGAATGGTTCACAAATAAATGTATCCAGGTGTTAGAATGGCCAAGTCAAAGTCCAGACCTGAATCCAATCGAGAATCTGTGGAAAGAGCTGAAAACTGATGTTCACAAACGATCTCCATCAAACCTCACTGAGCGCAAGCTGTTTGCCAAGAGAGAATGGGCAAGAATTTCAGTCTCTCGATGTACAAAACTGATAGAGACTTTCCCCAAGAGACTTGCAGCTGTAATCGCAGCAAAAGGTGGTGCAACAAAGTATTAAGTTAAAGGGGCCGAATAATATTGCACGCCCCACTTTTCAGTTTTTGACTTACCACAAAATTTTACAATAACAAATAAATTTCGTTCAACTTCAAAATTGTGTTCCACTTGTTGATTCTTCACCAAAAATTTTCATTTGATATCTCTATGTTTGAAGCATGATATGTGGGAAAAGGTTGAAAAGTTCCAGGGGGCCGAATACTTTCGCAAGGCACTGTCCTTGGTCCTCTGTGGATCGCTCCAGTCATCTTTTGCGATAATCTTGTAAATATAAAGCAAAATACTGCTCTGGATTTTTTTCAGATTGTACCCACAAGGATTGGGTACACCTGGGATGTTGAATAAGAGCTGGAAAAACTGTTCTCTTAAGTAATATCAACATTTCTATGTTAGTTCATAGCAGAAACAGTCTTCCTGAATGTCCTCCTGAAAGAGCCATTCTGATGCTAGAACCTTCACACTGCAGAGTCTGTAGGTGAAGTTATTGTAAATGTAGGAGAATATTCAGGATTGAGAGTCCTCAGTAGTTGATACCTTTTAATGGCTAACTGAAAAGATGGTAATACAATGCAAGCTTTCGAGACTACTCAGGTCTCTTCATCAGGCTAGACTAATACAAAATCTGAAGTCACATATTTATGCACAATACAGCCTAGAAAAAATGCAATAGATAAGACAAGTAAGGAATTTCCTGTTAAAACCTTGCGGGGCAACACAGAACTAGACCCCAATCAGAGGACCATAAAACATCCAGACTCCTTATCTATGAACTGGTCCAATGTTTATATTTATGTTTCTCCCTCTCCCATATTGATAGTTCTGCTTCACGTCACTTGTCTTATCTATTGCATTTTTTCTAGGCTGTATTGTGCATAAATATGTGACTTCAGATTTTGTATTAGTCTAGCCTGATGAAGAGACCTGAGTAGTCTCGAAAGCTTGCAATGTATTACCATCTTTTCAGTTAGCCATTAAAAGGTATCAACTACTGAGGACTCTCAATCCTGAATATTTTTCTATCCACTGGCTAACACGGTACAAAGATATACATCTTTCCTGTAAATGTAGGCAAACTTCAGTTGAGTGTGTACATAGTAAGCACATGAAAGAAAGTGAGACCTGCTGTCAGAATGAGCAGAGGTTTGGGCTAGTCAACGATTAAGCACATTCCTGGCTGTTAGAGTGAAAACCAAGTAGTGACTAAAGCTTGAGGAGGAGTAGAGATTCTCCCACAAACCATTTGAAGATAATGTAAGTGATAAAAAGTGGGAATATATCCAAAAGGAGTGACTCAAATGATAAGAGAGCAGCAGAGAATGGTGAGTCTGGAGACTGCAAGGGAGCCATTTACTTTGTATTGTCCATTTGCATTATTTAGAATGCGACACTTTCTGAATTATATTAGGACTCAGGATTTCAGCAACTGTCTGGTCAAATGTTGAACTGTAACTATTGGAAAAGAAGATCATGTCTAAATTTGACCACCAGATCTTTAGGGTCCCGTTTCACTTAGCGACGCACCAGCGATCCCGACAATGATACGACCTGTAAGGATCGCTGGTGCATCGCTAAATGGTCGCTAGTTAGCTGCCAAACAGGCAGATCTCTTCAGCGATGCAGCAACGATCCAGCGATCCATATAATGATCTTGGTGGTCGTTGGGACCTTGTCACACAGCAGCTTTTCGGACAATTCTCGCCTGCGTCCCTAAGTTCTGCGTCACCAACGAGGTCACTCGTCGGGATCAAACACAGCGATGCGCGCTGGCCAGCGGTACGCCGACGATGAAAAAATGGCCCAGGATATTCAAGCACGATCAGCGATATCCAGCAGGGTGGCCGGTTGCCGCTGCGTGTCACATGTAGCGAGATCGCTGGCAAGGATGCTGTGGCGTCACAAATCGGTGACGCTTCAGCGATCTCACTAGCGATCTCGCTATGCGAAACAGGGGTTTTACTGATATGAGATTAGCATCTATATTTACCGTTCTTTTACAGATAAGGAATAGATCAAGTGGCAACCAAAGATGTGAAAGAAGTAAAGTTATGTTGAACTGTGTGATGTCCTATATTGAAGGTGTAAGCTGTTTTGCAGCTTAATGTTTAAAATCCAGAATAGACTGTGGTCAGTGTTAATGTACCTACTAGCATAACATTTAGGGGTCCAACAAATGTTAATATTTTATTATATGACAGGTTATTTTATAATAGTTTTACACAACATTTATATAGAGGTTTGATTAATGGGGTGTGACCTCTAAAACTTGAAGTGCTCAGAACACATGTCAGTAATGTATCCCCTTTATTTTTACATAGATCCAAGTATTTATCTGATGCTGTATTTTCTAGTTCAGTTTGGCCTTTACATTCCCATTCATACAACAGTTGTCTTTCTCCAGCAGTCATATAAACAATGAATGGAGCAGAGGAGGAGCATTCACACTTCTGCTCCATTCAAGATGGGGCTACAGAACCCCATTGTCAGGGTTTCACAGCCCCATTCTTGGGATCATTGGGGGGTTCCAGTGGTTGAACCTCCAGTGATCAGCACGTTATTCCTGATCTTACTAAAAGAGGACCATTATTTTTTTTGTGGAATAACGTATTAAGTTTCATAGCTTTAACCCCTTTCTGCCATCTGACGTACTATCCCGTCCATGGGACCTGGGCCCCTATGCCCATGGACGGGATAGTACGTCGGCGCGATCAGCGGCGCCCACGTGGTGAGCGCCGCTGATCGCGGCCGGGTGTCAGCTGATTATCACAGCTGACACCCGGCACAATGTGTCAGGGGCGGTCGCGGACAGCCCCCGACACGTTAACCCCTTGCACACCGCGATCAAACATGATCGCGGTGTACCGGGGGTTAAAGGGAAGCATCGGCAGGGAGGGGGCTCCCTCCGTGCTTCCCTGAGCCCCCCACGGCAGCGCAATGTGCAGCGCTGCTGCGGGGGGCTCCTTTCCTCCAGGCCCCCGAATCCAAGATGGTGACGGGGGCCTTCGGGGGCCTGAGGAAGCTGGCTTCCTCAGTGCCTGCAAAGCGCAGGCATGAGGAAGCCTTCTGCAGTGCCTGTGTCAGATCGCTGATCTGTCACAGTGATCTGTGATGTGACAGATCAGCGATCTGTCACAGGACAGTGATGTCCCACCTGGGACTATTTAATAAAGTAAAAAAAAAATTAAAAAAAGTGTTAAATTAATTAAAAAAAAATCGCCAAATAAATTAGAAAAAAAAAAAAAATATTCCCCCAATAAATCCATTTTTTGGAAATAATAATAAAAAAAAACAATAAAAGTACACATATTAGGCATCGCCGCGTCCGTAATGACCCGCCCTATAAAACTGTCCCATTAGTTAACCCCTTTAGTGAACCCCTTAAAAAATAAAAATAAAAAACGAAGCAAAAAATAATGATTTATTATCATACCGCCAAACAAAAAGTGTAATAACGCGCGATCAAAAAGACGCATATAAATATCCATGGTACCGCTGAAAACGTCATCTTGTCCTGCAAAAAACGAGCCACCACACAGCATCATCAGTGAAAAAATAAAAAAGTTATAGCTCGCAGAATAAAGCGATGCAAAAATAATTATTTTTTATATAAAATAGTTTTCATTGCATAAAACCGACAAAAACATAAAAAAACGACCTAAATGAGGTATCGCTGTAACCGTACTGACCCGAAGAATAAAAGCGCTTTATCAATTTTACCACACGCGGAACGGTGTAAACGCACCCCCCCAAAAGAAATTCATGAAACGCTGGTTTTTGTTCATTCTGCGTCCCAAAAATAGGAATAAAAAGCGATCAAAAAATGTCACGTGCCCGAAAATGGTACCAATAAAAACGTCAACTCATCCCGCAAAAAATAAGACCTCACATGACTCGGTGGGTCAAAATACGGAAAAATTATAGCTCTCAATATGTGGTGATGCAAAAACTATTTTTACAATAAAAAGCGTCTTTTAGCGTGCGACAGCTGCCAAATATAAAAACCGCCATAAATAGTAAATCAAACCCGCCGATATCACCCCCTTAGTTAGGGAAAAATAATAAAATTAAAAAAAAAGTATTTATCTCCATTTTCCCATTAGGGTTAGGGTAAGGCTGTGTGCACACGCTGCGGATTAGGTGCGGATTCATCCGCGCGGATTTTGTAAAATCCGCAGGTGAAACCGCATGTCAAAAGACCTGTTTTGTCCTGCGGTTTTTCATCTCCTCAATAGAGGAGATGGCAAACCGCAGGAGAATCCACAGAAAGAATTGACATGTCAATTCTTTCTGCGGATTGAAAACCGCAGATTATCGGCGCGGAAAATTCCGCACCGTCTGCACTGCGGTTTTTGATTCCCATAGGGAATCATGGTACTGTACACCACAGCAGTTTCTGCTGCGGGTCCGCAGTGGCCAAAACCGCTGCGGAACAGCAGAAAAATCTGCAGCGTGTGCACACAGCCTTAGGGTTAGGGCTAGGGTTAGGGCTAGGGTTAGGGTTAGGGCTAGGGTTAGGGTTAGGGCTAGGGTTAGGGCTAGGGCTCAGATTAGGGTTAGGGGTGTGTTGGGGTTAGGGTTGGAGTTATAATTGGGGGTTTCCACTGTTTGGGCATATCAGGGGCTCTCCAAATGCAACATGGCGTCTGATCTCAATTCCAGCCAATTCTGAGTTGAAAAAGTCAAATGGTGCTCCTTCCCTTCCAAGCTCTGCCATGCACCCAAACAGTGTTTTACCCCCACATGTAGGGTATCAGCCTACTCAGGACAAATTGCAAAACAATTTTTGGGGTCCAATTTCTCCTGTTACCCTTAGGAAAATAAAAAATTGGGGGCAAAAATATCATTTTTGTGGAAAAAAATGATTTTTTTATTTTCACGTCCGAGTGTTATAAACTTCTGTGAAGCACTTGGGGGTTCAAAGTGCTCACCACACATCTAGATAAGTTCCGTGGGGGGTCTAGTGTCCAAAATGGGGTCACTTGTGGGGAGTTTCAATAGTTTAGGTACATTAGGGGCTCTCCAAAGGCAACATGACACCCGCAGACTATTCCATCAAAGTCTGCATTCCAAAACGTCACTACTTCCCTTCCGAGCCCCGATGTGTGCCCATACAGTAGTTTTCTCCCACATATGGGGTATCAGCATACTCAGGACAAATTGGACAACAACTTTTGGGGTCCAATTTCTCCTGGTACCCTTGGGAAAATAAAAAAATGGTGACTAAAAGATCATGTTTATGGAAAAAATATGAATTTTTTATTTTCACGCCCGGGCGTTATAAACTTTTGTGAAGCACTGGGGGGTTCAAAGTGCTCACCACACATATAGATAAGTTCCTTGGGGGGTCTAGTTTACAAAATGGTGTCATTTGTGGGGGGTTTCCACTGTTTTGGTACATTAGGGGCTCTCCAAAGGCAACATGACACCCGCAGACCATTCCATCAAAGTCTGCATTCCAAAACGTCACTACTTCCCTTACGAGCCCTGACGTGTGCCCATACAGTAGTTTTCTCCCACATATGGGGTATCAGCATACTCAGGAAAAATTGGACAACAACTTTTGGGGTCCAATTTCTCCTGGTACCCTTGGGAAAATAAAGAAATGGTGACTAAAAGATCATGTTTGTGGAAAAAATACGAATTTTTTATTTTCACGCCCGGGCATTATAAACTTCTGTGAAGCACTGGGGGGGTCAAAGTGCTCACCACACATCTAGATAAGTTCCTTAGGGGGTCTAGTTTCCAAAATGGTGTCATTTGTGGGGGGTTTCCACTGTTTTGGTACATCAGGAGTTTTCCAAACGCGACATGGTGTCCGATCTCAATTCCAGCCAAAAACGTCAAATGGCGCTGCTTCCCTTCCGAGCTCTGCCATGCGCCCAAATAGTGGTTTACCCCCACATGTGGGGTATCAGCGTACTCAGGACAAATTGCACAATAACTTTTAGGGTCCTGTTACCATTGGAAAAATAAGAATTGAGGGTGAAAAGATCATTTTTGTGGAAAAAATATGATTTTTTAATTGTATGGCTTTATGTTATAAACTTCTGTGAAGCCCATGGGGGTTCAAAGTTCTCACCACACATCTAGATAAGTTCCTTAGGGGGTCTAGTTTCCAAAATGGTGTCATTTGTGGGGGGTTTCCACTGTTTTGGTACATCAGGGGTTTTCCAAACGCGACATGGTGTCCGATCTCAATTCCAGCCAAAAATGTCAAATGGCGCTGCTTCCCTTCCGAGCTCTGCCATGCGCCCAAATAGTGGTTTACCCCCACATGTGGGGTATCAGCATACTCAGGACAAATTGCACAATAACTTTTAGGGTTCTGTTACCCTTGGAAAAATAAAAATTGGGGTGAAAAGATCATTTTTGTGGAAAAAATATGATTTTTTAATTGTACCGCTGTACGTTATAAACTTCTGTAAAGCCCTTGTGGGTTCAAAGTTCTCACCACATATCTAGATAAGTTCCTTGGGGGGTCTAGTTTCCAAAATGGGGTCACTTGTAGGGGGTTTCCACTGTTTAGGTACATCAGGGACTCTCCAAACGTGACATGGCGTCCAATCTGAATTCCAGCCAATTTTGCATTGAAAAAGTCAAACGGCGCTCCTTCCATTCTGAGCTCTGCCATGCACCGAAACAGTGGTTCCCCCCCACATGTCAGGTATCTGCGTACTCAGGACAAATTGCACAATAAATTTTGCAGTCCAATTTCTCCTGTTACCCTTGGTAAAATAAAAAAAATTGAACCTGAATTATTTTTTTTATGAAAAAAAGTTAGATGTTCATTTTTTTTTAAATATTCAAAAAAATTCCTGTGACGCACCTAAAGGGTTAATAAACTTCTTGAATGTGGTTTTGAGCACTTTAAGGGGTGCAGTTTTTAGAATGGTGTCACTTTTGGGTATTTTCTATCATATAGACCCCTCAAAGTGGCTTCAAATGTGATGTGGTCCTAAAAATAAAATGGTGTTGTAAAAATGAGAAATCGCTGGTCAACTTTTAACCCTTATAACTTCCTAACAAAAAAAAATTTTGGTTCCAAAATTGTGCTGATGTAAAGTAAACATGTGGGAAATGTTAGATATCAAGTTTTTTGTGTGCCGTATCTCTGTGATTTAAGGGCATAAAAATTCAAAGTTGGAAAATTGCGAAATTTTCAAAATTTTCGCCAAATTTCCGTTTTTCTCACAAATAAACGCAAGTTATTTGAATGAAATTTTACCACTAACATGAAGTACAATATGTCACGAGAAAACATTGTCAGAATCACAGGGATCCATGGAAGCGTTCCAGAGTTATGACCTCATAAAGGTACAGTGGTCAGAATTGTAAAAATTGGCCCGGTCCTGAACGTGCAAACCACCCTTAGGGGTGAAGGGGTTAAAGTTAATAATGTTTAAAAATGACAGTTCCATAAAGTTCAACCTATAATCCAAATGTTATGAGTAGAGTTGAGCGATACCGTCCGATACTTCAAAGTATCGGATCGGAATGGATCGGCCGATCTTAAAAAAAAGTATCGGTATCGCCGATTCCGATACCGGAAGTCCCATTCAAGTCTATGGGACTTCCGGTATCAGAATAAGAAAAACCCTATTTTTGCCTTGTACAGCCTCTCTGGGGTCTGTACGGGCCTTTCGGGGGGGGCTGCGCCGGCCTGCCAGGGGGTCTGTGCAGGCTCCGGTGGTCTGTGCCGGCCTGCCGGGGGGCTGTGACGGCCTGCCGGTGGTCTGTGCAGGCTCCGGTGGGCTGTGCCGGCCTGCCGGGGGGCTGTGCCGGCCTGCCGGTGGTCTGTGCAGGCTCCAGGGGGCTGTGCCGGCCTGCCGGGGGGCTGTGCCGGCCTGCCGGTGGGCTGTGCAGGCTTCGGGGGTCTGTGCAGGCATCGTCCGATGGGACTACAAGTCCCATCGGGCGATGCCTGCTACCATGACAGTGATTGACACATTAGCCAATGATGGGACAGTAGTAGTCCCATCATCCGGCTAATGTGTTGAATGTAAAAAAAAAAAAAAAAATTACATGCTACATACATGCTACATACATACAACATGCATACTACATATATACTACATGTAACATACATACTACATATATACTACATGCAACATGCATACTACATGCATGCTACATACATGCTACATACTACATACATGCTACATTCATACTACATATATACTACATGCATGCAACATACATACTACATATATACTGCATGCAACATACATACTACATATATACTACATGCATGCAACATACATACTACATATATACTACATGCATGCAACA
The DNA here is from genome assembly GCF_039654945.1 of Dendrobates tinctorius. Taxonomy (NCBI): domain Eukaryota; kingdom Metazoa; phylum Chordata; class Amphibia; order Anura; family Dendrobatidae; genus Dendrobates; species Dendrobates tinctorius. The sequence goes on from NW_027361693.1 coordinate 10,444,398, forward strand.
TACATACAACATATAGACTACATGCATGCAACATGCATACTACATATATACTACATGTAACATACATACTACATATATACTACATGCATACTACATACATGCTACATACTACATGCATGCTACATACATACTACATGCATGCTACATACATACTACATGCATGCTACATACATACTACATGCTACATACATACTACATATATACTACATGCATGCTACATACATACTACATGCTACATACATACTACATACATACTACATGCATGCTACATACATACTACATGCTACATACATACTACATACATACTACATGCATGCTACATACAATACATTCATACAATACATACATAGACATACAGTACATATAACAGAGTAACATACTTACCAATACTTGTCACATTGTTCCCCGAAGCCATTGTCTTTTACGGAATAAATATTAACATAACAAACCACAAAAATACTCACCCATGATCCGAAGCAGTCCACGAGTGTGTCCCACGACGATCTTGGGTAGAGAACTGCAGCATCAGCTGATGCTGCCGCTCTCTACGGGCTGCAGGAAGCCAATGACGGAAGGTAGGTATCCTTCCGCACTGTATTCCTCCGCCACTTAAAAAAAAAAAGTCCCTAGTCTCAATTTATGCCATTGCTGCGTGGGAATTTCCGCTTGACAATGGAACATCTACCAGTAAATGCACAGACAATGACCAATGTAAAACTTTTAAAACATAATAAATAATTTCACAAAGTAGAGAATACACAGTACTATTCAGGCAAATATGTTATAAATGCTGTAATGTATACAGTGCCTTGAAAAAGTATTCATACCTTGTGAACATTTCCACATTTTTCCAGGTTACACTCACAGACTTAAAGAGAACCTGTCACCAGGTTTAGCCGATATGAGATGTGGCAATCATCTTTCAGGGCTGATATACAGCATTCATAATGCTATATATCTGGCCACAACCAGACCTAGAAGAACTGAAAAATAACTTTTATTATATTTTCCTGCGGGGCATCTGGTCCAAGGGGTGTCGCTCTTTTTGGCCTGGCAACTTCCATCTTCTTACTATGCCGTCCTCCTACTTTGTTCATGTGGATGACGTGTCCCTGCATCAGCCGCACAGTCTCCCTGGCATCGCGCTCCTCCAGAGGCATACTTATCTATACTGTTGAGGGCAGAGCAAAGTACTACAGTGCGCAGTCACTGGGAAAGGTCAGAGAGGCCCATGATCTAACAATCATTTGTCTTGAAAACAGCAACAAAGCATCAATTCTTTTTGGTGTACTAACACAGTTTTTGAAGATAGTCAGCAGGGAGGTTGCTATAAATATCTTGGACTATTAATCACAGATCTATGTAGGTTTGCATAAATTCTTTTGTCTCTTCATTCAATCCTAGACAGACTCAATGTTGCTGAGGTGAGGTCTCAGTAAGTTCATATAATAACTTTGAGGTCTCATAGTTGTTTTCTACTCTGAAAGTAGTTATTAATGACATTTCCTGTATGTATGGTGCCATTTTTCTGCTGATGAGGATGGATAAATGTCTGACTGTATTTCTCGGCTTTGAGGATACCAATAATTCTGACTAGAGTTGAGCGAAACGGGTCGGTCAAATTCAAAAATAGCCGACTTTAGCTAAAGTCGGGTTTCGCCGATCGAAACCCGACCATAGCATGAGGGCGGCCATGAGGTTGCCGATCAGAGCGCCAAAGTCGCGTTTCAAATAATGCTTCCAGCGCCTTTCCTCAGCCAATTAAGGTGGACGCACACTGTGGGCAACGCAATGACATGGGCAGCGGACACCACCATCTTAGAGAAGGGCATTGAAGTGATTGGCTGGCTTTGTGTGGCATCACAGTGGGTATAAAAGGTTGTGACCGCCGACCGCCATCTTACTTCTGCCGAACTTAGAATAGGGAGAGGTGCTGCTGCTGATTCTGAACATGGAGAGCGTTAGGCAGGGAAGAAGAAAAAAAACTGCTTCTGCTGATAGTGCTTTTCACTGTACAGTTAGTGTGCAGTGAAAAGGGAGGATTTTTGTTGTGAGCAGCAGCGCTGGTGGTGATTAGGCTGCCTTTTAAGGCTACCTGCTAGCTGCATTGCAGTGTACACACTGCTGTTCAAACTGCTTTTTCAAAGCACTCCAACTTTTATTATTTTGTCCTGGTGAGTTACTGAGCATTCATTTTTTCACACACCGTATAGCGGTGTACGCTTCTCACACACTACTAAGTACCGGCTGGTATCACGGACAAATAGAAGCTATCTGGGTGTGAGTCTGGAAGAAAAAGCCGAGGAGTTTTTCCATTTTTCCAGACCTACACCTTAGAGTGCTGTCTACTTTTCAAACAGTTTCATATGTCTGCTGTTTGATTACGGTCAAAACTGGACAGAGACAGCGTGTGTCAGTCCCTATACTAATAGACGGAGATTGACAATTTTCCATACCGACACCATATAGCGGTGTACGCTCCTCACACACTTCCGTGTACCACCTTGTATCACGGACAAATAGAAGCTATCTGTTTGTGACTCTGGAAAAAAAAGCCGAGGAGTTTTTCCGTTTTTCCAGACCTACACCTTAGAGTGCTGTCCACTTTTCAAACAGTTTCGTATGTCTGCTGTCTGATAACGGTCAAAACTAGACAGAGACAGCGTGTGTCATTCCCTATACAAAAAGATGGAGATTGACAATTTTCCATACAGACACCCTATAAAGCTGTCCGATTCTCACACAGTATTGTATATCTGCCGTTCACATTACAGTCACATCTATACAAGGTCAGCGTGTGTGTGTGACACTCCGTAAATACATATACGGAGATTGTTAGTTACACAAAAAACCTATACAACTGTACACTTCTGATACAGTTCCGTATTGTCAGGAACACTGCACTGCACTTGCTCACTGAGCCAGTGCGCATGTCCTGAGTAGAAAAACAGTGCTCAAAGATACCTGTGGAGTGGGACAGCAGTGGTGACGATGCATGCTTCAGACTATCAGGACCTGAAGCATGTGACTGCTGGGGGCGTGACCTAACCTCCACAGAGCTAGGAGCTGCAGAGAAACTCCTAGAATGGTAACTACGGGACAAGTTACCAAGGGGCATAGACAGAGACAGAAACCAGATCAAGCCGGGGTCAAAGCACGAGACAGCAGGACAGTACCAAAGAGTTGGACAGAGCGAATAGTCAGGACGTAGCAATAGATCAGAAAACCAGAACGGGCAATGGATGGTACAATAGGGACAAACTGTAATGGAGTAACAATAGCCAAGCCAGGAGGTCAGAACCGGAGAAGACAATAGTACCAAAATGAGAGACGGGGTTCAGAGTGAGGGGACAGACCGGGTCATACATGGGAATCAAACAAGCAATGCAGTATCCACTCACACCAGGGGGGTCAGACACACAGCCAGAATAACAGTATAGATGACAGGGAATCCTAGTCTGGAGTGAGTATAAATACCCCTCCAAGATCCAAAGAGAGGCCTGGCAAAAGTTAACCCTGTGAGAACAGGACATTAGCAATGTGCTAACCATGACAGTACCCCCCTCTTAATGGGGGGCCACTGGACCCCCAGGTTTCTCAGGGTATCTGGCATGAAAAGCCCGCACCAGTCGATCAGCATGCACCGAACTGGCCGGAACCCATGACCAATCCTCAACGGAATTTCCCTTCCAATGAATAAGTGTTGTGAGTTCATTTTCTGGTCTACCAGTTGTGAGTTCTCCTTCCAGGCTCCCTCTGGTGGTAACAGGAGGTAGTGAGGCTGATTTAATCAGTAGAGATCAGCCACCTGATAATGAGGATGACGATTGGACCTCAGGAATCTCAGATTGGATTTAAGAGCTGAGAACCAAAAAATAGCCTCCCAATTGCTAGATACAAAGGCAGTTTAGGCCCTGCTATAAGCAGTAACAGTCCCCCTCTCAGTATAAAGGTCTAAATAAAAAAGTCCAAAAATTATTCCTCTTTGTCACTCAGATCACACTGACTCAAGTTGACAGTATTATTATTATTTATTAATTTTTTTTTTTTTTAAAGCACAATTTTTTCCATGACAGATTGCAATGGCGAGACATTCCTGCCCTTGTGGATTGGCACAGGCTAATTTGGAAAATTAAGGTAGGCTAGGAGGCTGCATCAACTCCAGTAGTACTGGGGTGACCTAATAATCCTTGGGTTTTAGAAAGTGGAATGAGAAGAAAGAGGATAAGATTGACAGACTCTATGGGCTTCTGGACAGCAGAGGCCTGCATTTGTAGTATTACTGCCCTGATGGCTGTTGCCAGTGATGCTTCTCTTGCTGCTGTTAGTGGCTCCTAGCTTAGCTGTTATTTTTTGTCTTTTACACTATCCCATCCACTGCCATTGCCACATTTTATTTCACCTTATTTTTATTCAACACTATAGTATTTTGACAATTGCTCATCCTTTTCCAAAAAGGATATAACAAGAAATGCTAAGTAGCTACATACAGAAATCGAAATGTGGCAGCAGGCCTCGGTGTGGTGTGCACAGTTGTAAAATTGATCTAATAAAATAGATTTTTTTTGTCTATTTCTTCAACAATATTCAACTATCTTCCCAAAAATGTCAAAATAAGAAATGCTACACAGGTACAGTGCCTTGAAAAAGTATTCATACCCCGTGAACTTTTCACATTTTTTTTTACACCCAAAAACCTAATTACATTTTCATGGGATTATATGTAATATTCTAACTCAAAACAGCAAGTTTTTGTGAAGTGTAAAAGAAATTTTACATGGTTTTCTAAATATTTAAAAAATATTAATCAGAAAATTTTTATGTCTATTTGTATTCTGCCCCCCGAGTCAATACTTTGTAGAACCACTTTTCACTGCAAATACTGCTACAAGTCTTTTTGGCTATGTCTCTACCAGATTTGCTCAACTAGAGGAAAATATATTTGTGCAATTTTTTGCAAACTAGCTCTAGCTCGATGGTGAGATTAGATGGTGAGCGTTTGTGAACAGAAAATTTGTTGGAAGGTGAACTTACTGTAGGGTCTCAAGCCTTTTGCAGCCTCGAACCGGTTTTCTCAAGGATGGCCTTTTGTTTAGCTCCATCCACCTTCTCATCAACTCTGATGAACTTCCTTGTCCCTCTTAAAGAAGAATATCATGACGGTATGATGGTGCCAGCACGTTTGATGATGGGATAGATATTTTTAGAAGGATGCACAGTGCTAGATCTCCACCACACATGCATTTAGCCCCAAAAGTTCTAATTTGGTCTCATCTGAACACAGCACTGTCATCCATATGTAAGCTGTGTCTCCTTCATGGCTTTTTGCACACTGCAAATTGGAATTCTTATGGTTTGATTTCACAAATGGCTTTCTTTTTGCCACTCTTCCATAAAGACCAGATTTTTGGATATACGACTAATGTTTGCCTTTGGATAGATTCTCCTACCAAAACTGTTGTGAATTCCATTGCTCAGACTTCTGAGCTGGAGCTCCCTCTGAGCTGGCCAGTTTGATGGAAGTTTGCCACCTGACGACAATGATTGGGAATCTGGCATTATTGGCTGGGAGCATATAAGTGAGCAGGCTTCCCTTAGTGGTTGCTGGTGATTTCCTCCTTGTGCATTTTGAGCTCTTCAGTCTCCTGCCTGATCTGCATGGTTCAGTTAAGTGATTCTTTTGCTAATCCTTTGCATCTAATCTGGTTGTGCTTTTTTTGCTTTCTGCTTTGTTGCGAGGGTTCAGCATACTCCCTGCTAAGACTATCAGCTGTGTATACACCAGACTTCTGCACAACACAACTGATGGTCCCAACCCCATTTATAAGGCAAGAAATCCCACTTATTAAACCTGACAGGGCACACCTGTGAAGTGAAAACCATTTCCGGTGACTACCTCTTGAAGCTCATCAAGAGAATGCCAAGAGTGTGCAAAGCAGTAATCAAAGCAAAAGGTGGCTACTTTGAAATACCTAGAATATAAGACATATTTTCAGTTGTTTCACACTTTTTTGTTAACTATATAATTCCACATGTGTTAATTCATAGTTTTGATGCCTTCAGAGTGAATCTACAATTTTCATAGTCATGAAAATAAAGAAAACTCTTTAAATGAGGTGTGTCCAAACTTTTGGTCTGTACTGTATGTCAGTATTGTCTTTTGATTCCTCCCCTGCCCAGGAGATGTGGTATGCTCCATACACGGTCAGCAGAATGATTCACTGTGCCTGCGTGGAATTCGCATAATAAGTGCTTGCATACTTGTAAATCAGCGATTTATGTTATTTCAGTGGAAAATTCAGAATATACTGCTTCAGAAAAAGTTCATATATGAGTTTTTAGAATTATAACAGAATACTATAATGTTTCATATTATTTCTCAAAAACCTTACGTGAGAGAGGGAAAATCTGAAGTCATTTCTGAAATCAGCATGAAAAAATCTATCAAGAATACTCAAAATTGTCTGAGGAACAAAACCTTGGTAACACGGTGTTTTCTGTTGTCTCCAAGCTAATGATTCAGATGAGTTGCTATGATGTCTCCCATATATGGATCATAGTACAGTGCAATGTAGCTGTAAATCTATCTTTGGTGAGAGACAAAACACTTACTAAAAAGCTGCAGTCCTATCTCTCTATCTTTTCACTCCTCCTAGACTTTTTCCCTCTCTCCTCCATAAACTTAAATAGACTGATGTAATGTAATCCCTCCATGAACATGCAGTCCATCTTGTTTTGAACAAGGTGTTTTTCAGAGTGAACATTTGAAAACATAATAGGGAGTAAAAAAGTGGCTTGTAAATAGAGCATATTTCTATTATAGGATATTTTACAATGTTTCTTATGTGTTTATATTATTGATATATGTGCAATTTGATGAAATAATAGTGACCATTTACGTACAAAATACTGTGGTGAAAATGTATCAGTTCTATTAGTTTTGATAGGTTTGATAAAAATTGTGTGGCAATAGTAATTGTACATATGGCATTATAACTTTTTTGCATTATGAAACATTATGTAATGGGAATCAGCAACACACAATAATATTGTACCCATGCAAATAAAGTGACAGAGGAAGTCTAATCCCTCTGTCTAACCACTCTGATGCCATGGTTGGTGTTTACAACAGAATCTGAGGTGTTAACCAGGTTAGTCACAACTGTACATAACTCTTGACTTCAGGCCTGGGCACCTCTTCATTAATGAATTTGCATAGTACATGTAAGACGTGTCACATTATAGTTGGTAGCTATCAAGTTTCAATGCTGTTTGCAAGCAGGAAATGATGCTAAGAAACTTAATTTAAAAGTATTTATAATTATTTTTATAATCAATCCTCATTGCATGGCTTTTTTAAAAAAAATATACTGAACCTCATTCATGAGTTTCAAAACAGAATCCTAATGTGCTGTCATAAGAGATATATTGTAAAAAACACTGTATAGATAGGTCACCAAAATATACTCTGCTTCCTACTATTTTTCTTAAAATTTCATCAGGACAAGATCTTTTCAGTTTGAGGCCAACAAGATTCTCATAGAGTTGAGCGACTTTAGTCGGATCGGGTTTCATGAAACAAAATTTGTTTCAGAAGAAATTGGTCCGACTAGGGCAAAAAAAGTTGGCGTTTCGTCCGAAACCCGACCCCAATGCAAGTCAATGGGAAATAAAAGTCGGCATTGAGCGGATGACATTCATCCACTCAATGCTGACTTTTATTCCCCATTGACTTGCATTGGGGACGGGTTTCGGACGAAACTCCGACTTTTTTTGCCCTAGTCGGACCAGTTTCATTTGAAACGAATTTTGTTTCATGAAACCCGATCCGACTAAAGTCACTCAACTCAAGATTCTCAGCCTGTTGAAATGGTTGAAAGCTTCAGAAATCTACAAAGAAAAATTGCAATCACTGGGATATTTTCATTCACATGCATTTTGCCTGTGTTTAAAATAAAAAAATTAGTCATTTTTCATCAAAATTATCTGAAAGCAAATCCTTATGTTGTCAACACTTTATCATAGCTCAGCTTTCTTTTAATAAATTGCTTTGGTAAAATGCAAGCTGCAATTAGTTTGGTTGCTCTAGGCAGCAAAGTCAGTTTTGAATTCAGAAATTTATGAAAAATCTCCACCAATGTCATTTTTAAGTAATCTGATAAACTACAAGGTCACGTATTAGAGTATATATTTAACTAATATTTGAAGCTGCCAACTTTTGAAAAAAGTGACATGTCGTGTAAGAAAACCTAGTTTCTCAGACAGATAGCACCTAAATTTGAAAACCTACAATACTGACAGCTTACATGATATGTGACAATCCAAATAACAGAGAAATGTTTTAGGGTCAAGTTTAATTTGCCCTATAAAACCTGATGTGCACAACCAAAAATGAAAATCCTAGCTGTGAATTATCTCAAATTTCTCAATGGTCGGCCTCACTAGCTATTCCTTGGGGCCTGGATCTAACTGTTCATTTACTTTAAGTCTATGCGAAATGTAACATTTTTCTCCTAAATAATTTGTAAAGAAGTCAAATTTGGTTTCATTATCAATGTTTGGTGTAGTTACAGAAATGATTCTACATCATATGAACACTTTTCAAAAGTACCCCTCTATCAGCACCTCTCTAAGAACCATTGTAACCCCTTTTAGGAATCCTTTCTCAAATTGTTGTTTTTATGGATGTAGATGTGTGCAAAATAATTTACAAAACATAAGTAGGTTTCCTTTTAAAATGCTAAGAAAATATCCAAATTTAATTTTTTATTCCAAAGTCAAAAAGATACAAAAGAATGTAAATATTTAAACATCTTTTAAAAATGTAAGAGCATATTGTCTTCTGCAATCATTTAGTACATTACCTGCACCTCAATTTAAAATTAAGAAACCATAGAAACCAAAGTTAGAATAGAATATACAATTCAGAAGGAAATAATTATATTCTATCTTTGATATGTGAATTGCATTATGTGAATCACTCCTCGGCACATTTAAAGACAAAACGTCATTTCTGAAGGCAGAATATATAAAACACAGAACTGTAAGGTGCTATTGTGAACAGGATTATGCTTAACTGTTAATAGGATTGCCTTTTTATGAAACATTTGAAGCTGATTAACATTTTTTAAAATTTCTTTAAGATGGAACAATGACAAACAAAATGTAAAGTTGTAATATTTCAACAATATACAGTTTAAATTCCTATTTAAAAAAGCAAAATTTGTTTAACTTTTCAAATATGCAACTTGCAGTAAACCAAAAAAATACATAAATAACAATAATGCATGACAATGATATAGAGTACTTACTTAACATAATCTTGATAAAAAAAATACGTGAAAACCATCCCATTTTGTCAAGGTAACCCTATTCGGAACAGTCCCAACCTCTAGTATTAATAACTTACCATTTGTCAAATGACGTAAAATGTGAATGAGAGCTGAGAAAGACTGAAACCTAGTTAATGGACATCCAGCCAGGGGAAACTACATGAACGCAATGACCAGTTCAAGGAAAATGGAGGCCACACCCTTATTTGAAAAAAAAACAGAACTGAAATAAAAACCTAAAGAACTGAGATAGAATATATGATAATGTGCATGCAGCATGTAGGTGCATGTTCACACTGGCCACTATATAGATTTTAATAGTAGAGGTTAGGGCCATCCCAAAAAGGGTCATCTTGATGTGGAGGGATGGCTTTTACATTTTTTAATCAAAATTATGTTGACTAAATAGCCTGTATTATTTTCATGCACTATTACTATTTATTTATTTTTTTTACTGTAGGATATTTGCTTATTTTGTTTTTATCTTGGGATTTGTCAGTTTAATGGCCAGTATGAACATTTGCCTATATGCTGCATGCACACCAACTTATAATGCATTTCATTTCTTAAGGATTTCATTTCAGGTTTTTTGCACTCTGTGCAAATAAGCATGTGACTTCACTTTTCTTTGAGCTGGACATAACATTCATGTAGCTCTCCATAGCTGGGTGTCCATTAACCAGGTCTCTTTTCCTTTTCAGCCCTTATTCACATTTTATGCCACTTGACAAATGGTAAGGTTTTAATACTAGATGTTACGACCATCAAGAATAAGGTCACTTTGATGTGATTGGATGGCTTTTAGGCTTTTTTTCATCATAATTATGTTAACTTATTGCCCTATAATATTTTTATGCACTATTGTTATTCATTTACTGTAGGGTATTTGCTTATTTTGTTTTTATCTTGAGTTTTGTCTGTTTAGTGGCCAGTGTGAACATGCGCCTACATGCTGTTAGGATTGGTGGAACACACCAAATATAAAGTATAATAAGCTACATTCACAACCAGGGCCAACCATGCAGTGATGGTGAAACCACAGCTAGAGGACAATGGTGGAGCATAGCTGCAAGTAAGCACCGTAAATACACCGAGTTAAACGTCACTCGGTGTGAACAGAGAGCAAAGCGCCTGACTCTGTTACTCCACAGAGCAGTGCAGAAACTGAGAGCACTATAAACTATGCCCTGTTAAATGTCACAGGAGCATAGAGGGATTGACGCTAGTGGGGTACCTATAACTCACCCCCCACTACGCTGGTGATTGAACCTGCACTGACACTCGGTGGCTTTTGAGCACGCGCCTGAGGACACCCGGTTCAGCTGCTAAGTTCAAGCGGGAGTTCCCACCTTTCACTGCCTGTCTAGAAACACAACTGCAGTGCTATTAGCTGCACATATGCACACAGGGTGGTAGCTGTCCCACCTACACACACAGCAAATAAACATGATACTAGCCCACAGGCATGCGCCATTAAGAGACTTTTATACCTTTAGCTCAAGTCCAGACAGACAGTACCTTGCCTGTGGGCCAATCAGAAGCTGCCACCTCACTAGAGCAGCTGACGTCCAAGCAACAATGAGAGGGCGCCACATCAAGCACATGATCAGTAGGGTGAAATCCGGAATTAAGTCTCCAGAGCACAACACTGCACATGCACACCGGTAGTCACCATAGGCGAAGATGGAGAGCCAGCAGCAACTCCACATGCAGCATGAGTTTGGTCAAGGTGCTGGGTCCGAAGTCTGTGCTGAGCCTGTATGGGTGAAAGCTGCACCAGTCAAGGATTGGGATCTTTCCCTTGCAGCGGGAGAATCCTGGTGCCTAACACATGCTGCATTCACACTAACTTAAATTTCAGTTCATCACTTTTGGTTTTCATTTAAGTTTTTTTGCACCCGGGTTCCAGGAGCTACCCTGCCAGTTTCAATTGAATGTGTGTCATCAGATGCACATTCAGTTGCCATATTATGGTACAGGAATTTCTTCCTACACCGCAATAGTTAACATAGCCGATGGCCCGGCAGCTGACTTTAGTGTGCATGTCACTAGCGTTTGACATCTCTGCCATATGCCTGCATGCCTGCACCACAAACGAAGCAGGAAGAGGATTCTGCTAGACCATGGACATGTAAGAATAAATTTTTCCTATTTTAATTAATTACAGAATCGATGGGAGACATATGGGGCCCAATATGGGACATTGCATTGAGCACAGATGGGCCATTATATAGGGCCTTGTATGGAACATTGTATGAGGCACAGGATGGGACATTATATTGGGTCCAGGATATGGGACATTATTACAGGAAGTGTCCCAGAATGTGGGACTTTATTTAAGAAAGAGGCCGAGAAGGAGGGATATTCTTACAGCAAGGGGCTCTGGATAGAAGAAATAATTAGAGAAAGAGGTCAGAAAATAATTACTGTAAGTGGGAAAGAGTGAGGAACATAGATTATTGCTTTATAGTGGTAAGCGAGGGACATAATTACTGTAGAGGCCAATTAAGGGACATTATTACTGATGTAGTATATTTTACTTTTGAGAATAGTTTTCCATGGGGGGGAAACAATAGTAAGGTCCTGTTACTGTGCAGGGCAGCACTACGTCACTTGTTTCTTCATATGGCATAGTGTAGAAATCAGCGGAAAGTGGGGAATGCAATCTAGAAACTATCAGTTATAGATGAGTGTGTATTATTTTCTGAAGAGACAAGTCCTGCTGGATGAAGTGAGAGCCGTCTGGGCCAAATGAAGAGGAAAAGTGAAAATGAATTACTTCCACAAGAAACATCTCTGGTAAGTCACTGTATTACATGTACACTATACACTACATAGTATATGCAGAGCTCCTTTGTATAATGTCACTGTTGATTCCTACATTACCTTTACATAACACTTTATACAGAGCTTCTGTGTATAATGTCACTAGTGACCACGGTATTACCTATACATTGATACTATGTACAGAGCTCCTGTATATAATGTCACTGGTGATCAGTGCACGCTAACACTATATACAGATCTCCTGTGTATAATGTCACCAGTGATCACTGTATTACCTACTCACTTACACTATATGCAGAGCTGCTGTGTATAATGTCACTGGTGATCACTGTCTTACCTGTACACTGACACTATACATAGAGCTCCTCTTTATGTCACTGCAAATAACTGTATTTCCTGTACAATATATAGTATATACAGAGCTCCTGTGTATAATGGAACTGAAGGTTATATTAGTGTTATTAATACTGTGGTTTTTATTATTTATTAGTATTTTAGTATTTGGTTATTATGATGTGGTAATATGTGGTCTGGTTATGGTGTGGTGATATTTTCCCTTCTATGTGATATTATTATGTCACTATGTGGTGGTAATATGTTGTCTGGTCATAGTGTGGTGGTATTTGTCCATTGCATGTGGTATTATTCGGTCAATATGTGGTGATAATATATGATCTGGTCATAGTGTGATGTTATTTCACACATATTTTGCTTTTGGTAGCTGAGGCCAGAGATTAGGTGCAGCAGACACTTGAGTTGACAGATGGATGGGTGGTTGTCTTTTCCAATTTGAGTAGTTTCCTTTAGCACTAATTTTAAAATTTTGTAGAAAATCCTCTAATACCATTCACCATAGTAATCAGTGACTGACAGAGACTGGAACAATGATCACTAGACTGGAGGTAATGAGATTATACATGAAGGTACATGCATGAAAAGTGTGTGGGATAATAAGTGTGGTTTAAAAATGGATATGGCTTTAAAATGAGCTTGGTTCCTTAACAAAACCAGGGAGCCTGTTGTTGCAAGTTTGAATCTCACACCTAGATTAAACATGTTATTTGCTAAAGACAGACAGCTTAAACTTTTTGACCATATTTCTAAAAGAGCATTAAACCCAGAATGAAGCATGGTGTAGACAGCTTTTTGCTTTGGGGCTATTTTTTGGCAGCTAGCACTGGGGCTTTAGTCAATTTGGAAAAAATTATGAAAAAATTAAATAGTCAATTTTGCATTAAAATCTTCAGGCTTCTGGCAAAAAGATGAATATAAAGTGAAAAAGTTCAAAAGGTCTGTTTTTTCAGCTCACAAATTGAAAACATGTGAGAAATTAGTTTTTTAACACCTTTCACTTGCTCTTGGTGGTGTGTGACAGCCATTGTCTTTTTCAGCATGGGTGCTGTGAGGCACCAAGTAAATCGCCCTGCTGGTGCATGAACGCCGTGTTAACGGTTGGCATATGTCGTGGAACGGGTCATCATGATGTGGCACTGGACTTTATTCCATCTGATGAAAATATTAAATAAAGAACAGCATGCTTACTTTTACAAATTTTTGCTTACCAGCAAAAGGTGAGCGTATACATTTTGGATGTGCAGTCCACATATTTTTTACAGCTCTGATAGATAGCAGCATTACGTGTATCTCTTGCTCTTAGCTGTGCACCCCTCTATTGGCATGGCTAGATCAAGTCAGAGGTGTCGACGGTGGATTTGAGCTATTATGACATGCCATTGTAAGAAACTTTATGCAATTAAATCTTTTAATTGTAAAGGCTAGTGGATAATATTGTATAAATAGGTTGTTGTAGTGGTAGAAGTATTTTTATTTTCTATAAACTCTTCTATTCTCAACCACCTTTTTGCTTTGATGGTTTAATGCTTCATAACTTAAACTAAACTCCTTACTACTTCTCAGTGCTATTTTTTCCTTAATGTCATCAATTTTGTTGTCTGAAATGACAACTGTCAGACCACGTATAACTGGATAAATCAGTACATTCAAGGGAAATTATATGCTTGCTGATGAACAGAACTAGCTCGTTCAAAGTGTTTGTTACAGTACAACTTAATGCTATACAGATGGAAGCAATGTATCATGGTTGCTCTGCTGTATTTATTGTACCCTGCAGCTTGCGGACATCTGTCAGGTATATGCTGTTCACTTAATCAGACACAGCTTCACAACTGTTAGGTTTATTTACAAGTGCAAATGTCTTTACATGAAAACAAATTGCAGTGATAAACAGAATTTTGCTGTATCTAGGATTATGTTCAATTTGGCTCAGTGCACTTAACCAATTCAATATGTCAGCTAATCAATGCAGAACAAAATCTGAGCAAATCCTTTTAAGGCTCTCCACATTTCATCAGAAACAAAGTTCACACAGGCTTGGCCAAGCATATATTTATATTGAATAGGAAGAAGACTTGACACAAAAGATGAGTGGATCATGTAAAATTCGAACATGCCTCTAGACCTCAGAGCACAGTAAATGTAAATCATAAAAAATAATAAAAATCCGAACACTCACCTCACCAGTCAAGTCTCTGGCTCCTCTACTGCCACTTGTCCTGTACTCATTGGATTTTCTGTTAAACATCAGCAGTGATAAAATATCAAGGACTTCATCGCTAGGCCGAAGCTTCCAGGTTCCTTCACATGTTTCTCAATTGTTGATGCACATTTGGTGACATCATACATCTCTGTGTGAGCTGCAATCTTTGTGGGTGCATGTACAGAACTCTCCTGGGTCTGGAAAAGTGGGAAATCTTGGCCTAGCTACTAAAGCCCAGTCATTTCTCAACTGCTCACGCTGATCTGAAGATGCGACGAAGACTGGAGGCATCGCGGTGAGAAACGGAGGGACCGGATAGCTTTTTACAGCTCAGAAAAATGGTGTCCATAAGCATGCAGAAGTTAATGAAAAAAATATGCATTTTCGCCCAGTGCAGATTCGTGTAGAATTAGGATATAATACAATTCCATTTTCTCCTCTCTACTTGACACTATGGAGTGATGGTATGGAGTAATGCTTTGATAAGTTTATGCAATGGAATAATATTTGGTTAGCATGATGTTAAAGTTTGCAGTTTTTTTAAATGTTTGCACATGAAACTTACATGTGTTTTATTTTCCTATTTTATCTTGACATTTATTCATTATCTAAGTTTAAAATAGTGCAAGAGTGGGAGATCAGGGTTCAAGAAATCAAAAGTTTAGCAATTATATCAAGAGGTTTATCTCACTGATAATTTTTAGAATTATCATATCTTATCCATCTGAAAAGGAGCTAAAAATGGGCCTGATTCAAGTAAGATGAATACAGACTAACAAAATATTATTATTGAATGTCTAAAGGGAATCAGTTATAATGCATTTATTTTAAGTAGCTCCTTTTTGTAAAAACACACAAATTTCAATTATGCATTCAACAATTCTATTAACCTACAGTTGTGGCCAAAAGTATTACCACCCCTGCAATTTTGTCAGATAATACTCAGTTTCTTCCTGAAAATTATTGCAAACACAAATTCTTTGTTATTATTATCTTCATTTAATTTGTCTTAAATGAAAAAACACAAAAAGAATTGTCCTAAAGCCAAATTGGATATAATTCTACACCAAACATAAAAAAAGAGGGTGGACAAAAGTCTTGTGATGCTTCTCTAATTTGTGTAATAACCAGCACCTGTATCTTACCTGTGGCACCTAACAGGTGTTGGCAATAACTAAATCACACTTGCAGCCAGTTGACATGGATTAAAGTTGACTCAACCTCTGTCCTGTGTCCTTGTGTGTACCACATTGAGCATGGAGAAAAGAAAGAAGACCAAAGAACTGTTTGAGGACTTGAGAAACCAAATTGTGAGGAAGCATGAACAATCTCAAGGCTACAAGTCCATCTCCAAAGACCTGAATGCTCCTGTGTTTACCGTGCGCAGTGTCATCAAGAAGTTTAAAGCCCATGCCACTGTGGCTAACCTCCCTAGATGTGGACGGAAAATAAAAATTGACAAGAGATTTCAATGCAAGATTGTGCGGATGTTGGATAAAGAACCTCAACTAACATCCAAACAAGTTCAAGCTGCCCTGCAGTCCGAGGGTACAACAGTGTCAACCCGTACTATCCATCGGCGTCTGAATGAAAAGGGACTGTATGGTAGGAGACCCAGGAAGACCCCACTTCTTACCCCGAGACATAAAAAAGCCAGGCTGGAGTTTGCCAAAACTTACCTGAAAAAGCCTAAAAAGTTTTGGAAGAATGTTCACTGGTCAGATGAGACAAAAGTAGAGCTTTTTGGGCAAAGGCATCAACATAGAGTTTACAGGAGAAAAAAGAGGCATTCAAGGAAAAAAACACGGTCCCTACAGTCAAACATGGCGGAGATTCCTTGATGTTTTGGGGTTGCTTTGCTGCTTCTGGCACTGGACTGCTTGACCGTGTGCATGGCATTATGAAGTCTGAAGATTACCAACAAATTTTGCAGCATAATGTAGGGCCCAGTGTGAGAAAGCTGGGTCTCCCTCAGAGGTCATGGGTCTTCCAGCAGGACAATGACCCAAAACACACTTCAAAAAGCACTAGAAAATGGTTTGAGAGAAAGCACTGGAGACTTCTAAGGTGGCCAGCAATGAGTCCAGACCTGAATCCCATAGAACACCTGTGGAGAGATCTAAAAATGGCAGTTTGGAGAAGGCACCCTTCTAATATCAGGGACCTGGAGCAGTTTGCCAAAGAAGAATGGTCTAAAATTCCAGCAGAGCATTGTAAGAAACTCATTGATGGTTACCGGAAGCGGTTGGGTGCAGTTCTTTTGGCTAAAGGTTGTGCAACCAAGTATTAGGCTGAGGGTGCAAATACTTTTGTCTGGCCCATTTTTGGAGTTTTGTGTGAAATGATCAATGTTTTGCTTTTTGCTTCATTCTCTTTTGTGTTTTTTCATTTAAGACAAATTAAATGAAGATAATAATACCAAAGAACTTGTGTTTGCAATCATTTTCAGGAATAAACTGAGTATTATGCGACAAAATTGCAGGGGTGTCAATACTTTTGGCCACAACTGTACCTACTACAACCAGCTTATTTTTTTTGCTTTTTTTATTCATTTTTCCTTCAAAAGAGTAACGTTTTTTTCAACTACTTTTCTGTATTTAATCTTGTATTAAAAACATGAGAAAATATAATAATTGTTTTCTTTTTGTTTTACACTGCATTTCTGGCTATAATAAAATTATAAATAGTGGATATAAGAAGTGTACTTTTGAGCTACACTATCGATTTTACCATACTTTGTACTCAAAAATGAAAAAAAAATTCCAAGTGTGGTAAAATTGTAAAAAAGTGCAATTCTATAACAGTTTTTTGGATTTTTTTTTAACATGTTCACCAAATGCTAAAACTGACCTGCCATTATGATTCTCCAGGTCATTACAAGTGGTAAAAACAATCCAAAGTTTGTTAAAAAAAAAAACTGTGTCTTTTTCCGAGACCCATCTCATCTCCATTCCTCATGATCTTGGGATGGGTGAGGACTTATTTTTTGCATGCCGAGCTGATATTTTTAATGATACCATTTTGGTGCAGATACGATCTTTTGATCGCCTGTTATTGCATTTTAATGCAATGTTGCGGTACCAGAAAAAACATAATTGAGCTTTTACTTTTTTTACTTGTTATGCCGCTTAGCGATTGGGTTAATTATATTTTATAATGATAGATCAGGCGATTTTGAATGCGACGAGACCAAATATATGTAAGTTTGATTTTTTTATTGTTTTATTTTGAATGGGGTGAAAGGGGGGTGATTTAAACTTTTATATTGTTTTATTTTTTTAACATTTTTAAAAACATTTTTTTATTTTTGTCTTGCTTCAATGTTTCCATGGGAGACTAGAAGCTGCCCTAACCAGATTGGCTCTGCTACATACAGGCGATGATCAGATCACCTGTATGTTGCATAATTGCTGACTTGCTATGAGCGCCGACCATCAGGCAGTGCTCATAGCAAGTACGGCGCATGTCATGAAGGAGTTAAAAGTGCACCCTTCAAAGTGCTCAAAACCACATTGGAAAAGTGTATTCAACCCTTCAAATCTTAACAAATGCTCATGAACACAACCAGCAACAGAGGACATAAGGAAACACTTAGCTAACCTAAATGAATTCAAGTCTCCAGGTCCAGATGAATTACACCCCAGAGTACTGAAGGAGATAGCAGAAGAACCCCTCTCCATAATCTTTGAAAATTCTTGGAGAACAGGAGAAGTGCCAGAAGACTGGAGAAGAGCAAATGTTGTTCCTATCTTCAAAAAGGGGAAGAAGGTGGACCCAGGCAACTATAGGCCGGTGAGTCTGACTTCTATACCAGGAAAGATCTTTGAACAAATTATTAAACAACATGTATGTCAATACCTGGATAAGAATGAAGTGATTAAACAGAGTCAGCATGGGTTTGTAACTAATAAGTCATGTCAGACTAACCTAATTTCCTTCTATGACGGAATCACTGATTGGGTGGATCAAGGAAATGCTGTAGATATAGTATATCTTGACTTCAGCAAAGCATTTGACAAAGTCTCTCATACAATCCTTATTGAAAAAATGACTAAGTATGGAATGGACAAGGCAACTGTTAGGTGGATTCATAACTGGCTTAGTGATCGGACCCAAAGAGTGGTCGTAAATGGCTGCACATCCAGTTGGAAGAATGTCTCAAGTGGGGTACCACAGGGCTCTGTCCTGGGCCCTGTATTGTTCAACATCTTTATCAACGATTTAGATGAAGGAATTGAGGGTAAACTGATTAAATTTGCTGATGACACAAAGCTAGGAGGGATAGCTAATACTAGAGAAGAGAGAGAGAGGATTCAAAAAGATTTAAATAAACTGGAGAAGTGGGCAGCAACTAACAGAATGGTTTTTAACAGGGAGAAATGCAAAGTACTACATCTGGGCAATAAAAATGAAAAAAGCATATATAGAATGGGAGGAATAGGGCTAAGTGACAGCACATGTGAAAAAGACTTGGGTATACTAATAGATCACAGACTGAATATGAGTCAACAGTGTGATGCAGCAGCAAAAAAGGCAAATGCAATTCTAGGATGTATTAACAGAAGCATACAGTCTAGATCACGTGAAGCCATTATTTCCCTCTACTCCTCTTTGGTCAGACCTCATCTGGAATATTGTGTCCAGTTTTGGGCACCACATTTTAAAAAAGACATCAACAAACTGGAGCAAGTTCAGAAAAGAGCGACCAGAATGGTGACCGGTCTGCAAACCCTGTCTTATGAGGAAAGGTTGCAGGATTTGGGAATGTTTAGTTTGCAAAAGAGAAGACTGAGAGGAGACTTAATAGCTGTCTACAAATATCTCAAGGGCTGTCACATTGTAGAAGGATCAACTTTATTCTCATTTGCACAAGGAAAGACTAGAAGCAATGGGATGAAACTGAATGGGAGGAGACACAGATTAGATATTAGAAAAAACTTTTTAACAGTTAGAGTGATCAATGAGTGAAACAGGCTGCCACGAGAAGTGGTGAGTTCTCCTTCAATGGAAGTCTTCAAACAGAGGCTGGACAGACATCTGACTGGGATGATTTAGCGAATCCTGCTTTGAGCAGGGGGTTGGACCAGATGGCCCAGGAGGTCCCTTCCAACTCTACGATTCTATGATTCTATGATTCTGGCATAATATCATATACCTAGATGCCTCCGCCGTTGCGTAAGACCTAAATGTAGACCAATCACTAAAAAGCAAGTAACCTGAAGGTGGTGGAAGAAACCACTAATATGCGACTACCGATCCAATATTAAAAATATATATCTTTATTGGACAGTTATACAGGAATAGACAAAAACAGTGCTTGGTGATGCATTAACAGACAAACTTGCGCAAACAATGGGAAAAACACTGCGAGCCGAACAAAAACTCCAGATAGTATAATACAGTGTCAGAAAATAGATACATAACAAGGGTTTGGCACTTTGCACAGCAGCTACAGGTCTGATCATGGTCGGCAGTGGTCAGATTAGAATATGAAATATATAGTGCAGCCACATATTTTATCCAATATGGTGATATACATATATAGAGTGCACCCTATGATATTAAAAATCCTGCCATGTCCGATCAGGGTCGGTAGTAGTCAGATTTGAACATGGAATTTACATTGCAGGCATGTATTTAACCCATTGTGGTGATATTATTATATAGAGTTTACTTATGTGATACTGCAATGACACTGTATTATACCATCTGGAGTTTTTGTTCAGCTCGCAGTGTTTTTCCCATTGTTTGCGCAGGTTTGTCTGTTAATGCATCACCGAGCACTGTTTTTGTCTATTCCTGTATAACTGTCCAATAAAGATATATATTTTTAATATTGGATCTGTAGTCGCATATTAGTGGCTTCTTCCACCACCTTCAGATTAACCCTTCAAATGTGGTAGATTGTGAGCCCTCGCGGGCAGAATCCTCTCTTCTCCTGTACCCGTCGTGACATGTACTGTTTAAGAATACTGTACTTGTTTTATTATGCATACCCCTCCTCACATGTAAAGCGCCATGAAATAAGTGGCGCTATAATAATAAATAAAAATAATAATAATAAAAGTGTTTCACAGGAATTAAAGCAATATGGAAGAAATAGTTTAAACATTTACTTTTTCACACAAAAATGTTGCTTTAGCCCCACATTTTTCATTTTCACAAAAATAACATGAAAAAATAGACCATACAGTTAATTTTGCAATTTCTCCTGGGTATGTCAATACTCTATATGTGTTTAAAAACTACTGTTTGGGCACACTGCAGGGCTCCAAAGTGAAGGAACACCATTTGACTTTGGAATTCCAAATTTACTGGAATAGATAGCGGATGCCATGTCATCATTGCAAAGCCCCTGATGTGCCTAAGCTATGGAAACATTTCAAGTTACCTCATTTTTGAAACTTCACCCCTCAAAGAACTTTTCTAGAGGTGTGGTGACCACGTTGAACCCACAGGTGCTTCACAGCATTTTAGAAAGTTAAACCATGAAAATAAAAAATACCATTTTTCCCCAAATATGTTGCTGCTCCAAAATGCATTTTCACAAGGGTAACAGAAGAAAATGGACAATGCAATTTGTTGTGCAATTTTTCCTGAGTATGCCGATTCCCAATATGTCATGGAAAACTACTGTTTTGGCACACAGCAGGGCTGGACAAGGGAGAAGCACCATTTGACTTTTTGAATGGAAAATTTGCTGGACTCGATAGAGGACATCATGTTGTGTTTGAAGACCCCCAAAGTGCCAAAACAATGGAAAACCCCCACAATTTACCCCATTTTGGAGAATACACCCCTCAAGGAATTTAAGTAGAGTAGTGGTGAGTATCTTGAACCCACAAGTGCTTCAAAGAATTTTATAACGTTAAACTGTGACTGAAAATTTTATTGGTCATGTTTTTCAACATGTTTTACATTGTCTTATTAGATATAGTATTGTTCAATTCCTGGTATATTACACTGTAATACTTCAGTATTACAAAGTATTGTCCTGTCAGCCTTTTTTTTACAAAGCCCTGTATGTGGCAGACCATAAAAGAAATCACTTGTGCTGTTTTTTATTCATTAATTTGGTGTATGTACATGAAATGTAGTGTTAAAGTGTTAATATACTCTCCTCCTCTCTGGTGTCTTCTTCCTGCTTTACTGTTTTGTAGAACCGGAATTGGTTTTTGTGAAGCATCAGAATGAGGCTGCCATGGGCTTTCATTGTAAAATAGACTTCTGGATCACTCATAGAGTATAGAATGGGGCAACTAGTTGCAATTTCCCTGACATCACTGAGAATCAGAAAAAAAGCGTTGGACATCGGGGAGAGTAGCTGTAGGTGAGTATATTAATGCGCTCACACTATACACCATACACATATACAAAAGTTACTGGAAGTGCTTTTTTAATAAGAACATAAATATGCAAAGAGAAGGCTTTTCATTGAGTATCAGGTGCCATGACAACCAATCAGCTCACCATAATTGCTTCATATGGGATGATGGACACCTTAATATTAGTTTAACCTCTTAGATATCATGATCAGGATTTTAGAAATAGGCCACAGAGCATTAAAAAGGACAATGCATTTGAAAATAATAGATTCCCTGTAAAATTAATTTTCCTGGATAATCAGTGCAAAACAGTGAATTTGAATGGTGTCTTATCCAATAAAGTTTTGTACTGACCACAGTAAATAAGAGGTTAATTCTTCAAGATCAGCGTTATTGCTGATTACAACAAGTGCAAGTAGATGTATGTAATGGTTCCTTAGTCCACACCATACTTTTCCTTTTAATACAGGACATACAATTACACCAAATGTTGAGTAGTGGATACATATAGTGAAAATAATGGGTTTTCATAAAAAGTATTTGTTTATTTTTATTCAAAGTTATAGAGTAACTATATTTAACATTAAATATAAACTATGCTTCAATGTGTACATTATACCTAATTGTCTACATGTAGACCGATTTTCCTTTGGTTTTCTTACTTCAATTGGTCTGCAGAATGTGTTTATTAATCTTGTTTAAAGTCAAGCACAGCCTCTTATTAAATTCGTTAGTCATAATCAGTTGCTGATAGATATCTTCTTACACGTAAGATTCTATCATTTAATATAAATTGCAATTTCTCCTACCTAGAGCCTCATAAATTCCAATTTTCTCTTTAATTTAAAGTCGGACATATTCCACAGCAGTAAACAATACCGATAAAAATTCTAAGATACACTTTAAAGGAAAATCTCAATAGCACCTTTGTGCAACCTTTCTATACAAGGGGTCAAGCAATACTGACTACTGCTGTAG
The DNA here is from genome assembly GCF_039654945.1 of Dendrobates tinctorius. Lineage (NCBI taxonomy): Eukaryota > Metazoa > Chordata > Amphibia > Anura > Dendrobatidae > Dendrobates > Dendrobates tinctorius. The sequence continues at coordinate 10,467,377 of NW_027361693.1, forward strand.
AATAGAGCAGAAAGGAATAAGGGAAGATTACAATGCGATATAAAATGTCATGGGAAGAAAAGGTGACCTAAATAATAAATAACTGTAACGCAGAGAGGGTTATAGGGTATCACTCAGTTGAACAGGCAGAGTCTAAATTTTCATTTTATAGTGTTTTGTTATATTGCTTCCAAAATATTGCCCACTACCTTCAATATAAAAACAAAGCTAAAAAAACTGGTTTCCTCAGGCTTTTGAGAATATTTTTTTCGGAGATTTTCTTTACTCTGAATACTTTACACAGAAACAATGAGGGAAAAATGAAATGGTACTTGTTTGAAAATAGTGGTCACCTATGTTTGAGCCTGTATGAGAATCTCTAAACTAGCTGTTTACTCCTCTGATATCAGACCCATTCTTGAATAATTAGTAGTGATGAATGAGCGTGTTCGGCATTGCTTGGTACTCAATTGTGCATTAGGGTGCACGGGCATGCTCATTACCCAGTTGAGTATCAGGGGTGCTCAAGCGCAATGCTAGAACCCCTGTCCCGCATGTTTTGTGGCTGTTAGACAGCCAATCAACATGTGGAGATTGCCTGCCATACAAAGTAATGCAGTAGCCATGTTGGCTACTGTCATTACTGTGATTGGCTGGCTGCATTGCGTTCATTGGGTCTATCTAAGACCTGGGGACCTGATGCTTGGCCCAATGACCTCTAAAATCTGGGGATCAAATGAATATTCACTGCTTCCTCCACCCATCTCTTGGGACCAAGAGATGGACAGGGAAGCAGCAAATATTATTTAAGCATTTACACTTGCTTAACTGACTGATGAGTTATTTAAAAACAAATAAAAATGTCCAAAAGAAAGAAGAAAATTCGGCACCACTGCCACCACCTTAATGTGCACTATAGTGCAGTACAAACTCACACACCTGGGCTGAACGCCAACTACCCACAGAATGGGTGCTCAGTCCAAAGAAAAACATGCATGGCTACATTGTATGAAAAAGAACAAAAGGGATGGCACTCATCGTTCTGAAGAAGTGAATTTATTGTTAGATAAAAAGCATAGGCTCGGGAGAGATGTGTGAACTGTGGACAATGGCCGTTTCACGCCAACTGCGCTTCAACGGGTCCCGACAATAAATTCACTTCTTCAGAACGGTGAGTGCCATCCCTTTTGTCCTTTTCATATAATAAAAACAAATAAAGATGCACAAAAAGATGCAAAGCATACTGCGCACGCGCGAGTGGAGATTGCAATGCGCACACGCAAAATATGGACAAGAACTATGGAAATTACCTGAAATATTGCGTACAGCGGCCTAGGAGGGGTGGAGGGAAGGAGCAATAACACTGTGCCTATCAGACCAGATCCAACTAATTTACATACAGTGTGGGTGAAAGAAAAAAGGTATTTTTGGGTGATACATAGGGAGTTGGGAATTCAAAACTAGGTGGGAAATATATAGAAAACACTCAATACACTTAAATGCTACTGTGAGACCCAGTGGCTGTGAAATTTGGTAACCTTACATTAGTTCACATCCATTGGGTCTCCTGGTAGCAGTGAGGCCAGGAAACCTTAAGGGAACTTTTAAGGTAGACTTTAACATTACTGTAATTCCCAGGTTCTGGGTCACCTGGAGGCTGTGAAACAAAATTACCAGAATTCACCACCACATGGTGTTTCAGCAACTGGCAACTCTAGCAACCTTAAAGTCTCCTTTTAAGTGTCACTTAAGGTTATCAGGCCTTACAGTCGCTGGGTTATGCAGAGTGCAGTCCAGTAGTCTGTGTGACCCGGTAAAATTGCTGTAGTACGTTGCACTCTTGGACTTCACTCTGCATGACATGACAGCAGTGCAGTACGGTAATCTAAAGTACTATAGAGATTCCACCAGGAATGTCTGATCTACAATCCTTCCTGACTTTTACTCTGGCCTGACTGACCTTGTTTAGTTTCTGTCCTTCTAGTATCTGACTTTGGTCTACCGACCATGGCTTTGGTTTGTGATTCTGTCCCATTTTTTGTCCACGTCTCATGCTGATCTGGCTTACCCATTGTGAGTCCACATTACTTTCCAGGGGTATAGGGCAAAGGCAGAAGTTCCACTGGGATATGCCATATGGAGAGACGAGAAAATTCTTTGATCTAAAGGTCTCTGACACATTGTACAATTCCATGGACAATGAACAAATTTTTCACCAAGTTTTTTTGATGGTTATATTTTTTAAAAAAATCTATATTTTCATATATTCAGTGCTTAGCAAACATAACTGACAAGGTTCTGGAAAATTCAGAGCATGTCAATAAGTATAATACAGGAACTTGCTTACTATGTACATTGTAAAATACATTAAATGCAAACGTTAAGTGACAACAGTAAAAAAGTGATCGAGTGACACATCAATATTTGGGACGGGATTAAGAATTTTGTAAATGGCATTAAGTGTAGGTCAGAAGGTAATTATTTTCTTAAGACTCTCTAAACTGGCATACTGACCTTTGCAGCCTAGTATTCAAGACCATACCATGAGATAAACTGCAAGAATGAATAAATAGCAATTTGCCTAGAGCAAAATGAAATGGTTCTACTTTCACAGTCTTGCAAATTATCTAATTTTCATGGAATCCAAAAATGTGGTCCATTTTTTGCATCTATCACATAGATTACAGAAAGGAGCACAAGTTAAAACTGTTTACTTTAAAGAGCATCTAATAGCTCTTCTACCAAGTCTGCATTAGTTCCTATTTTTTCAGGAATAAGCAACCCTGGAGCATTTTTTCTCCTCATTGAAATGTTTGAATGCAAATGACCAATAGGAAGGGATAAATGGAACCATTTTCTTTAGGGTAACAGAATATATCCCTAGACAAATAGCATTGTTAGCACTTATTGCATATTGTGTCTGAGTGTATAGGGTCATGTTCTATCAGCAGGGCTACAATTTTGTTTCTGGTGTCCTTTGACAGCTCTTTGGTCTTCACCATAGTGGAGTTTGGAGTCAGACTGTTTGAGGGTGTGCACAGGTGTCTTTTTATACTGATAACAAGTTTAAACAGGTGCCATTACTAAAGGTAATGAGTGGAGGAAAGAGGAGACTCTTAAAGAAGAAGTTACAGGTCTGTGAGAGCCAGAAATCTTGATTGCTTGTTTCTGACCAAATACTTATTTTCCACCATAATGTGCAAATAAAATGAAAAAAAACAGACAATGTGATTTTCTGGATTTTTTTTTCACAGTTTATCTCCCATAGTTGAGGTTTACCTATGATGTAAATTACAGACGCCTCTCATCTTTTTAAGTGGTGGAACTTGCACTATTGCTGACTGACTAAATACTTTTTTTCCCCACTGTATATGTCCATATCTACATGAAAATATACACATATAGATTAAATTTTACTTAAAATACGAGAAATATTTCAAGGCAAGATGATGTAAAGATGGATTTCATAAACCCAAGTACAGATTAGGAGAAAAGAGACTTAAATGCAGAACTTTGAAAAATGATGAACATATCTTCAAGAATAAATTGAGTGCTGCAGAATCGAAAAATAATCTTATATGCACAGACATTTAAAGCTAGGTTCTAGCTTTTACCATTCAACTTCCATAGACATGCACAAAGATGATCTGTCACCTTTCACCATTTAATGTTAAGAAACTTTGCAGCCTATATTATTTAAACTGTACAAGTATAAACCATTGGCTTTAAGAAAGTATAAAAAATGCTATTTTTGCTATTACTGCAAAGAAGAGAATTTTTCATCATTGCTTTCTCTAAACTGAATGGTGTGCATACACAATGTCTTTTAAGCTCAGGTAAATGCACCAAGTTTTTAAGCTAAACCCTTTTATCACCATTTTTTGTAGTATTTTTCATGCTATAAAAGACATTTGTTTTTTTGGGCTCCCGATAGACTTTATTAAATTTGTGATGCCTTCCATGAAAAAAGAGAACTCTTTTTTTAATTGAATTAAACCATTTCACATTCCATAACCCTCTATAGGTAAGGAGCTGTCAAGGCAGCCTATGTATCCATACTGTATTTCTGTATGTTTCTGATTTCACATAAAGACATTAAACTGTTTTTTGATAGCTTTATTCTAAAAATGGCAGCATGTTCCATTAAATGTCCTCATAACAGAAGCATTCTCACCTAGAAATGGGGCAACAATTTACTGCATAATCAAATCTGTTTTCATATAGTTTGTGGTTAAGTTGTGTTGTTAAATGTGTAGGGTATGCAAATTGCCTCTTCAGAGAGAAAGAGGATATGAATTATATAGCGCCACCTGTTGGAAGCAGTGATCCTACAAGTCACAATTGACCCTTTAGCGAGTCTTGTAATATGACTTAGGATTAAAGCCAAAACAGAATCTCAATTTGCAGACACAGTGTTTCAGGCTTTTTGCCTTCTTCAGTGCAAAGTGTGAGATTTGATTTGGCTAGGTGAGAGGCTCTGGACTGGGGTCTAAGGGGTAAAGTTTCTCCTTGTGGAGAGTGACATACCAGCTCTGGCTTGTCAAGGTAAGGAGGCTTATTTGCCATGCAATGCTCCTCTGGGAAACTTAATATGCAAAGTGCCTCTTCAGAGAGAAAGAAGACTTGAACTCTATAGTGCCACCTGTTGGAATTAGCGATCCTACAAGTCACACTCGACCCTTTAACGAGTCTTGCAATAAATTTCATTTATGTTGAAATGTAGCTAATTTTCAGCGATTTGCACAAAATGTATATAGTGGATATAATCACACTGGTAAATTATTCACTGCAAAAATAATTATTTTCAACATTGTTGCTTAAAGCAATATGTTAAGGATTAAGGATTATCCCTCATGTAAATACAAACTATAAATTCAGAAAGTGATACAACAAACAAACAAAATTTGACTCTTCTGTAAAGTTAAAAAATATTGTTAAATTAATCTTACATAAAAACAATCAATAATTAATTTCACTATTAGAAATAAAATGGACAAAAAACTGAAATCAGTAGAAAACAATGAATAATAGAAATAAAAGAGGGTTCTAATTGAAAACTCAAGAATAACATGGTGAATGTCAACACAATTGTAAAAAGGTACATTATTGGTTATAGTTTTAAAGTAAAAAAATGAAACGATGGAACATTGTAGTCTCGCAACAAAAAGAAAAAAATGTTCCTGCAAAAAAATTATTGCAAAAGTGTACACAATCTAAAAATGACCACTTATGAGTGATTATGAGTGATTATGAGAGATTATTAACTTAATTTAATACCACTATTAAAGTATATTTGTAAACTATATTTTTGAGATAAGACATAGAGAATACATTTTCATAGCAAATAATAATAGTAATCTTTTATTTTTATATAACATATTTCGCAGCGCTTTGCAGTTTGCACACAAAATCATCACTATCCCCGATGGGCTCACAATCTAAATTCCCCATCAGTATGTCTTTTGGAATGTTGGAGGAAACCGGAGTACCCGGAGGAAGCCCACGCAAACACGGGGAGAACATACAAACTCCTTGCAGATGTTGTCCTTGGTGGGATTCAAACCCAGGACTCCAGCGCTGCAAGGCTGCAGTGCTATCCACTGAGTGTTTTTCGATTTAAATCATTCCAGCAGATATAGCAAACACTACTTTATTTTTGTAGTGCACCAGTAGCGATACTAAGTGCATACAAGCTAAATGGGCAGCTGTAATTGCACTAAACTTCCAATGCAGCGATTGTGGTGGCAATAGATATGTATATTTTATGGCAAAGTATTTAAAGCTAATTCAAAACAAATAATTCCGAGGCATGAATTTCTGATGTAGCGATAGATGCTTATTACAGATCACTATTGACTGTGGCATGAAGTAGCTTCTAAATGCTAAAGGCAAAAAAGGCAGTTCATCGGAAAAAAGTATTCAATATTTGTTTTTTTTCATTTCTTTGATACAAAAGATAAATACATACACAATTTTAGATAAAGAATGAAGTACCATCATTATCATAACTATCATAACTTCACACCATAATAATCCCATTTTTCCATAAAAAGTCCATTTTTTTTGCTTGGAGTTTTAAACTCATAAGGCCAAATCATGGTTAATATATATATTAAAGTGCACATCCAGTATAAACAAATTCATATACAGTATATTAAAAAGTAGACAAGAGAAGTGTTCCCTATGAATCTTTTTAATTGGAATCTTGTAAGTTTAGTCCTTTAGCCGCATAGCCACATACTGTACTACTTGATGCAGTAATACAAATAGAGGTTAGTAAAAGTGTTGCCTGTGTTGCCAATTGCTAGGGAATTAATAGATGCATTTTAGAGGTCTTATAAACCACTTTATCAATAACTAAGGAATCACGCCAATTCGGTCTTTGATCACAAATTAGGACAGGTAGGCAAACTGTACATTGAAAATAATGAACAAGATTGTCAACTTTTTATGAAAATGCAATTTCTGTTGACATATTTAAAATCAAATAATACTTTGCTAGCTTTACAATCAACATAATGTCACCAAAATATACTATCACTTTGGAAAAAAAATATTAACTACAATAAATAATTCAGTCCTAGTTTCTAACAACTTTTTTAGGATAGTACATTTTTCTCATTTACATAATCACAACATGCCATATTAGATAATAGAAAACAAATACACAATAATAATAGTAAATACAAAATTTATTTTAAAATAGTTTTACCTTGCCGACATACTGATGATCTGGTCCTATATGTTCTTCTAAAACAAAGAACTGATTCCATACCCATCCACGCTTTGGCCGGTGGTGAACTTCTGTTTCTCCTTCTATGTGTTTGGTTTGATTTCTGGTCACTTTTATAGAGCTGTGATGGGTTGCTCCATAGCATCTTTGTACAAAACAAAGACATACTAAAACTGGACAGATACCAGATGTGCTTGTAAATCTCATGGTAGAAAGTTTTCCCTTTTTTAGCAGACTTGTAAATGTTTAATCCAAATATCTTGGATATGCTTGGTTCAAAGCTATGCTGTGTCTGTTAAAACAGTCCCACATGGTCTTCTGTGAGCATCCATTGTTGTTATCGATTTTTCGTTGATATAAGTATTGTATTTACATCCTGAAAAAAGATCGGAGTACTGTCTCTGTGGAATTTCTTAAGATCTTGCACAAAAGAGGATCATCTCATATCTAATGGAGGATAGAAATGAAAAAAGAGAACATCATTAGGAGGCTTGTATAAACCCTCTAAATTAGTAACTAATGGTTATAGAAAAAACTATAGAAAGAAGCCTTAATTAATTTAATCAATGAAGAGATCATACCTTATAAAGATCATATATGACCTTGTATTTGCAGACAGTACACTAGACATTGCATTTTGCTAAATATTTGCTTTACGTTATTATTATTATTAGTAGTAGTAAAAGTAGTAGTAGATGTAGTAGCAGTAGTAGTAATAGAGGTAATTAAAATAATGTATTTTTGTTTTTTCTTGAAAACTTGCTAAAACCTAACTCTTAAAAAAGGAGAGAACTCAAAGTGTTAGCTAACATAAAACAGAAATTAGTCAATGATAAATCTATGAATACTGTTCAACATCAAAGTACTGTATACTAATAATTCAGAATTAAACACCAATTTTTAATGAGGTTTATAGTATTTTTAAAGATTCTGGTCAGTTATGTTAATAATAAATATCATCAAAAATATAACACTGCAATTCATTGCATAAATATCACTTGGAAAATACACACCCTAGCACATGAAATTTGTAACTCCATATTTATAGAAGATATGATTCCTTATTCTTTTATGTTTCAACTAGCAGAAAGTATCTTGTAATTTTCCATAATTAAGATAATTACAGAGCTATTTCAATATATTTCAAGATTTTACATAGAAATTAACATAAAAAGTCTATTCTTGCTTTTCATGTACACTGCTGTATTTTATTTCTTACAATTATTTTAAGAAAACTTTAAATATAATATTCAGAACAAATGATTAATGTACTCTTATAGGGACATTACATTCTGTGCTACATTATTGTGAATATCTCCATACATGTAATATAAAACAGCCTGTATGTCATTATGTGAAACTCATCTTCCTTCTTGTCGATCTATAAACATTTTTCCAGTGTTGTTGTAGGGGATAGTCACTGTGCTGTGGTCTGGGAAATAGAACAGATATAAACAGTGTTTATTTATTAACCTACAATGTAAAATAATAAAGAATGTAAAAGTTTTAAATTCATAAGGGAGTATTAATAAACGGTACAATTTTTCAAATGTTGATTATAAAAATTTTAAAAAGATTTAAAGTACAACTCTGTTTTCTTTTTCACTTCAACATTGGTTAGGTATTAGAAATGTCTATTTTGCATGTGTAGTGAAATGCTGACATATCACCGTCTTCTACTGTTTCCAGAGCCACCTCTCAGCCACTATGTGAAAATAGCTCTGATTGGCCAGAACTCATTACCGACCATTACTTTTTTTCTTACTGTAAGTCTATGAGAGCCTCAATTTGAGACTTAAAGACATACATTGTTACAGGTAACCTTTGGTTGCAGCATACACTGGAGTAATCTGGCTAATCACAAAAGGTTAACATGATATCTTATATGACCATGGGGCTTCCCCATAATGTATTGCAACTATCACATCACATGATATAGTGCAGCTAGCGATGGGCGAGTAGCATTGTTGATCGGGTATCCCCGAGCATGCTAAGGTGATCGCCAACTATTTTGGCGTGCTCGGAGATTTCGTTTTCGTCATCTCAGCTGCATGATTTGTGATTTGTAGACAGGCTGAATACATGTGGGAATTCCCTAACAAACTGGCATTCCACACATGTATTCAAGCTGTCTAGCAGTCGCAAATCATGTAGCTGAGATGATAAAAACTAAATCCCCGAGCAGGCCAAAATACTCAGAGACTATCCGAGCATGCTTGGGGAGACCCGAGCAACGAGTATACTTGCTCAGCACTAAGTGCAGCTAATCAGGAGGGACTATTGTATTATGAATAAAAGCCTAAGGAGCTAATGCAGCAGATATTTTAGTTTTTTTAGGATAGTGATAGTTTCTCAGAGATCACAGGTCAAAAATATAAACAGAAAAAGTAATTACTATAACATTGGACAAATACTACATATACGTTGTAAGATGTTGACAAACTACAGTAGAGAAAAAAATTGAAAGTGGTAGTCTGGGAATAATACAGAGATTCATTTTATAAGAGAAGACACAAGGGAGTTGCCATCACAAAGCCAGATATGGTCAAGATGGCATCTGTCCAGGTGTACCTGAATTAAAAAAACATTGTTTTATTATTAAAGTCCTTATAATGCAAAAGGAAAACAACATAATAATTTTCACATAACTTTTTTGGGGGGAAAATTGCTTTTGCAATTGTTTGAAAAAAGTGTTTGCCCCCTTCCTGATCTCCTATTCTTTTGCATGTTTGTCACACTAAAATGTTTGAGAAAACTTAAATGCCATTTTTAAACGAAGGTCTTTATTAGAGTTGAGCGAAACAGGTCGGTCAATTTCAAAAGTCGCCGACTTTCGCAAAAGTCGGGTTTCATGAAGCGAAACCCGACCATAGCGTGAGGTCGGCCACGAGGTCGGCGACCATGGCACCAAAGTCACGTTTCAAATGATGCTTCAGCGCCCTTTTTCAGCCAATGATTGAGGACGCACACTGCGGGCAACGCAATGACATAGGCAGCGGTCACCACCATATTTGAGAAGGGCATGCAAGTAATTGGCTTGCTTTGTGTGGCGTCACAGGGGCTATAAAAGGGCATGCACGCCGACCGCCATCTTTCTTCTGCTGATCTCAGAATAGGGAGAGCTGCTGCTGATGATGATTCTGTAGGGAGAGCGTTAGGCAGGAAAGAAGATACAAAAAACTGCTTCTGCTGCTAGCGATTTTGCCTGTACAAAACACCAGTTAGTGTGCAGTGCAAGGGGAGGCTATATTTTGGTGCATCAGCTCTGTTGGTTATTAGGCTGCCTTAAAAGGCTCCCTGATAGCTGCATTGCTGTTTTCACCCTGCTGTGCAAACTGCTTTTTTAAAAGCAAAAATACTTTTCATCCTCTTTTTTGCCGAGTTACCAAGCGTTCATTTTTCCACACTTTTGTGTGCAGCAGTCCTGCTTATTAGGCTGCCTGCTGCCATACTTGGGAATGAGAGCATCATTGTCAGCTTGCTAAAATCTCTAGGGAGATTCAAATTCTTCCCAGTCCTATATAGACATTTTATACACCATCCAATTTCAGCCTGTTATATTGAGGTGTAATCTACACTGGGCCTGAAATAATAGTTCAGTGTCCTCAAGTCTGTAGGGAGATTCAAATTCTCCCCAGTCCTATATAGACATTTTATACACCATCCAATTTCAGCCTGTTATATTGAGGTGTAATCTACACTGGGCCTGAGATAATAGTTCAGTGTCCTCAAGTCTGTAGGGAGATTCAAATTCTCTCCAGTCCTATATAGACATTTTATACACCATCCAATTTCAGCCTGTTATATTGAGGTGTAATCTACTCTGGGCCTGAGATATTAGTTCAGTGTCCTCAAGTCTGTAGGGAGATTCAAATTCTCCCAAGCCCTATATAGACATTTTATACACCATCTAATTTCAGCCTGTTATATTGAGGTGCAATCTACACTGGGCCTGAGATATTAGTGCAGTGTCCTCAAGTCTAGGAAGATTCAAATTCTCACCAGTCCTATATAGACATTTTATACACCATCCAATTTCAGCCTGTTATATTGAGGTGTAATCTACACTGGGCCAGAGAAAAAAGTTCAGTGTCCTCAAGTCTGTAGGGAGCTTCAAATTCTCCCCAGTTCTATATAGACATTTTATACACCATCCAATTTCAGCCTGTTATATTGAGGAGTAATCTACACTGGGCCTGAGATATTAGTTCAGTGTCCTCAAGTTTGTAGGGAGATTCAATTTCTCCCCAGTCCTATATAGATGTTTTATACACCATCCAATTTCAGCCTGTTATATTGAGGTGTAATCTACAATGGGCCTGAGATAATAGTTCAGTGTTCTCAAGTTTGTAGGAAGATTCAAATTCTCCCCAGTCCTATATATATATTGAGGTGTAATCTACAATGGGCCTGAGGTAATAGTTCAGTGTCCTCAAGTCTGTAGGGAGATTCAAATTCTCCCCAGTCCTATAAATACATTTTAAACACCATCCAATTTCAGCCTTTTATATTGAGGTGTAATCTAAACTGGGCCTGAGAAAATAGATTCAAATTCTCCCCAGTCCTATATAGACATTTTATACACCATCCAATTCCAGCCTGTTATATTGAGGTGTAATCTACACTGGGCCTGATATAATAGTTCAGTGTCCTCAAGTCTCTAGGGAGATTCAAATTCTCCCCAGTCCTATATAGACATTTTATACACCATCCAATTTCAGCCTGTTATATTGAGGAGTAATCTACACTGGACCTGAGATATTAGTTCAGTGTCCTCAAGTCTGTAGGGAGATTCAAATTCTCCCCAGTCCTATATAGACATTTTATACACCATCTAGTTTCAGCCTGCTATATTGAGGTGTAATCTACACTGGGCCTGAGATATTAGTTCAGTGTCCTCAAGTCTGTAGGGAGATTCAAATTCTCCCCAATACTATATACACCTTGTACCTTGTTTTACAGTACCATATTGCTGGTGGTATTTTGGGTACATTTTCCCAAAAATGAGGAAGTGTGTTGGAAGAGGCCGTGATAGTGGGCGGGAGTTGCCAGCTTGTAATGATGGTGCTGGTGGAGGATCTGCTGGTAGTGGCAAAAGCACAATAGCACCTAATGCATGAGGTGTTGAGCCTGCATCATCGTCTGGCTCCACAAGGCCTCGAAGGCTCCCTTTTCTGGGAGTAGGTAAACCGCTTTAAAGCCGGAGCTTGAGGAAAAAAGTTTTGGCTTACATTGCTGACACAGCCTCCAGCTCTCTCGCCTCCTCTTCTGAACATTCAAAAAATAATAGCACTGATTCGTCATTGGAGGCTCATGGTCAGGAACCACACCTTTCCTTGTGTCCTTCACCCCTACCAAAAGTAAAGGATGCGGCAGGCCACACTACAGATTACTCCATGGAACTCTTTTCACATACCATGCCTGGGTTATCAAGTCAAATCATGAATTACCCAGTCCAAGAAGAATCTGACATGGAGTGCACTGATGCACAGCCACTGCTAGATTTATCTGCTAGTACATTCACTCAGAGCAATACATTGTCCTCGCAGTGTACTGAGCCAGAATCTGACCCTGATGAAACTCAGGTGCCCCTTCCCGCATACTATACCACCTTACATGGTGACACAGAGGTAGGTGCACATGACATTAAAGAGGAGGTAATGGATGACCCAGTTGTTGACCCAGATTGGCATCCATTGGGGGAAGAGGGTGCCGCTGCCAATAGCTCAGAAGAGGAGGAGGAGCATCCGCAGCAGGCATCGACATTGCAACAGCTGTAATCTGGCAGGCACGGAGCAGTCCAAAAATGGGTTACAAAAACAAAACGAGTTGCAGGACAGCTAGGCCAGACGGTAAAATTAGCACAGCGTGCAAGGCCTCAAAATGTCTTGCATAATAGGAAGAGTGCAGTGTGGCACTTTTTTGAACAAAATCCTAATGATCAGGCAAAGGTTATCTGTAAGAAATGCGCAAAGACCTTTAGCTGAGGGAAAAATCTGAGAAATTTGAATACCAGTTGTATGCTTAGACATTTAACTACCATGCACTTGCAAGCATGGACAGACTACCAAACCTCACGTATCACATGTGCAACTGATCCCAATGAAGGTAGTAAGCAACGCTACATCGTTTCCCCCACTGTAAGCCCACCGGTTAGCACACCACCAGCAGCAAATGTTGAGGTGTCGTTGCAAGGCCAAAGCAGTCAGGGAATCACAATGTTATTGCTACAAAAGACTGAATTTAGGCCATCAGAAAGAACACCAACTCCATCACCATCATCAACCCTCTCTCCGTCCGCGATGTCCTTCGCTAGTTCCACCATATGCAGCTCTCAAGTCCAGCTCACCCTACCAGAGACTATGAGTAGGACAAGAAAGTACTCATCCTCTCATCCGCATACACTGGGTTTGAACGCCCACATTGCCAAACTAATCTCATTAGAGATGATGCCCTACCGGTTGGTTGAAAGAAAAGCTTTCCACGAACTTTTGGCCTACGCAGAACCACGCTATGACCTACCCAGTCGGCACTTCTTTTCTCGCAAAGCCATCCCAGCCCTCCACCTTCATGTGAAGACCACATTGTCCATGCACTCAAGCAATCAGTGAGTGGAAAGGTGCACCTCACAACAGATGCATGGTCCAGTAGGCATGGTCAGGGCCGTTACGTATCCATCACTGCGCACTGGGTTAATGTGGTGGATGCAGGGCCCACAGGGGACAGCGGCGGTGGGACAGTGCTGCCTGGCCCACGGTATAGGAAACAGTTGGCTGTAGGCGTTCGACCCGCCTCCTCCTCCTCCAGAAGCAAAAGCTCGTCCACAGAGCACAGTCGCATGAGCACTCCATTCGCAGCTGGCAGTGTTGCACACGAGGTGTCCCACTATCGAACAGCTAGTTGTAAGCGTCAGCAGGCTGTGCTGAAGATGATGTGCTTGGGCGACAACAGACACACCGTACAGGTACTGGCCATCTTCTTGCAGTGACAAACTGAGTCATGGCTGGGCAGTCTACATCTTGAGGCAGGCAAGGTAGTTAGTGATAACGGCCAGAATTTTGTGGCAGCCATAGCTCTTTCAAAACTGAGACACATACCTTGCCTGGCTCAAACCTTGAACCTGGTGGTGCAGTGCTTCCTCAATAATTATCCAGAGTTAACAGGCCTGCTCCAGAAGGTCCAAAGACTGAGCTCGCACATCCGCCGGTCGCACGTACACTCCAGTCGTATGCAGAAGCTGCAGTGATTGCTCCAACTTCCCAAGCACCGCCTAATTATCGATGTTGCAACAAGGTGGAACTCCACCCTGCACATGGTTGAGAGGCTGTGCAAACAGAGGCAGGCTGTAATGCATTTGTGGGAGGATACACGGCCAGACACTTTGAGGGCAGACATGGAGTTGTCGGGTGTGCAGTGGTTGAAGCTGAAAGACCTCTGTAAAGTCCTTCAGTGTTTTGAGGAATGCACACGGCTGGTAAGCACAGACGATGCCATCATAAGCATGAGCATCCCACTTTTGTGTCTGCTCATGCAAACTTTGACACACATTAAGGAGCAGGCGTCTGCAGCCGAGGAGTATGAGGAAGAGGAGGAGGGAAGCCTTGATGACAGTCAGCCATTGTCTGGTCCGGGACCTCTCCTGGACGAGGTGGAGGAAGAAGAGGAAGAGGAGGAGGATGATGATGATGGGGATGATTATTTAGGGGAGGAGGATGCTTCTCGTGGGGCAAGAGAAAATGTTTGCGTGGCAAGGTCTGGTACAGGGTTTGTGCGTGACTGGAGGGATTTTGGATTTGCCAGAAAGTGCTCCTTGACCCAGCACTCGCAGTGCTTCATTGACACCTGGAACATTGGCCCACATGTCAGATTATGCCTTGCAGATCCTAAAAAGGGACCCCCGCATTGCTAAAATGATTAACGATGACGACTACTGGTTGGCCTGCATCCTGGATCCATGCTATAAAGGCAAATTCCAAAGCATCATGCCACAGGAGAACCTTGACCTAATATTGGCTAACAGACAAGCAACTCTGGTAAACCGGTTGTTTGAGGCATTCCCAGCACACAGCGGTGGTGATGGTTCTCCAACAAGCCGTAGGGGGCAACATGGAAGAGGTGTTCGTGGTGCACACATCAGAAGTGGTATTGGAGACAGGGGTTTCATGACCATGTTGTGGACTGATTCTTCAAGTCCCGCTCACACGACTGGTAATACTGCATCGACTGAAAGTGACAGGAGACAGCAGTTGTCATCTATGGTTATAAACTACTTCTCGTCCCATATCGATGTTCTCCCTCACAGGTCATTCCCCTTCGACTATTGGGCCTCTAAACTGGACGCCTGGCCTGAATTGGCATAATATGCCTTACAGGAGCTCACTTGCCCTGTTGCTAGTGTGCTGTCGGAAAGAGTCTTCAGTGCTGCTGGCTCAATCCTGACAGAAAAAAGGACCTATCTGTCGACCCAAAATGTTGATGATCTAACCTTCATTAAAATGAACCATGTATGGGTTTCAAAGTATTTTGTCCCAACTTCCCCTGATGACACATAGGTTGCCAGAAAAATGGCTCGCTTTTGTCCTCCTCTTCCTCGGACTTCTCCAATTCCTCCATTTGCAGCTGCTGAATGTCCAACATCAACATATGCCATTTTTTAAACCTCCCTTACTGGGCTGCCTCCCCCCATGGCCGGGGTCACCACCTAGCACACGCAACCTTGCGAGTGCCATTGCCCTGGACAGGTGGGTGGGCCGACTCTTGGGCTTTGGCACTGGCATAGGGTCCCACATAGTGCAATCAAGTGTCTCTGAAGGTGGGGGTGCACACCTGCCGTCAGACACACCGGTGTACTATGAGGGGATCGTACCAACGCCCACGAGTGGGCCACCCTTGCTTGGGCAGGGCCCCAGCATTTGCAATATTTACCTCTCCCTGCTCCTCTGCTGTGTAGTCCGGGCTGTCAAATCCTTCCCTGGGACTGCCACTACAAATTTGGTGAACTGATAGATGATGGTTATGACGTAGCTATGCCCTGTCCTGCTGGCCAGGCTTTAGCTTCAGATGATCAATGGCTTCCATTTCTTATGGACGTTGACTCACAATGAGATGCAGTGGTGGTTTATCATCAGCTTTCACAGTTTTCCTGCTCACAGACGTGTGACATTCCTGCCCACATTTTTAAATGTGCCCTCTCATGCCAATCCAATAGAATCGCCTACAGCCTGTGGCTTCTGTCTTTTGCACTCCAAAGTTATCTGACAGATCATGATAGGCAGTGAGGACCATGTCTACATCTCTCCCTGTGATCAAAATTTGATGGAGATGAGTAACGGTGATGGGATCAACGGTTCTTCGATACAGCAACCCTTTCTTCACAAAGAACTGTTTTCGCTGTCTCCACACACAAAATAATTGAGGGTCAGCATCGCCTCTCAGAATTCTCCTGGGAGTTTTTCCCGTGATTAGTAAATCCTAAATTTCTGCAGTCACTCGACTTTATGTCTGTACTTTTATCCATCTCGTTTCCTCTTGGGGAGAGTCTGGACTGTCTTACTGAGACAGAAATATATTTGAAGATTTAAAAATACTCCAACAGTGTATACTGGTGTACGCTTCAAAAACATTTCCTTTTTTCTACTTTTTAGATTGTTGTCTAATCCACACTGAGGCTGTAAGTGTCTTTGTCGGACTCTGGAAATAAACACGGAGATTTTAAATGTTTAAACTATGCTATATATACCTGTTATACAGTGATATTGTACCCTTTCTCAACTTTCTCAATCTTGTCAAATCCATACTGTGCCTGAGACCATCTGAGTCTGCCTCCTGATTACAGATGAGTGGTGTTTGAGTGGAACTGTTGGCCAAGTTCAAATTCTAGCTGTTTGGGTGGTGTTTTATCCATTTGTCGAACTACAACACTTTGATTAAAATTCGGCTGCTCGAGTTTCCATTCGAGACCATTTCGTTAAACAAAAGCATATCTTTTTTTCACATTAATAATGGTTTTCAATGATAATAGACAGTTTTAAGGCATAGTAGCGGTGTCTGGTAGCCCGCGGTGTAGTACACCTGTGAAGGAGCTACACCGTGTATGTTTCTAATAATTTTTTACCGCATTTTGTCCTGAAAATCCTTTTGGGCCTAGTAACTGTGTCTGTTACTCAGAAGAGGAGCCCACCCGTGAACCGAGCTATGCCACCTGTTAATGAAAGAACCAGTTTTTGACTGCATTTACACCACTTAATACTTTGGGCCTAGTAACTCTGTATGCTACTCAGCAGAGTTGGCCACCCGTGAACCAAGCTATGCCGTCTGTTTATGTAAGAACTGTGTGCTACTCAGCAGAGGAGCCCATCTGTTAAGCAAGCTACAGCACCTGTGGTTTGAATACTTTATTTTTTCACATTCTTTCTGGAATGTCGTTTAGGCCTAATTCCGGAATTACTGTTGACCTGCACTTACTGGAAAATGCTTGTTCGCGGAGAAGAATTGTAATCCCAGATCCCCATCACTAACAGGGTTCAGCGTGTTATCCGCACCTGTAAGCGATACACGATGGTCCTTTCATTGTAGCTCGCGTGCAGCCTCGGACATGTAAGGGCATAACAGACCTGTTATTGGCCGAATTCACATGCCAGAGTCTCGCGTGTCCCTGTAGTAAGCTGGACGCAGACCGCGGGGGCATGCCTCAGTCTCGTTCATTAACGGAATTAAGCTTGCAATCTGTGCAGCTTTTTTGTGGATGGCATGGTTGAGGTTGCCCGTGTTGAGTCCAATTAAGCCTCAGACTCCACTCCTGGTGGTGCCCTTCTGGACATTCCTTTAAGGTTCAGCTTTGCAACCATACTGCCCCCAGAAACCAAACACTTTTCCTGGTCAAAAAGCGCGATGACATCACGTCTGTACGCCCTCTGCCTAAGCAGTCCAAGTGCAGAGAGATGGAAGATGGGGACAATGAGGAGTCCTGAGTACAGGGATTCCCTAGCGAGGAGGCTTATTTAATTGTTTTAAATGTTGGGAGCAATTTTTGGGGAGCACGATATTCTGGAGAATGATATCTAGGGCCCACCATACACAGGAGCATTCCAAAGGTGGACATCAGTCACTGGAGCAGCACTTACAGAGCTCATTATACACTGGAGCATTAGAAATGGGGCCCATTATATATGGAGCATTATTTGGGCCCATAAGACACTGGAGCTTCATTCTTGGTGAACAACATATACTGTAGCATTATGTGGAGCTCATCATATACTGTATGGAACATTATATGGGACCAATGATTCTGTATGAGAAATATGTGGGCCTCAATACTCTGTATGGTGCACTATGCGGTGGCCGTAATACTGTATGGAGGAATATACTGTCTGTTTTTGGAGGTATTGGAGAATTTAAAATGGATATCAGTCATGTGATGTAAGAAGTGAAGTACTTTTCATTGTACTATACCGCTATTTCTCTGCCGTATCAGAGGATCATGAATTGTGACATGTTAAAGGAGCCCAGTGACACTCTTTGGCCCAGAGCCCACGAATATCGAGAGCCAGCACTACCCCCCCACAACTTTAGCCAAATAACCCCCAGTTTTCAATGCCTAACTATTATTATAAAGTAAATTAAGGTTGACAAGCTTAAGGAATAAGAATTGATGTTTTTGGCATTAAAATGGGCACTAAGGGGTGTGTTTCTTGTCCTCCATTCACTGCCGACTTTTCTTCCCCATTGAAATTGGGTTTCGTGTTTCAGTCGGACTTCGACTTTTCACAATAATCGGCTGATTTCGTTCGACCCGACTTTTGCGAAAGTCGGGTTTTGTGAAACCCGACTCGACCCGAAAAAAGGCAAAGTCGCTCATCTCTAGTCTTTATTATTAAGGGAAAAAGAAATCCAAAACTAAAGGACCCTGTGTGAAAAAGTTATATCCCCCTAAACCTAATAACTGGTTAGGCTACTCTTAGCAGCAACAACTACAATTAAGTGTTTGAGATAATTGGCAATGCATCTTTAACAACACTCTGGAGGAATTATGACCCACTCTTCTTTGCAGAATAGTTGTAATTCAGCCATATTGGAGGGTTTCCAAGCGTGAACTGTTTTGAAGTTCATGCCACAGCATCTCAGTCAGATTAGAGTCCTGACTTTGACAAGGCCGCCTCAAAGTCTTAAATTTGTTTTTCCTAAGCCATTCAGAGGTGGACTCGCTGGTGTGTTTTGGATCATTCTCCTGCTGCATAGTCCAAGTGAGGTCACAAACAGATGGTCAAACATTCTACTTCAGGATTTATGGGTACGAATCAGAATTCATCATTACATTTGCTACAGCAAGTCTTCCAGGTCCTGAAGAAATAAAATAGCCCCAGACAATCACACCACCACCACCACAATATTTTACTGTTGGTATCATGTTCCTTTTCTGAAATGCTATGTTACTTTTGTGCCAGATGTAATGGGATATACACCTTTCAAAAATTTCAACCTTTGTCTCATCAGTCCACAGAATATTCTTCAAAAAGTCTTGAGAATCATTGTCAAGATGTTTTCTGGCAAATCTTAGAAGATCCTTTATATTTTTATTGATCAGCAGTGGTTATTGTCTTGAACTCTGCCTTGCAGTCCATTTCTGCCCAGTCTCTTTATTATGGTGAAGTCATGAACATAGAGGTGAGGCCTCGAGTTCTTTGAATGCTGTTGTGGGGTCTTTTGTAACCTCTTGGTGGAATTGTTGGTACCCAACAAGATATGGCCTTACCAAAACCCTGTCTGATGACAAATGCACATATAGCAGGATGCAGCTGGCCTCCACTAATAGAGGCAAGGGGCAGCTCAGGTGCAATTTCATGAGGAGTCTTGACATTGGCTTGCAGGCTCTATTTTGGCCAAAATATTAACCTATACCTCATTTAATGTACTCATTGTATGCATTAATTTTTTGCACTTATCAAATCATTTTTTGCAGGGTGCAGTCGGGCCTCTTTCTGTTGGCTTGGTCTATTGGGGCGTCTGTCACTGTGTGTTGCATATTTTAGTGCTGTAGCAGTTCGCCTGATAATACTATGGGCGTCATTAATAGGTTGCAAGCCAGACACTTTGCATCACACTTATATATGTGTGACTGACGTCCTATGCAAGCCTTATCTATGTGCATTTTTCCCACTAGGCAGCCAACCCCACCATGGTTTGTTAGGTGTGGGGTGTTTGTTTTTATCAGTAGTTTGCACCTGAGCTGCCCCTTGCGTCTATTAGTGGAGGCCAGCTGCATCCTGCTATATGTGCATTTGTCATCAGACAGGGTTTTGGTAAGGCCATATCTTGTTGTGTGAGTTTTTGAATTTTTTCTGTTTGCTGGAATTGTTGGTCCACTTTTGGGGTAACTTTGGTGGGCCAGCCACTCTTGAGAAGGTTCACCACTAGTGTTGAGCTTTCCGATACCGCAAGTCTCGGGTATCGGCCGATATTTGCCGTATCGGAATTCCGATACCGAGTACCGATACTTTTTTCGTATCGGATACCGGAATCGGAAGTCCAAAATGCAATGAGCCACTTTTGTGGCTCTGATTGGCTGCCGAAATGACGTCATCATGATGCGCTGTCTGTGCGCATCATGATGCTCCGTCAGTTCGGGCCTTCGGGGGGGCTGTGCCGACTGTCCGGGGGTCTGTGCCGGCCTGCCGGTGGTCTGTGCAGGCTCCGGGGGTCTGTGCCGGCCTGCCAGTGGTCTGTGCAGGCTCCGGGGGTCTTTGCCGGCCTGCCAGTGGTCTGTGCAGGCTACGGGGGGCTGTGCCGGCCTGCCGGTGGTCTGTGCCGGCCTGCCGGGGGGCTGTGCCGGCCTGCCGGTGGTCTGTGCAGGCTCCGGTGGTCTGTGCCGGCCTGCCGGGGGGGCTGTGCAGGCTCCGGGGGTCTGTGCAGGCATCGTCCGATGGGACTACAAGTCCCATCGGTAGACGCCTGCTACCATGACAGTGATTGACACATTAGCCAATGATGGGACAGTAGTAGTCCCATCATCCGGCTAATGTGTTGAATGTAAAAAAAAAAAATTACATGCTACATACATGCTACATACATACAACATGCATACTACATATATACTACATGTAACATACATACTACATGCAACATGCATACTACATACATGCTACATACTACATGCATGCTACATACATGCTACATACTACATGCATGCTACATCCATACTACATACATAATACATATATACTACATGCATGCAACATGCATACTACATATATACTATATATACTACATGTAGCATACATACTACATATGTACTACATGCTACATACATGCTACAAACTACATACATGCTACATACATACTACATGCATGCAACATACATACAACATATATACTACATGCATACAACATATATACTACATGCATACTACATATATACTATATATACTACATGTAACATACATACTACATATAAACTACATGCTACATACATGCAACATACATACTACATACATGCTACATACATACTACATACATAATACATATATACTACATGCATGCAACATACATACAACATATATACTACATGCATGCAACATGCATACTACATATATACTATATATACTACATGTAACATACATACTACATATATACTACATGCTACATACATGCTACATACACGCTACATGCTACATACATGCAACATACATGCTACATACATGCTACATACATACACACTACATGCTACATACATGCAACATACATACTACATACATGCTACATACTACATACATGCTACATACATACTACATATATACCACATGCATGCAACATGCATACTACATATATACTACATGCATGCAACATACATATATACTACATACAATACATGCATATAGACATACAGTACATATAACATAGAGTACATACTCACCGTCACTTGTCACTTTGATCCCCGAAGCCATTGTCCCCTTGAGGAATAAATATCAAAAGAAAAAAACACCAATATACTTACCCCGATCCGCAGAAGTCCACGAGGGTCCCACGTCCATCTTGCGGGGAGAACAGCAGCATCAGCTGATGCTACCGTTCTCTACCAGCTCCAGGAATACAATGACGGAAGGTAGGTATCCTTCTGCACTGTATTCCTCCACCACGTTAAAAAAAAAAAAGTCCCTAGTCTCACTTTATGCCATTACTGCGTGGGAAATTCCCATGCAGCAATGGCATAAAGTGAGACTAGGGACTTTTTTTTTACAGTGGTGGAGGAATACAGTGCGGAAGGATACCTACCTTCCGTCATTGTATTCCTGGAGCTGGTAGAGAACGGTAGCATCAGCTGATGCTGCTGTTCTCCACGCAAGATGGACTTGGGACCCTCGTGGACTTCTGCGGATCGGGGTAAGTATATTGGTGTTTTTTTATTTTGATATTTATTCCTCAAGGGGACATGCATGTAGTATATATGCAGTATATTTGTAGTATGCATGTTGCATGCATGTGGTATATATGTAGTATGTATGTAGCATGTATGTAGTATGTATGTAGCATGTAGTGTGTATGTATGTAGCATGTATGTAGTATGTATGTTGCATGTATGTATCATGTAGTGTGTATGTTGCATGTATGTAGCATGTAGTATATATGTAGTATGTATGTTACATGTAGTATATATAGTATACACTCACTGGCCACTTTATTAGGTACACCATGCTAGTAACGGGTTGGACCCCCTTTTGCCTTCAGAACTGCCTCAATTCTTCGTGGCAGAGATTCAACAAGGTGCTGGAAGCATTCCTCAGAGATTTTGGACCATATTGACATGATGGCATCACACAGTTGGCGCAGATTTGTCGGCTGCACATCCCTGATGCGAATCTCCCGTTCCACCACATCCCAAAGATGCTCTATTGGATTGAGATCTGGTGACTGAGGAGGCCATTTGAGTACAGTGAACTCATTGTCATGTTCAAGAAACCAATCTGAGATGATTCGAGCTTTATGACATGGCGCATTATCCTGCTGAAAGTAGCCATCAGATGTTGGGTACATTGTGGTCATAAAGGGATGGACATGGTCAGCAACAATACTCAGGTAGGCTGTGGCGTTGCAACGATGCTCAATTGGTACCAAGGGGCCCAAAGAGTGCCAAGAAAAAATTCCCCACACCATGACACCACCACCACCAGCCTGAACCGTTGATACAAGGCAGGATGGATCCATGCTTTCATGTTGTTTACGCCAAATTCTGACCCTACCATCCGAATGTCGCAGCAGAAATCGAGACTCATCAGACCAGGCAACGTTTTTCCAATCTTCTACTGTCCAATTTTGATGAGCTTGTGCAAATTGTAGCCTCAGTTTCCTGTTCTTAGCTGAGAGGAGTGGTACCCGGTGTGGTCTTCTGCTGCTGTAGCCCATCTGCCTCAAAGTTCGACGCACTGTGCGTTCAGAGATGCTCTTCTGCCTACCTTGGTTGTAATGGGTGGCAATTTGAGTCACTGTTGCCTTTCTATCAGCTCGAACCAGTCTGCCCATTCTCCTCTGACCTCTGGCATCAACAAGGCATTTCCGGCCACAGAACTGCCGCTCACTGGATTTTTTTTCTTTTTCGGACCATTCTCTGTAAACCCTAGAGATGGTTGTGCGTGAAAATCCCAGTAGATCAGCAGTTTCTGAAATACTCAGACCAGCCCTTCTGGCACCAACAATCATGCCACGTTCAAAGGCACTCAAATCACCTTTCTTCCCCATACTGATGCTCGGTTTGAACTGCAGGAGATTGTCTTGACCATGTCTACATGCCTAAATGCACTGAGTTGCCGCCATGTGATTGGCTGATTAGAAATTAAGTCTTAACACACAGTTGGACAGGTGTACCTAATAAAGTGGCCAGTGAGTGTATATGTAGTATGCAAGTTGCATGCATGTAGTATATATGTTGTATGTATGTTGCATGCATGTAGTATATATGTATTATGTATGTAGTATGTATGTAGTATGTATGTAGTATGTATGTTGCATGTATGTAGCATGTAGTATATATGTAGTATGTATGTTACATGTAGTATATATAGTATATATGTAGTATGCATGTAGTATATATGTTGTATGTATGTTGCAAGCATGTAGTATGTATGTAGCATGTATGTAGTCTGTAGCATGTATGTAGCATGTAGTATATATGTAGTATGTATGTTACATGTAGTATATATAGTATATATGTAGTATGCATGTTGCATGCATGTAGTATATATGTTGTATGTATGTTGCATGCATGTAGTATATATGTATTATGTATGTAGTATGTATGTAGCATGTATGTAGTATGTATGTTGCATGTATGTAGCATGTAGTATATATGTAGTATGTATGTTACATGTAGTATATATAGTATATATGTAGTATGCATATTGCATGCATGTAGTATATATGTTGTATGTATGTTGCATGCATGTAGTATATATGTATTATGCATGTAGTATGTATGTTGCATGTATGTAGCATGTAGTATATATGTAGTAAGTATGTTACATGCAGTATATATGTAGTAAGCATGTTGCATGCATGTAGTATATATGTTGTATGTATGTTGCATGCATGTAGTATATATGTATTATGTATGTAGTATGTATGTAGTATGTAGCATGTATGTAGTATGCATGTTACATGTAGTATATATGTAGTATGCATGTTGTATGTATGTAGCATGTAAATTATTTTTTTTTACATTCAACACATTAGCCGGATGATGGGACTACTACTGTCCCATCATTGGCTAATGTGTCAATCACTGTCATGGTAGCAGGCATCACCCGATGGGACTTGTAGTCCCATCGGACGATGCCTGCTCAGCCCCCCGGAGCCTGCACAGCCCACCGGCAGGCCGGCACAGCCCCCCGGCGGGCCGGCACAGACCACCGGAGCCTGCACAGACCACCGGCAGGCCGGCACAGCCCACCCAGCAGGCCGGCACAGCCCACCCGGCAGGCCGGCACAGACCCCCGGAGCCTGCACAGACCACCGGAGCCTGCACAGACCACCGGCAGGCTGGCACAGCCCCCCGGCAGGCCTGCACAGACCACCGGAGCCTGCACAGACCACCGGCAGGCTGGCACAGCTCACCCTGCAGGCCGGCACAGACCACCGGAGCCTGCACAGACCCCCCGGCAGGCCGGCACAGCCCCCCGAAATGCCCGTACAGACCCCAGAGAGGCTGTACAAGGCAAAAATAGGGTTTTTCTTATTCCGATACCGGAAGTCCCATAGACTTGAATGGGACTTCCGGTATCGGAATCGGCGATACCCGATATTTTTTTAAGATCGGCCGATACCATCCGATGCGATACTTTTAAGTATCAGATGGTATCGCTCAACACTATTCACCACTGTTCTATGTTTTTGTCATTTGCAGTTAATGGCTCTCACTGTGGAATGCCGGAGTCCCAAATGGCTTTATAACCTTTTCCAGATGAATAAATCTCAATTGCTTTTGTTTTTCCTTTGTTCCAGAATTTCTTTGGAATGCAGCATGATGTCAGGCTTTTGACAAAATTTTGGTCTACTTCACTTTGTCAGGCAGGTCCCATTTAAGTGATTTCTTGATTGAGAAGAGGTGTGACAGTAAACAGGCCTGGGTGTGGCTAGGGAATTTGAGCTCAGCTTCCCAATGATGTTCTAAACCACAGTTAATTTATGTTTTAAGTGGGGGCAATAACTTTTTCACACAGAGAAGTGAAGGTTTGGATTTATTTTTCCCTTAATAATAAAGACCTTCATTTACAAACTGTAATTTGCAATAACCTGTATTATCTTTGTCCAATATGTAAATGTGTTTGTTGATTTGAAACATTTAAGTGTGACAAACACACAAAATAATAGGAAATAAGGAAATGGGCTAACATTTTTTCACACATCTCTCTCTCTCTCTCTCTATATATATATATTTTGTTAAATGTCTACCATTTGGATAATTTTCTGTTGTATGTAACAACTTGGTCTGACCTACTATCAAAGTGTGCTTGGTGAAAACAAGTGCTCATGTGTTTTACAAGTCAAATTTTATATACATAAACACTATTCTAATAAGGCATGACACACTGTTGCAGGTGCTAGATGCTTGGGTGTTTGTATCTAGAGATGAGCGAATTTGTTCAGATTTTGACATTTTCAGGCCATATTCGAATACTATTCGGGCCCAATGTATGTCTTATGTTTGGTTCAGAACATATTCAGTAATTTCTTAATTTCTTCTCCCATTGACTCTAATGAATTTTGGCTGTCTTCAATGAATATTGCAAAAACAATATTCAAATCAGATCGTATTCGGAACCAAATCCGAACATATTCGCTCATCTCTATCTGTAACTACCTTGCTTTTTTATGGCATAATTATTGGGAAGAGAGTTTAATTTTGTTGAAAAAGTAGAAAAAAATGTAGACATATACCTATGCATGTCTGTTTTTGCACACCTATTCTACTAGTCTAATTTGACTACCTTACATGCCACATCCATACTGAGGCCTGCTGTCACGTTTTGATTTCTGTGCAAGGAACAAAAGTTGAATAATTGGGATTTAAAATATTTTTTAAAAGTTAATTATGATGATGTGGAAAAAGTGTCAGAACAGATTAGTGTAAAAGACAAAATAAACCAAAACCATGGCTAATAATGTGAAAGCAGAAATAGCATAACCCCTGGCACCAGCTGTCTGGGCAAAAGTACTGCAAAACACATGACACAATTGGCCTCTAATGCCTACAGTAAGTGTAAAAGTGGGAAATAAGTGGAAGTTATAAAATATATGGCACATAAATCATCTCAGACACAGCATTAGAGTGCTACCTTTATTAGCAACGCCATCAGTTTGGGTCAGTGCTCCATACAAAGTGGTCATCCCAATCAGAAATGACTAATAAGGATACATTTTTACCTATTTGCGAATTTCAAAAGCCACAGAATCCTGTCAATATGTGTGCTATTAAATGGACTGTTAGTTACTACTGGGTTACCATCTATTTCTATAGGACAGTACATTTTTCATTACTAAAGCTGTGTTTGCTTTAAATAAAATGAATGAAGTTGGATACTTTCCTAGGAGAATTTGTAGCATTATACTCATCTTTTCAGGGCAATTATAGTATCTGCATTTTGCAGAAAAATTATTTTCTGCTTTTTTGTGCATCAATTTTTTTGGAAAAATGTACCAATATTGTTGAATTTGAATGCCAAAAGATAAAATCATATTTCATACTGATATACTGTAACTATAAAGGTAAAATTAGACAACATTTAGACAACAGTACATACAAAATTTAGTCTTAGAAGAACAGCAATATATATGTTTTAAAAATTAATCTTTCATTTAGCAATTATAAATAATTTAATATGCCTTAATTAAAATACTTCAATAGGAATGGCCTAGCAAGTATTAATTAGCAGAATGTTATACTGTGATAGCCATTAAAAATATTTTGTTTTGCATCTTAAAGTGTTTTATGTTGAAAAAATAGATGTTTTAAAAATTTTAAACTACACTTTTCCAGTTAGTCAGTAAAAAAAATTCACGATAATAACAAATAGAATGCCAAAAATGAAATACTTAATAATTTAAAAATTGTAAATTGATTGCAGCAATATTGGAGTGGTTCACTTATAATTTTGTTTTAATCACTTTAGAGCATCATTGCCATACACAAATTTATTACATTTCTTCTTCCCTGAACATTGTCAACACAAAATTGAAAAATCATTGAGTGTATATGAAGCGGAAACAGTGTTTCCCTGTCACACATCTTGACAATCATTTGTCGGGAGAGAGAAATAGCTGCTGGGTCTTAGCAGGCCCAGATCAACTCACTAGCCGGTTTTACAGATTAAATCAACAAGAAAAAATGTATTTAATTGTTGAAATGCCTCCATCCAAAAAAGTTTATTTTATGACCTTATAAAGTTTGTGAAATTAAAAAAAATGGATGACTGTTTTTAGCCTCAAATCCATCAAAATAAAAAAGTGTTTCTAATTCATAACAGTAAATGATATTGAATGGAGAACACAATTTAAAATGTTTTAGTAGTCCTTAAGGATCATAAAAAATGTAAACCACAGCGCCGCTAATTCACGGCGCTGTGGAGAAAGTGAATAACGCCCCCCAGTGTCGGATTTTCTCTGGGGTCTCAGCAGCCGGGGGTAGCCGAGACCCCAGAGAACATGAATCGGTCGGTTTTTACCGACCCTACTTTTGCGATCGCCATTATTAACCCTATAATGGCGACCGCAAAAAAAGCCGCAATTTTGCATTAAATTTCTCTTTCCTCTGATGTGATCGCACATCAGAGGAGAGAGAGCTAGGGTCCCCGATCCCCCCGGTGCCTCTCCGTGGTCCAGGGTCCCCTCCCGGTGGTCCCACATCCCGCCGGTGTCCTCCAGTGGGTGCTGCTATCTTGGATCCGGAAGAAAATGGCGGGCGCATGCGCAGGGCGCCCACCGGGAATCTGCCGTCTCCGGCTGGCAGATTCCATTCGCTCTTTTTGATCACTATGATAAACTATCATAGTGATCAAAATAAAAAAGTACATAACCCCCCGTTTATCACCCCCTTAGTTAGGCCAACATAACGAAATAAAGAAAATATTTTTTTTTCAGTTTTCCATTAGGGTTTGGGTTTGGGCTAGGGCTAGGGCAAGGGTTAGGGTTTAGGGCTAGGGTTAGGGCTAGGGTTAGGGCTAGGGCTAGGGTTAGGGCTATGGCTAGAGCTAGAGTTAGGGCTAGGGCTAGGATTAGAGTTAGGCTAGGGCTAGGGCTAGGGTTAAGGTTAGGGTTAGGGCGAGGGTTAGTGCAAGGGCTATGGTTAGGGCTAGGGTTAGAGCTAGGGTTAGAATTAGGGTTAGGGCGAACTAGGATTAGGGTTAGAATTATGATTAGGGATTAGCCCATCAGGGGCTCTGCACATGCAACATGATGCCCGCAGACCATTCCATCAAAGTCTGCATTCCAAAATGGCAGTCCTTCCCTTCCAAACTCTCCCATGCGCCCAAACAGTGGTTCCCCCCACATATGGGGTATCAGCATAATCAGGACAAATCGCACAACTGTGGGGGTATGATTTCTCCTGTTAGCCTTGTAAAAATAAAAATTTGGGGGCGAAAATATCATTTTTGTGGAAAAAAATGGATTTTTTTATTTTCACGGCTCTACGTTATAAACTTCTGTGAAGCACTTGAAGGTTCAAAGTGCTCACCACACATCTACATAAGCTCCTTAGTGGGTCTATTTTCCAAAATGGGGTCACTTGTTGGGGGTTTCCACTGTTTAGGCCCATCAGGGGCTCTGCAAACGCAAGATGATGCCCCCAGACCATTCCATCAAAGTCTGCATTCCAAAATGGCACTCCTTCCCTTCCAAGCTCTCCCATGCGCCCAAACAGTGGTTCCTCCCAACATATGGGGTATCAGCATACTCACGACAAATCGCACATCAACCATGGGGGTATGATTTCTCCTGTTACCCTTGTAAAAATAAATATTTGGGGGCGAAAAGATCATTTTTGTGGAAAAAAAATGATTTTTTATTTTCACGGCTCTACGATATAAACTTCTGTGAAGAACTTGAAGGTTCAAAGTGCTCACCACACATCTAGATAAGTTCCTTAAGAGGTCTAGTTTCCAAAATGGGGTCACTTGTTGGAGATTTCCACTGTTTAGGAACATCAGGAGCTCTCCGAACGCAACATGGCATCCGATCTCAATTCCAGCCAATTCTGCGTTGAAAAAGTCAAACAGCGCTCCTTCCCTTGCGAGCTCTGCCGTGTGCTGAAAAAGTGGTTTACCCCCACATATGGGGTATCGGCATATTCAGGAGAAATTGTACAACAAATTTTGTGGTTGATTTTCTCTTTTAACACTTGTGAAAATAAAAAAAATGGTTCTGAAATAAATTTTTGCCAAAAAAAAGTTAAGTTATTTTTTTCCTTCCACACTGTTTTAGTTCCTGTGAAGGATGTAAAGGGGTTAATTAACTTCTTGAATGTGGTTTTGAGCACCTTGAGGAGTCTAGTTTTTAGAATGGTGCCACTTTTGGGTATTTTCTGTCATGTACACCCCTCAAAATGACTTTAAATATGATGTGGTCCCTAAAAAAATGGTTTTGTAAATTTTGTTGTAGAAATGTGAAATCGCTGGTCAACTTTTAACCCTTATAACTTCCTAACAAAAAAAATGTTGCTTCCAAATTGTGCTGATGTAAAGTAGGCATGAGGGAAATGTTATTTATTAAGAAATTTGTGTGACACATCTCTCTGACTTAAGGGCATAAAAATTTAAAGCTTTAAAATTGCAAAATTTTCAAAATTTTCGCCATATTTCAATTTTTTTTATAAATAAACACAAGACTTATCGAAGAAATTTTACCACTATCATGAAGCACAATATGTCACGAAAAAACAGTCTCAGAATCAGCGGGATCCATTAAAGCGTTCAAGAGTTATAACCTCATAAAGTGACAGTGATCAGAATTGTAAAAATTGGCCTGGTCATTAAGCGGCAAACTGGCTCTGTCGCTAAGGGGTTAATCATCTTAAAACTGCGTGGACAAAAAAAAAACAAAAAAAAACAAACATGTGCCTAATCATGAAGGGGGAAAATGGTGGATCTTGAACTGGTTAAATGAAAACCACTGACATTTACAAAATAGACTCCTACTATGTGTCAGTATATACAGAATCACACATGATATTTTCTATCAGCATAATTGTCATAGTTTTCAAGGACTGTAACGTGTGACTATGTTTTTCCACATGTCTAAATCTTTCAAACTAGTTTAGCAGCCTCAATGTCCTTACTTTTCCAGCCCTACAGTGTAGTTTTCCAGACTATGCATTTGTCATCTTCTTTCTGTGATCATTATACCCTGTGTTAGGACTGGCAGAACACTCCAAATGTAAATTATAAGGTGCATTCACAACCCGGGGCCATCGTGCGGTGATGGCGAAACCACAGCTGGAGGACAATGGCGGAGCGTAGCCACAAGTACGCACCGTAAACACACAGAGTTAAATGTCACTTGGTGTGAACTGAGTGCAATGCACCTGACTTACTCCACAGAGCAGTATGAAAACTGAGAGCACTCTAAGCTGTTAGATGTCACAGAAGCATAGAGGAATTGACACTAGTGGGGTCCCTATAACTCACTGATTGAACCTGCACTGACAAATGGTGGTTTTTGAGCCAATGCCTGAGGATGCAGCCGCTAAGTTCAAGCGGGAGTTCCCACCCTACATTGCCTGTCTAGAAAACACACTCACAGTGCTATTAGCAGCACACGTGCAAACAGGGTGGTAACTGTTCCACCTACACACACAGCAAATAAGAATGATACTAGCACACAGGCATGCACCATTAAGAGCCTTTTATACCTTTAGCTCAAGTCCAGACAGACAGGACCTGGCCCGTGGACCAATCAGAAGCTGTCACCTCATCAGAGCAGCTGAGCACCAATGAGAAGGCACCACATCATGGACATGTTCAGTAGGGAGAAATCTGGACTTAGTCTCCAGAGCATAATGCTGCACATGTTTACCATAGGCTTAGCTGGAGAGCCAGCAGCAACTACACATGCAGCATGAGCTTGGGCAATGCACTGGGTCTGGACTCTGTGCTGAGCAGTCATCCCAGCAGCCAAGCCTGAATGGGAGACCGCTGCACCAGAATCCTGGTGCCTAACACCCTGTGTTCTGTACTTGATATTTCCGATTTATCTAAATCCACTCCACTTATGCCTTAATGCTAGTACATATTCAGCATGTATTGTGCAGCAGTAATACTTTACTTCCTGATATGGTAATTCTCAACTTGTGTGTTCATCAGCATACTATTACACCACCTTTCACTTTCTTTTTGCTTGAGGGGCAGGCACTGCATCTTGAGTCACAGTTCTGGTTCTAAAGGTTTATTTTTCACTTGAATTATCTTGCTACTGTGACATACTTAGGTATGCCAGTGCATATTTGGATTTCTACACTAGTAGAACTGTATTTAAAAAAAGAGATAACAGAACCTTTGAACAAGCACACATCTTGGAAAGTAAAATCCGTGCTAAGGAAAAGTGCCAAACACCAAATATGCCTAATATTTGATATGTAATCATGGAATCATGTGATCATGATCACCAGCATGTCCCTTGAGAAAACAGTTTGAAACGTGCATCGGGGCATGGACATTACCTATACCTATTGCACTATTCACTTTGTATTAATATACTTGTGGTATATATCAATAATGTAACTTTTTTCTTTTGAAGATTATATCCCCCATGCATATTACTATTTAATGTCCCTTTATGTGTGTATATTTCACTGGTATTTTAACTTTCTCTAATGATGAATTAACATTTTTATACATATTCAATGAAAGCATGTTTTGATTTTAAATTAAATGTGATGCCCCTTTTCTTTGCAGGATATATAGCTTCAGATAACTGTGAGGTAAAGGCAGAGATTGATTATTCCAAAATGCACAATGAGGATGAAATATCAAACTTGTGATTTCCCTAGCATAACATTGCTAAATAGCATAGTGAAAACAACATTTAGTGGATATGACCATCTATTATAAGTGCACACACTCTCCAATTAAAATCACAAACGTGAAATTAGTTATGTGGAATACATAAGGTCAAAAATGCTGATACTAACATTGCTATTATTATTAAAAATAATTATTAAATAATAATATTATTAAAAATAGTAACAATGGAAAATCAAGTTAGTTTGTTGTTTGCTTTTTTAATTACTAGCCATTTAATATATATTTCCTCTTTTTTTAAAAAAAAATGAGTTAACCTTCCTTCCTGATATATGATATTATTTATACTGGATGAAATCAAAGGCTGAAACAATGGTCATTTTCACTTTCTCTTTACTGGTTGTAAGGTGCAAGATGTGAAGGTACATGTGTTAAAGAAAAAGAGCCTGTTAAATCTAGTGATGCAGTTCAATATTTTTTAATGCAATTACAAGAAATTTGTTGCAAATCAAATTTGTGTTGAATGTTATAAAATTCAAAGGTCCCAGTGAATGCAAATAATTTATGTTTTGATCTGAATGAACAAAAAATGCCCTTCACCATTTTACACATTGCAGAAGATTGCATTAGCCACTAAAGGCACACATGATTTTAGGTGCCACTGCACGGATTTACCCATAGTGCATTGCAGCTATTGGATAATTTTGTTCAGTGGGCATTATAATGACACTGTTATTTTTAAAGGCACTGTGTCAGATTGTTCTGCAAAAGACCAAATAAAAAGTGTAATCTGCAAAGACAAAAACTAAATCTATGAAAGTCCACAAAAGCATACAATGACGAGCTCCACCGCAAAGTCCACAAAAGCATACAATGATTAGCACCACCGCTTCACCTTTCACAATGCACCATCAAAGCAATGAATGAATGCTGTAAGGGCATAAACCCCAAACCTCGGGTGATCATATAAGGTAAATAGCTGTACTGTATGTCCATCGGAAAAAGAAAAAGGTAGCACTCACCTGTCTAAAATCCATAATGACCAGTAGAAGCACATTTGTGCAAAACGGCCGTCATCCTCACTCTCCACTCCTCCTCGTCCTGCTGAACATGTTTTAAGCATCGCAATAAATATTGGATTTTAGACTGGTGAGTGCTACCTTTTTCTTTTTTCAATGGACAAAAGCTAAATCTGATTTTCCTTGTAATCGAGACAGTTATTGTAGCCCTAGTTATAATTGAAAAGCAGGCATCTGCATAGCTGAGGTGAATGTGTCTCCTAGAATGAAGCAGCTCTTGCTCCATTCCTATAAGCATCAATCACAGGAAGTCCTAGTTCAGGAAGAGGAAGCTCCATTAGCATTTCCTGTTAATGCATGCACAATGCTTATTCAGCACCGTGTATACAAAAATTGTGAGGACAGATGGTAATAAACTGATTCTATGATGAGGTCACTTTGACAATGCTAAGGCTATATTTGTATGTTAGAGCTTGAAATGGGTCGGATAATGTTTTAAGATGCTTCATCATGTTTAACACAACCTTTCAATGTTTATTTAATTTTGGAATCAATTTTTTGGAAGAAAAATAATTGAACCTGGTGAACTCAAATTTCAAAATGTTCAAGGATCTCTAATATTTACTTATATCTAGGACATGTTTACTCAGAAATGAAAGGTACACAGTAATAATCATTTTCTAGACAATTTCTAAAATTATAGCTTATGCAATTTTTTCAGAAATCTTAAATATAATTAAGACCAAGAGGATGACAAATTAATATAACAAACAGTAACTCTTCACCTCTTAGAGTATGTTCACATGGAGTATTTTGAAAATTATTTATGAATTGTTGTTATCTGCTTTCTTTAAATGAAATCTTTGCTATGCTTTCAATTGATTCATTGGCAAATCTGGTGCATTTTTCATTGTGAAATAAACCGTCATATTTCATCACAGAATATATTTCTAAATATATGCCATATTGCCAAAGACAATTCTGTGAAAGAAAGGGTAAAGATACATTAAAAAAACCGTCTGTTTTCACCTGAGGTGGCACCATAATGTACTATACTAAAATAAACACAAATAAAAGGCTTAAAAATAATTTTAAAAATGTACAGAATAACATTTCCTCATTTATACATTAAGTTAGAAAATCCCACTACTTTGATAATTCTTATCAATTATATGTATCAGTATGTAAGTTTTGAAATGAGTAATGTGGTTTAAACTGGTTTTGCCTGAATACAAAAAAGAAAGTTGAAGTAAAGGAGTAAAACTTTGAAGGACGATATTCTTTGGAAAGTTGAATTCTGAGACAATTTTTTTTTTCTTGAAGAATTTTTCCTCAGAGCTGTAGAACTGAGGAAATAATAGGCCTTGTGCATAGCCCCACAGAATAACATGGGTTTGGGAGCTATTTGTTAAAACACTCTTCTAATTTAAATGATTATGTGTATGAGCTCTAATGCTAAGTTGTTATTACATGAGAAGAATCTAAATATACTGCTAGATCATAACAAAAATACCACCATGCAATATCTAGCATTGGCTTATACAGTTGTGGCCAAAAGTATTGACACCCCTGCAATTTTGTCAGATAATACTTAGTTTCTTCCTGAAAATGACTGCAAACACAAATTCTTTGGTATTATTATCTTCATTTAATTTGTCTTAAATGAAAAAACACAAAAGAGAATGAAGCAAAAAGCAAAACATTGATCATTTCACACAAAACACCAAAAATGGGCCAGATAAAAGTATTGGTACCCTCAGCCTAATATTTGGTTGCACAACCTTTAGCCAAAATAACTGCAACCAACCGCTTCCGGTAACCATCAATGAGTTTCTTACAATGCTCTGCTGGAATTTTGGACCATTCTTCTTTGGCAAACTGCTCCAGGTCCCTGATATTAGAAGGGTGCCTTCTCCAAACTGCCATTTTTAGATCTCTCCACAGGTGTTCTATGGGATTCAGGTCTGGACTCATTGCTGGCCACCTTAGAAGTCTCCAGTGCTTTCTCTCAAACCATTTTCTAGTGCTTTTTGAAGTGTGTTTTGGGTCATTGTCCTGCTGGAAGACCTATGACCTCTGAGGGAGACCCAGCTTTCTCACACTGGGCCCTACATTATGCTGCAAATTTTGTTGGTAGTCTTCAGACTTCATAATGCCATGCACACGGTCAAGCAGTCCAGTGCCAGAGGCAGCAAAGCAACCCCAAAACATCAGGGAACCTCCGCCATGTTTGACTGTAGGGACCATGTTTTCTTCTTTGAATGCCTCTTTTTTTCTCCTGTAAACTCTATGTTGATGCCTTTGCCCAAAAAGCTCTACTTTTGTCTCATCTGACCAGAGAACATTCTTCCAAAATGTTTTAGGCTTTTTCAGGTAAGCTTTGGCAAACTCCAGCCTGGCTTTTTTATGTCTCGGGGTAAGAAGTGGGGTCTTCCTGGGTCTCCTACCATACAGTCCCTTTTCATTCAGACGCCGACGGATAGTACGGGTTGACACTGTTGTACCCTTGGACTGCAGGGCAGCTTGAACTTGTTTGGATGTTAGTCGAGGTTCTTTATCCAACATGCGCACAATCATGCGTTGAAATCTCTTGTCAAAATTTTTCTTTTCCGTCCACATCTAGGGAGGTTAGCCACAGTGCCATGGGCTTTAAACTTCTTGATGACACTGCGCACGGTAGACACAGGAACATTCAGGTCTTTGGAGATGAACTTGTAGCCTTGAGATTGCTCATGCTTCCTCACAATTTGGTTTCTCAAGTCCCCAGACAGTTCTTTGGTCTTCTTTCTTTTCTCCATGCTCAATGTGGTACACACAAGGACACAGGACAGAGGTTGAGTCAACTTTAATCCATGTCAACTGGCTGCAAGTGTGATTTAGTTATTGCCAACACCTGTTAGGTGCCACAGGTAAGTTACAGGTGCTGTTAATTACACAAATTAGAGAAGCATCACATGATTTTTCGAACAGTGCCAATACTTTTGTCCACCCTCTTTTTTATGTTTGGTGTGGAATTATATCCAATTTGGCTTTAGGACAATTCTTTTTGTGTTTTTTCATTTAAGACAAATTAAATGAAGATAATAATAACAAAGAATTTGTGTTGACAATCATTTTCAGGAAGAAACTGAGTATTATCTGACAAAATTGCAGGGGTGTCAATACTTTTGGCCACAACTGTAATGGCAGCAGGATACTCACATGTATTAAAAGCAGCATGGACTCAAGGGAGAGAGATGTAATTCTGCCTCTAGACTATTTAGTTCAATTACTGTCACTTGTTCATAAAACGGATGCTCAAGAAAGATCAGCATCAACAAAGATCAACAAGACTAGGGTTTTTTTTTTAAAACTAGCTGAAGAGCCCGGTGCTGCCCGGGCATAGTAACTAACTGTGGTTAGTTATAGCAAATTATAATTATCCTCCATCCCATAGTCCCGTGCCCATGCACTGATCATACATATCCACGATCCCATAGGCCCATGCCCATATACCCATCACACATCCTCCATCCCATAGTCCCATGCCCATATACCCATCACATATCCTCCATCCCATAGTCCCATGCCCATATACCCATCAGACATATCCTCTATCCCATAGTCGAGTGCCCATATACCCATCACACATCCTTTATCTCATAGTCCCATGCCCATAAACCCATCACACATCCTCCATCCCATAGTCCCGTGCCCATATACCCATCATACATTTCCTCCATCCCATAGTCCAGTGCCCATATACCCATCACACATCCTCCATCCCATAGTCCCGTGCCCATATACCCATCATACATATCCTCCATCCCATAGTCAAGTGCCCATATACCCATCATACACATCCTCCATCCCATAGTCGAGTGCCCATATACCCATCACACATCCTCCATCCCATAGGCCTGTGCCCATATACCCATCATACACATCCTCCATCTCAAAGTCCCGTGCCAATATATACCGATCATATATATCCTCTATCCCAGTGGTTTTCAACCAGTGTTCCACGGCACACTAGTGTGCCGCGACACATGGTCGGGTGTGCCGCGTGTCCACATGGCTAATTAACATGCGATGCAAATTAGCCATGTGGAGGCAAGCAGAGCGGCGGGTCGGAGAGGCAGCAGTCCCGTGTTCCTGTGTCGCTTCCTCCCTGACACAGCAGTCAGCGGCGCGGCTGGATGACATCATCATTCAGCCCCGCGGCTGCTGTGCCAGTGAGAGGAAGCTGCCGGTGAGGAGAGGTGAGGGGTGTGTGTGTGTGTGTCTAGGTGAGAGGTGTGTGTTTGTGTGCGTGTGTAGGTGAGTTGCTGGATGTGATGAGAAGCAATGATGGGAGTCATGGAGAAGGCGGTGATGGGGAGAGGGCAATGGAGAAGGCGGTGATGGGGGTGATAAGAAGGCGGTGGTGGGGAGAGGGCAATGATGGGGTTGTCGAAAGGGCGATAATGGGGTGGTGGGGAGAAGGAAATGATGGAGGTAGTGGAATGGGCAATTTCTACATGAAGGGGATTATGATGGGGCATATTACTACAAGAAGGTGATAATGATGGGGCATATTACTAAAAGGTGGGGATAATGATGGGGCATATTACTAAAAGAAAGGGATAATTATGTATAATATGTACTGTTTTAGTGTCATTTTGTGCCATTTTGGTTGGTGGTGTGCCCCGGGATTTTTTACGTATAAAAAGTGTGCCGCGGCTCAAAAAAGGTTGAAAATCACTGCTCTATCCCATAGTAGAGTGCCCATATACCCATCATACAAATCCACCATCCCATAGTCCCGTGCCCATATATCCAACATACATATCCTCCATCCCATAGTCCAGTGCCCATATACCCATCACATATCCTTCATTCCATAGTCAACCATTATGACATCATAATGAGCGGCAGGGCTTGCAACCTATGACGACATAAGGCAACCATTGTGACATCATAAAGAGGGGTGGGGCTTGACACACACACACTTTTCCCCCAGTATGTAGATAAGGGCATTATGACATCATAATGAGGGGTGGGGCTTGACGCGCACACACTTTTTCCCCAGTATGTAGATAGGGGCAAAATTGTTTGGTGAATTGGAACACGCGGGGTTAAAATTTCGCCTCACAACATAGCCTAGGATGCTCTCGGGGTCCAGACGTGTGACTGTGCCAAATTTTGTGGCTGTAGCTGTGATGGTGCGGATGCCAATCCCGGACATACACACACACACACACACACACACATACATACACAAACACACATACATACATACATACATACACACTTTGAGCTTTATATATTAGATGTGGCATTTTTTTTTTTTTTAAATAATCCAAATCTATTATATTGATTTTGTTTGTGTACTGTATTGTAGCAAGTGGATTTACTGCTCAGTTGCAAGCTGTTTTCTTTTGGTTGGCCCTGTTTTTTATGCAATTTTTTTGGACTCCTGTTGAAAAGTTAATAAATGAAGTGCAAATTAGAGTATAAATCAAACAAACACATCTGACTGTGTGACATAAATTAATCTTGGTGCACACTGAGAGAATATACTAATATGTAAAATACTTGTTGTTTTTCATCTTGTACTACATTAACTATTTTTATAAATGTTCACAATTTTTCACTCACTAAGATATTGTTGCTGCACATGCAGCGTTTCTAAGTAATTATTGACTGTCACACCAAAATATAACACTTACTTATTTTATCTTTAAAAGATTTCTAGGTAAATTAATGTGTAAATGTATATATATATATGTGTATGTGTGTGTGCAAAGGGAAGTTCCCCAGATTGTACATCTACATATATGTATTTGCATGCTAGCCATTAATGCAAATATATATATATATATATATATATATATATATTAGCTGAAGAGTCCAGTGTTGCCTGGGCATAGCAACCAACTGTGGTTAGTTACAACAAATTATAATGATTATATTGCACATAAAACAATTCACATCATATATTCAACACTACAGATTTGCAACAAAATTAACTAAACGATTACCCAAGTATTGATAGTATTTTATTTTAAACGCATTCAAGATTTTTGGTTTTTCCTTTCGGTGCAAAGGTAAACAGATTTTTGGCAGTTCCAACTCTTGAACAGACCATGTAAAGGTGACCATGAGAAAAGCATGGAGATTGCAAATTGATCCCTACTACTTTCAAGGACTGTCCCTGAGCATTGTTAATGGACATTGCAAATAGCAGTTGAACTGGAAACTGGAGGTGTTTAAAATCAAAAAACAAATCAGATGGAATGAGTGGAATTCCTAGAATGAAAATGTCCTCTCCTTTGGCACATCCTGTTTCTGAGCTGTGTATCTAACCCTATCATGTGTGATAATGTCTGCTGAGCTGTGTACCTAATCCTCTCCTGTGTGATACTTTCTGCTGAGCTGTGTATCTAATCCTATTGTGTGTTACTGACTGCTCAGCCGTGTATCTAATCCTATCCTGTGTGATACTTACTGCTGAGCAGTG
This sequence comes from Dendrobates tinctorius, assembly GCF_039654945.1. Lineage (NCBI taxonomy): Eukaryota > Metazoa > Chordata > Amphibia > Anura > Dendrobatidae > Dendrobates > Dendrobates tinctorius. The sequence continues at coordinate 10,507,085 of NW_027361693.1, forward strand.
TATCTAATCCTATCCTGTGTGATACCATCTGCTGAGCCAGGTATCTAATCCTATCCTGTGTGATACTGACTGCTGAGCCATGTACCTAATCCTATATTGTGTGTTACTGACTGCTCAGCTGTGTATCTAATCCTATCTTGTGTGATACTGACTGCTGAGCAGTGTATCTAATCCTATCCTGTGTGATACCATCTGCTGAGCCATGTATCTAACCCTATCCTGTGTGATACTGACTGCTGAGCCATGTACCTAATCCTATAATGTGTGTTACTGACTGCTCAGTCGTGTATCTAATCCTATCCTGTGTGATACTGACTGCTGAGCTGTGTATCTAAGCCTATCCTGTGTGATACTGACTGCAGAGCCGTGTACCTAATCCTATTCTGTGTGATACTGTCTGCTGAGACGTGTATCTAATACTAATCTGTGTGATACTGTGTGCTGAGCTGTGTATCTAATCCTATCCTGTGTGATACTGTCTGCTGAGCTGTGGATCTAATCCTTTCCTGTGAGATACTGATTGCTGAGCCGTGTATCTAATCATATCCTGTGTGATACTGACTGCTGAGCAGTGTATCTAATCCTATCCTGTGTGATACCCTCTGCTGAGCCATGTATCTAACCCTATCCTGTGTGATACTGACTGCTGAGCCGTGTACCTAATCCTATCATGTGGGTTACTGACTGCTCTGCCATGTAGCTAATCCTATCCTGTGTGATACTGACTGCTGAGCCATGTATCTAATCCTATCCTATGTGATACTGACTGCTGAGCCGTGTATCTAATCCTAATCTTTGTGATACTGTCTGCTGAGCTATGTATCTAATACTATTCTGTGTGATACTGTGTGCTGAGCTGTGCATCTAATCCTATCCTGTGTGATACTGACTGCTGAGCCATGTGTCTAATCCTCTCCTGTGTGATACTGACTGCTGAGCTGTGTATCTAATCCTATCCAGTATAATACTGACTGCTGAGTCGTGTATCTATTCCTATCCTGTGTGATACTTGGCTCCCCCTGCAGTCTGTGTCAGAAGGTGGTCTGTGTTGGCACAGTAATAAATTGTGTTATTTCCAGCTTTACAGAAGGACAATAACACCATAGAAATGATAAGAATAATAGGCAAAATTGTTTGGTGAATTGGAACGTGCAGGGTTAAAATTTCACCTAACAACATAGCCTATGGCGCTCTCAGGGTCCAGACGTGTGATCGTGCCAAATTTTGTGGCTGTAGCTGTGACGGTGCAGATGCCAATCCCGGACATACACACATACATACATACAAACATACACACACACATTGAGCTTTATACATTAGATATACAGTATATATATACAATATATATATATATATATGTATATATTTTCCTCACATTAAAACATTGTTCCCTTTTATAATGTCCTCCACATGTGGCAATGTCCCCTCCATATGCCATGTAGACATGCCCGGAGCATAAATATCTGTTTTCTGTGGCTATATGGTGACATGGTTAATTACCTTGTCAGGATTTAACCACACTACTAGGACAAAAAGATCAAATAGATCCTTTGTTCTGGCTGCAGCCACTGCCTGAAAGGGTCCGGACACCAGCACTGATAGAATCATATCAGTGCGGGTGCACGGCACTTCAAAACACCCTGCGGCCGGGCCAGGGTATGAGAAGGGACACACATGCCGGTGCACCATGATAATGCTCGCACCCTGCCTGCATGCAAACAGAAGGTGGGCATTCCCTGCTGGATTTAAATATCCACACTCTCTTCTCTGATCCCTGCCATAACAACTCCATCTTTTCTTCCTGCTCCACATCAACAAAGCCCCTCTTCCTATCCCTAGGTGGCTCTGTCTTCCTCTCCGCTGTTTCCCCCTCCACAGTCCCACACTCTGCAGCTGTCTCCTTTTCTGCACGCAGCTCTTGCTCATTGCAGCTGTCCACTTGATCCCCCTTAGCCCTGCTCTCTTTCGCTCTCCTTCTCCAGCCCCACTTGCTGCCCTGCCTGCCCTCACCGGACTTATGCCCCTGCCTCATTGTCCTGTAGCCAGCCACTTTCCCAGCCCCCTCCAATTCTCACTCTCTGCTCTCCTGTATCTGTCTGGGTGCAGCTGCCTGACACTTCACACAGACTCCTCCTGCTCCTCTGTGCAGCCACTTCATCTATAGCCCTCCTCCTCACTTCCTGCTCCTCCTCCTCACTTCCTGCTCCCCACTTCCTCCCTGAGCAGCTCAACTCTGCTGCTCACCTGCTCACATGCTGCAGCACCTCCTCTCCTCAAGCAGGATTTGCAGCTGTCAAACAGCCCAGGAACATCTTCTCCATCAAGTGGCTAAGTATTAGTTGTATTGTCATAGGGATAGTTAGTGATAAGCTGGTCGGCTGTAATTATTGTGTGTATGTTTTAGGTAAATTGGTGGGAATTATAGTTAGGTTATTGCGGGGTTATTTGTAAATTAGTATTGTGTATTTATGTATACGGTGTTAGTGTAATAATTTAGTAGTATATAACATGACATGTGTGTAATAAATACCTTTTATTAATACACTGGTTTTGTCTCAGTCGCTGTTCGCAAAATATAGTGCAAACGAATCTGAGTAGTAACAGGTGAGGTTTTGGCCGAATATTGATTGTCAGTTGTCAAACCTGATGTTAATAATTAATATATGACATAATGCCCTCTAGTAGTGTGTATACATGTACCTTTTTAAATACATAATTAATTACAAATGACAATTCAATTTAAATAAATATTAGAATGTGACTACTGGCTACATTTAAGTTTTTGCCTCATTTTACTGTAAAGCCTTTTCTAAGTCTGTATTCTAGACTTAGACAAGCTGTGTGCTGTTGTTTACTGAGGCTGGTTTCACATTTGCGTTTTTTTTCGCTGGAAAAAAACGCATACGTGCGCATGCGTTTTTTCCCCTATATTTAACATGGGTGCGCATACCTGCGCGCTGGTAAGCGCATGTATGCGATTTTCATGCGCTGCGTTTTTTTGGGGTGTGCGTTTGTATTTTCCAGACGCAGCATGTTGCATTTTTTGGCCCTGCAAAAAAGCGCATGCGCACATATGCGCACGTTTTGCGCTAAAAATGGCCATTATAGCCTATGGATGCGCATACATGCGCACTGGCATGCTCATGTATGCGTTTTTTTGCACATGCGTTTTTTTTTGTTAACCATGGAATTTAGGGGTTTGGGTTAGAGTTAGGGTTAGTTAAGGGGGTTTAGGGTTAGGGTCAGGGTCAGGGTTAGGGTTGGGGTTAGGGTCAGGGTTAGGGTTAAGTATGGTTTGGTTAAGGGTTAGGGTCAGGGTTAGGGTTAGGGTTAGGGTTAAGTATGGTTTGGTTAAGGGTTAGGGTCAGGGTTAGGGTTAGGGTTAGGGTCAGGGTTAGGGTTAGGGTTAGGGTTAGTTAGGGTTTAGGGTTTGGGTTAGGGTTAAGTATGGTTTGGTTAAGGGTTAGGGTCAGGGTTAGGGTTAGGGTTAGGGTCAGTGTTAGGGTTAGGGTTAGGGTTAGGGTCAGGGTTAGGGTTAGTAAAGTCATGGTTTGGGTTAGTGTGAGGGGCCACCTAATGTTGGAAAAAAACGCAAACGCGGTAAAAACGCACTAAAAACGCATACAAACGCATAAAAACGCTGCGTTTTTTTCATGCATGCTCATAAAAATGCTTGAAAAAAACGCAGCAGTTGTATGCTTTTGTATGCATTTTTTCAATGCTTTTTTTGCGGGAAAAACGCGCTGCAAAAAAAAGCAAGTGTGAAACTAGCCTTACATTGAAGGTTTCATCACCTGGGGATTATCATTGGACTACATCAGTTATAGCTGCACATGTATGCTACACTGACTCCACCCCTCCTGTGATGAGCGCTTCACTGTCTATAGATAATGTACATACAGAGTCTGGTGTGGGCGGGGTTAGCTTTCTCAGCTTTCTCTGCATGCTCAATATAAAAACTCTGCGTCAGAACCATTGGACTAAACTAAGTGATATATCATTGGATTCAGGGTTTCTTTGCCAGCACCATGCTGCTCTCAGATAAGGTAGCAAAAACCTGCTTACAGATTCCCTTTAAACCTGTAACTCAACATCTAAGTCAAACCACAGATGTTAGCTGGCACCTCCCTAGCACCTACAACTCAAAGGGTGGAAAATGTAATTAATAATTCATCTGAGCCTTTCTTGTTAACCTTGCCTTGTGCATAAGATGAAAGTTGATCATTGAAGATTTGTTGCTCAATTTCTTTTAGATATTCCAGAATGTGCTATTAAAGCTCTATAATTCAGAAGTAATGTATAGATTAAAATAAGTTCAAATATTTCATCACATTTCATTGTATGTTTTTAATATTTTTGTTCACTAGTATATTTTTATTGCTATGGTAAAGTTTCACCAAGTGGCAAAACCAACCCACACTATAGTGATCATTTATTTAAGTTATTAACCCTTTCAGATATCAAGCAAATATTTACACCCAGTTAACAACAAAGTACTGAAAACCCACTCAACTGTTAACTAAACAAAATTACATGGCAGAAAATAAGTTAAAAAAAACCCTGTCCTCTGGCTTTGACACAGTGTGCCATTCCCTGTTACTACAGACCCTCTCTGCTCTTGGCATCACAGACTTGGCCCTATCTTGCATCTCACCATATATAACAGACCCGACGTTCAGTGTCTCTCACTCGCACACCACCTCCTCACCTCGCCCCTACCTGTCCAAGTCCCGCAAGGTTCAGTCCTAGGGCCCCTGCTCTTCTCCGTTTACACCTTTGGCCTCAGACAGATCATATAATCTCACGGCTTTCAGTATCACCTCTATGCTGATGACACACAGATCTACAACTCTGTACCAGATATCACCTCCCTACTAACTGTCTGTCTGCTATTTCATCCTTCTACTCCGCTAGAGTTCTAAAACTTAATATAGACAAGACAGAATTCATCATATTTCCCTCATTTCACTTGACCCCCTAGAAGACCTATCTATTAAGGTAAACGGCTCTCCCCAGTCCCACAAGCTTGCTGCCTCGTTGTAATCCTTGACACTGATCTCTCTTTCAAACCACATATCCAAGCCTTTTCCACTTCCTGATGATGTCAACTCAAAAATATTTCACGGATTTGTACATTCCTCAACCAAGAATCTGCAAAAATCCTAGTCCATGACCTCATCATCTCCTGCCTTGACTACTGCAACATCCTGCTCTGTGGCCCCCCTTCTAACACTCTTGCACCCTTCCAATCTATCCTAAACTCTGATGCCCAACTAATCCACTTGTCCTCCCATTATTCCCCAGCCTCTTCCCTCTGTCAATCCCTTCACTGGCTCCCCATTACCCACAGACTAAAGCTCAAAACCCTAACCATGGCATACAAAGCCATCCACATGTCCCCTTCATATATCTCTGACCTCCTCTCCCGGTACTTACTTACATGCAGCCTCCGATACTCACAAGATCTTCTTCTCTGCTCCCCTCTTATCTCCTCTTCCCATAATCACATACAAGATTTCTTCCATGCATCACCTCTAATCTGGAACTCTCTACCACAACATACTACCACAACATATCCAACTCTCACCTACCATGTAAACCTTCAAAAAGAACCTGAAGACCTATCTCATCCAGCAAACCTATAACCTGCAGTAACCACCGATCGACCAAGCCACTGCACGACCAACTTTACCCTTTCCTACTTTATGCTCATCCATCCCTGGTAGATTGTGAGCCCTCACGGGCAGGGTCCTCTCTCCTCCTGTACCAGTCATGACTTGTATTGTTTAAGATTACTTTACTCATTTTTATTATGTATACCCCTTTTCACATGTGAGGCACCATGGAATAATAAATAACAATAATAATATATCAAGATTTGATTAAAACATTTGGTTCTAAACGATGTAACAGTTTTTGTCCAATGATGCTCATTCTCAAATTCTAGCAGTAAATGCTCCTTGCAAAAACATAAGAATATTACTTCAGATTTATATATTCTGTCCATTTAGTAATGGAGTGGAAAATTGAAAAGATGTTTGTAGCATGCAGAGCTGGAGCAAGCAGAATATTTGCTTAATTGAGAAAGAAATCTCTTTCAGAACAACACTACTTCATATAGTTACCTTATTTAGAAATTAAACTATAATTATATTTATAATAGTTACATAACACAACACATAATAAGCATGATTATTTTTTACACAGCGCTAATGGGAGAAAATATCAACAACAAAACTATGCTATCTTATGTCATTTCTTCCATGTAATTGACAGAGAACAGGCATATAATGTGGAAAAAAAGTATTTAGTCAGCCACCAATTGTGCAAGTTCTCCCACTTAAAAAGATGAGAGAGGCCTGTAATTGACATCATAGGTAGACCACAACTATGAGAGTCAAAATGAGAAAACAATTCCAGAAAATCACCTTGTCTGATTTGGCAACATTCATTTTGCAAATTATGGTGGAAAATAAGTATTTGGTTATTAACAAAAGTTAGTCTCAATATTTTGTTAAATATCCTTTGTTGGCAATGACAGAGGTCAAATGTTTTCTGTAAGTCTTCACAAGTTCAAACAGGTGCCATTACTACAGGTAATGAGTGGAGGACAGAGGAGCCTCTTAAGAAGCTACAGGTCTGTGAGAGCCAGAAATCTTATAAATCTCGCCAAATAAATCTTACCAAATCAGACAAAGTGGTTTCTGGATTTTTTTTCTCATTTTGACTCTCATAGTTGTGGTTTACCTATGATGTCAATTACAGGCCTCTCACATCTTTTTAGCTTGCAAAATTGATGGCTGACTAAACACCTTTATCCCCACTGTACCTTTAAGAATCTTTTGATTTTTTTCAAAGCGACCATTTGATAGTGATGAATGCAACCCTTACCCATGGTGCACAAGTCATGTACACAGAGCCTATATGGCATCACACATGGCTGCACATCTCCCTAGTAAGGTGCCATATGAACTTTGTTTCCTGCCACACAAGATTCATGTAGTGTTTGAAGTAGAGAATACTTCTAGTTGGGTAAATCTATATATATAAAATACCTGACAGCGTGAAGAGCCAGGAGATGCTTCATATATCTCCGTATATGTCTGAAAAACCTATTACATATTTATAAGCTTTCCTTAATCCTAAAATGTATTAAATTAATAATTACCAACATATTTTTTCTTTAAAAGATGAAATCTCAGTTTAGGAGGATATCTAGTGGTATATTATTAATAACCTATATCAACCCCATTAATATGAGATCAGTGGGGGTCCAACATCCCAAACCTCTTTGATTGGTACTTTATAGTATTTATTATTCTGATGCTGAACAGTGCAGCACTATTTAGAAATGAGCAGCCCCTTCCAAAAAATGCTGGTCAGCGCCTAGGCTCTTAAATACTGTAGCTAATACCAGCAGCTTCTTTCCCTCACTGCATTTATCCTCTGAAGTCATATGCACGCTTCCTGGCTTCAGAGAGTCTTCTGCACTGCGCAGTTCACCTCTCTGGAGCTGGGATGCGTACACCTGGCAACAGAGGATGAATGCAGTGAGTGAAAGATGCTGCATGCATATGCAAAGTAAGCATAGTGCTAGCGATGGCACTGGCACTTGTAAGTCATATTATCACATTCACAGGGGAGTAATAACATCTAAAGCCCCCGTTACACACAGCGAGATTGCTAGCGATATCGCTAAAGCGTCACTGATTTTGTGACGCAGCAGCGATATTGCTAGTGTTATCGCTATGTCTGATACCTCCGACCGGCTCCCCCCGCTGGTTATCGCTGATCGTGCAAGAATGTCCTGGACCGTTTCTCGTCAGCCACTTCCTGCTGGGCTTCCTGCTGGCGCCGACGAGCGACGCGTGGACGCGGGCGGGAAGAAGTCTTCATCGCCGCGTCTGACAGGTAAGTAACAACCGCCGACCGCTGCTATGTCGCTGGCGACATCTGCCTGTTTGGCAGCTCACTAGTGACCACTTAGCGATGCACCAGCGATCCTGACCGGGTCGTATCATGGTCGTAATCGCTGGTGCATCGCTAAATGTAACGGTACCCTAAGTGGGCCAACAAGTCTGGGGACACTAATGCCCCATCAACTAGTCAAAGCCCTCACTTCCATATCATAAATGGAGATTAGAAATGTTTTTTCTAAAGATCTGTTTATGTATGTAATGTAATAAAGGGACTCTTAGGAAGGGTATGTATATATTATTTTCAAAAAAGCTTTCATCTGATTGGATCAAATGCTATTTTTAACACAAACCACATATATTACCAGAGCTGTTAATATAACCATGTGAATTATTTTTTTAAAAGGCAACTTTAAAAGGAGTCTGTCATCTTAGACTGAGTTTTAAAGCCAAGCACTGATGGCTTATGTATTCTTGGCATGACCAAGCTGTTTAGCTTCAACACTTTCTTCCAGCTACTTTTTTTCTGATCTATTGTAAACCTTTTTTTTATCTTGTAATACGAGAGTAGTCAGTCATGGAACAGGATGGGGAGTAAAAAAAAGATGGAAAAACAAGTGGGGGAAAAATTACTAAGATGTTTGGCTATGTCAAGAGTGCACCAAGTGCCTGTGCCTAGTTTTCTTAGTCATATTGTGCTGATAGACTTCCTGCTAACAGCCGCAAATCATGCCCAGCAAGTATTACATATTACTCTAAGTAAATTTAGCCTAATTTTAATTTTAATCTTGTTGATATTAGCTATGTAACTTAAGAATGATTTTGACCTTAAAGTTATGTCAAATTATTCATTCCTCTGTATTCCAACAGACATATTTTTTATCTTGTGTTTTTATCGTGCACATTTTGCTTCGTATCTTCATTTAATTTTCATTTTTTTCCTTAACTCGTGGTTAGTGGTTGGGCGATGCCATTTATTTTCAAACTGCTGTGTTTTCTCTTTTTAAATCATAATGACAACCCAAAACATCCAAATGGCCCTGATCAAAAGTTCACATAACCTGATGATTGTGGCCTGATAACATGCACAAAAATTGATATAAATAGGTTTGAATGGCTACTAAATGTAACATCCTTACATGTGACCTGTTTGCGTGTAATCAGTGTGTGTGCATAAAAGCTGAGTAAGTTTCTGGGATCCAGACAGACTCTTGCATCTTTCATCCAGCCACTGATGTTTTAGCAATGTAAGTCATGGGGAAAGCAAAAGAATTGTCAACATTTCTACGGCAAAAGGTAGTTGAATTGTATAAAACAGGAAATAGATACACAAAGCTATCCAAGGAATTGATAATGCCAGTCAGCAGTGTTCAAACTGTGATTTACAAATGGAATATTGGGGTCTCTGTAAAAACAAAATCACGGACAGGTAGACCCTCAAAAATTTTGTCCACAACTGCCAAGAAAATTGTTTGGGATGCAAAGAAAAAGCCACAAATAACATTAGCTGAAATACTGGACTCTGAAAACTTGTGGTGTGGCTGTTTCAAGATGCACAATAAGGAGGCACTTGAAGAAAATTGGGCTGCATGGTCGAGTTGCCAGAAGAAAGCCATTACTTGCACAAATGCCACAAATTATCTCACCTACAATATGCAAAACAGCACAGAGACCAGCCTTAAAACTTCTGGAGCAAGGTAATTTGGAGTGATGATACCAAAATTAAACTTTTTGGCCACAATCATAAACATTACATTTGGAGAAAGGTCAACAAGGCCTATGATGAAAGGATCACCATTCCTACTGTAAAGCACGAAGATGGATCGCTGATGTTTTGGGGACATGTGAGCTACAGAGGAACAGGAAACTTGGTCAAAGTTGAAGGAAAGATGAATGCAGCATATTATCAGCAAATACTGGAGGCAAATTTGCAATCATCAGCCCAGAATCTGTGCATGGGACGTTCTTGGATGTTCAAATATGACAACAATCCAAAACACAAAGCCAAGTCGACCTGTCATTGGCTACAGCAGAACAAAGTGAAGGTTCAGGAGTGACCATCTCAGTCTCCTGACCACAATATCATTGGGCCACTCTCAGGAGATCTCAAGTGAGCAGTTCATGCTAGACAGCCATGGAGTTTACAGGAATTAGACGCTTTTTGCCAACAAGAATGGGCAACTTTACCATCTGAGAAAATAAAGAACCTCATCCACAACTACCACAAAAGACTTCAAGCTGTCATTGATATTAGAGGGGGCAATATTTGGTATTAAGAAATGGAGTATGTGAACTTTTGATCAGGGTCATTTGGATGTTTTGGGTTGTCATTATGATTTAAAAAGAGAAAACACAGTAGTTTGACAATAAATGGCTTCACCCAACCACTAACCATGAGTGGGGAAAAAGTTTTGTTGCTATCATTCATATTCTCTGAAAAAAAGACCAATAAAGCAAAAATTCTGCTGCAATATGTAAACTTTTGAGCACAACTGTAAATCAGAGTGCAGGTGCAAAATTGAAAGCACTATGAACTATGTGAATAAAATACAGTATTTTATTATATTTTTATGCATGTGTACAATTTGATATTAGAGAATATTTTAACAGAATAAGCACATTTTATTTTCTGTGCGATCTGAGAATTTATATTATTATTTTTGCCTCTGGCTACTTAAACCATCAGGAAACCATAGGTTTAATTTATATCCCTGTGTACTCACATTTTCTCTGTTCATATTCAGCTAAGTATAGACACAAGAATAGATCACTTGGGACCATATACACCTTGTAAGATCCTTAAAGCTTCCATTTTCTCTCACTTTAGAAATGATAACACAGAGTATTAGAAATTGAAGTTTTTTCAAATTGACCACAAAATAACTAAAAGCCTAATAATGTCTATGGTGTAATTTTAAAATTCTTCTTGCATTTGACATTTTGCTGAATTCATGTACAAGTCATCTTGCTAACCTTTAGATACAATTTTCATTACTAATGAGATTTTTTCTGCACCTACTGTGATCACAAAATGTTATTTATTTCCCATTAATGGTTTCATGGGTTCCAAAGAATTCAGTATCATGTTTAGCAACATGGGGCTTATATCATAAAATATATTACATGTTTTCAAGTTTTTGGTTAATGTATTTACAGAATACTCTTAAACATTTCTGGTTACTCTTGCGATCAAACTTATTGATATTTTAAATTATACATCATCGATGTTTTTTTTTAATTAATGCTTTTAACTCCGGTAATTTTTAAGAGATATTTATTGTCCATGCAGTTTAGTTAACATAATATGTCCACAAAATCATAGTGTAAAGCTGAATTACTAGGCATTCTTTTTTTGCCTATTATAATGATTATAATGGGCAACAAATATGAATAGAGGTTATGCTTCAGTAAAATCTTGAAAATACAATAAAGATACTTTGCCATGTACAGTATCTACTAAAGCTATAGAATGACCTGCTTCTAAGTTAGAGGTGGTGTACTATTTAATCATTATTATCTAGGCAACTACGAAATCAATGGCATGTCTTATTTAAAAAGTACTTTTGCTAAATCATACCTGAGGAATGACAATTTCTGGCAATTTAATTAGTATTGTGCAGTTTTCATCAGTTTTCTTCTATGAGGGCTCTATTTCTAATTTTCAGTAGTTTCTGATTTATTGCAAGGAAATTAATGGCCCAATTCATTAAGTGGCAATATGTATACCAGTCTTAATGCCCCTTTACATTTAGCGATGCACCAGCGATCCCGACCACGATACGACCCGGTCAGGATCGCTGGTGCATCACTAAATGGTCGCTAGTGAGCTGCCACACAGGCAGATCTCACAGCGATGCAGCAGCGATACAGCGGTCGTTACTTACCTTTCAGATGTGGCAATCCTGACGTCCTCCCGCCCACGTCCACGCGTCGCTCGTCAGCGCCAGCAGGAAGTCCGGCAGGAAGCGCCCGACGAGAAATGGAGCTGCGCGATCTCGCGCAATCAGCGACAGACAGCAGGGGAGCCGGTCGGAGGTAAGTATCACACATAGCGATATCACTGTGCTGTGTCACAAAATCGGTGACGCTTTAGCGATATCGCTAGCGATATCGCTTTGTGTAAAACCCCCTTTAGTGATCAGGCTGCTGAAATGAGATGCGCCTAATCTATTGAGATGCAGATGCCATTTAATAATTTAGCTGTACCTTACAACTGGCCTATACCACTGTCAGAAATGCTACTCTACCCAAGAATTGGCGTACAATTTTGGTGAAATATACACCAATAGTGTGCCATTAATGTTCATGATTTAGATATATTGGCTTAGTTATACTTAATCCCTCCCAGGGTCCACCAGTTTTGACATAACTGGCCGGGACTGCAGTAAAAATGCCAAAAGTCGCCAATTTTTGCAAAATTTGAAGCTAAATGTGTTTTACAGAAGTAAAGTGGCAAACACTACCAATAATTGGGGCCTAAAAGCCCACGAGAACTTCCAGTACATTTTCAAAAGCAGCAACAGCAATATGAAAGACATTATACATCAGTATTGAGCAACATAGCTGTGAATTGTATAGTAGGGTGAGGTAAAAGACTAGCTAGAAATTAGCAGCAATATCTACATTTGTTTGTCCCTATCATTTCTTCCCTCTCCTTAGACTCTAATTGGCAGCTGTCATCTGGTACACCAAAGAGCTGGTAGTCTTTGTCTTGAGCAATACATATTTTAACTCTTCCTCGAAATGTTTTATGAGTGCAAGAGGTGGGAGCAATGGCTCATAAGTGGAGAAAGAAGCATGTTTTTTTCTGCTAAAGTATAGTAGAAATATATTTACACTTACTTGCACTGCACTCTTTATGCTAAATTAGTTGATATGATAGTAACCATCTAAAGTTTCATTTTCCTAAAAGTGCAAGAATGAGAACCTTAAATATTTCATTGTGTGAAATTTTTCCTTCTCTAAGTTTGCCTCATATAGATAGTTTCTGCCTCATAGGCACAATACCTACTCTGCATCAATTACAATGCATTATTGTTTTTTGGTGTGCAACATCAATAATATAACGGGCTAAGCATAACTCTGTCTGAAGCCTTTATAGACTGCGCAGTCAGGCTCCAGACAGAATGAGGCATCCAGCGGTGAGGAGTGTGTATGGCGTCGGAGATGGAGGTACGCGTACACTTCACACCGCGATCTTGGGTGCCATACTTACATACTTACGTGACCGGGAGGAGCGCTGCCGCAGGGTTTCTATTCGGCCGGAGACCAGGGCAGGAGTGCGGCCAGAATCGCGCATGCGCATAGCGTGATCCGGCACCATTTTACTGAAGATACATTTGCAGTGTGTCTTCAGCAATATAGTGTCAGACAGTGCTATGGGCATGTGCTTACTCCTGCGCCAGACTCCTCCCCCGGTCTTCAGCAGAACGTCACAGCGCTGGAACACAGGAAAGAAGGGTGAGTATAAATGCTTGTTTTGTATGTGTGTAGTTTAATAGGGGTGAGGGGGACCATGCATACCAGGAAAGAGGGGAGAGGGGACCATGCATACCAGTATTGGGGGGTTAGGGGACCATGCATACCATGAAAGGTGAGTGAGGGGACCACGCATACCAGGAAAGGGGGTGAGGGGACCATGCATAACATGAAAGAGGGGTGAGGAGACCATGCATACCACAAAAGGGGGGTGAGGGGACCATGCATAGCCCAAAAGGGGGGTGAGGGGACCATGCATACCAGGAAAGGGGGGCGTGGGTACCACGCATACCAGGATAGGGGGTGAGGGGACCATGCATACCACGAAAGGAGGGTGAGGGAACCATGCATACCACGAAAGGGGAGTGAGGGGACCATGCATACCACGAAAGGGGAGTAAGGAGACCATGCATACTGCGAAAGGGGGGTGAAGGGACCATGTATACCATGAAAGGGGGGTGAGGGGACCATGCATAGCACGAAAGGATGGTGAAGGGACCACCCATACAATGAAAGGAGGGTGAGGGGACCATGCATACCACAAAAGGAGGGTGACGGGACCATGCATACCATGAAAGGAGGGTGAGGGGACCATGCATACCACAAAAGGGGAGTGAGGGGACCATGCATACCATGAAAGGGAGGTGAAGGGACCATGTATATCATGAAAGGGGGGTGAGGGGACCATGTATACCAGTAATGGGGGTGAGAGGACCATGCATACCAGGACTGGCTGGTGAGGGTACCACGCATAGCACGAAAGGATGGTGAAGGGACCACCCATACCATGAAAGGAGGGTGAGGGGACCATGCATACCATGAAAGGAGGGTGAGGGGACCATGCATATCACGAAAGGAGGGTGAGGGGACCATGCATACCACGAAAGGGTAGTGAGGGAACCATGCATACCACGAAAGGGTAGTGAGGGAACCATGCATACCACGAAAGGGGAGTGAGGGGACCATGTATACCAGGATTAGGGGTGAAAGGACCATGCATACCAGGATTGGGGGGTGAGGGGTAGCATGCATACCAGGATTGGAGGGTGAGGGGACCATGCATACCAGAATTAGGGGGTAAGAAGACCATGCATACCAGGATAGGGGGGTGAGAGGACCATGCATACCAGGATAAGGGGGATGAGAGAACCATGCATACCAGGATAGGGGGGGTGAGAAGACCATGCATACCAGGATGGGGGGTGAGAGGACCATGCATACCAGGATAGGGGGGTGAGAGGACCATGCGTACCAGGATATGGGAGTGAGGGGACCATGCATACAGGATAGGGGGTGAGGGGACCATGCATACCAGGATGAGGAATAGGGTGCCATGCTTACCAGGATTGGAGGGGTGAGGGTACCATGCATACCAGGATAGGGTTAGGGGTGCCATGCAGACCAGGATAGGAGGGGGCAGCATATAACAGGATGGGAGACCATATACCAATAAAAATGCTCGCCACCCGGGCATAAAATGGGTTCATAGCTAGTAATATATATAGCAGCAAAATTTACCTGGTATGTAGTACAATGCCAACCACTGATTATCTTTCCTGCATCATCATGTAATAATGCATTAACTGTCCTGTTAATGATTGTTTGATCAGTAAAGAGCATTGTACATTCTACACTCTTTCCAGAGCCTGATGCCCCCCTCCCTATTAACGGCAATTGTAGAAAGCTTATAGTGGATTAAACAATTGGTCAGAATATTGCAAATATGTGATATTCTGATTATTTCAAAATCACTTTTTCTTTAAACCTTCATAAGTATATAAATAATACACGGTGGGCCATTTATATGGATACACCTACAGTAAATAAAATGAGAATGGTTGGTGATATCAACTTCCTGTTTTTGACACATTAGTATATGTGTTGGCCATTTTGGATCCAATTTTATTTTTTCCAATGGGAAGAGGGTCATGTGACACATGAAACATATTGAGAATTTCACAAGAAAACCAATGGTGTGCTTGGTTTTAACATAACTTTATTCTTTCATGAGTTATTTACAAGTTTATGACCACTTATAAAATGTGTTCAAAGTGCTGCCCATTGTGTTGGATTGTCAATGCAACCCTCTTCTCCCACACTTGACACACTGATAGCAACGCCGCAGAAGAAATTCTAGTCTTAGGGGGTCAAATTCCTTGTAAGAATGCTTGGACACCCATAATGTGGTGGTGCACCATCTTGCTGGAAAAACTCAGGGAATGTGCCATCTTCAGTGCATAAAGAGGGCAACACATCATCATGTAGCAATTTCAGATATCCAATGGCATTGAGGGCTCCATTGATGAAGAATGGCCCCAAAATCTATGTACCTCATATACCACAACATACCATCAATTATGGGTGTCAGGTCCGAGCATTCCTACATGAACAGTTTCCAGGAAAGTGGATTGGTCATCGTGGGCCAGTTGAATGGCCACCAAGGTCTCCCGATCTGACCCCCTTAGACTTTTATCTTTGGGGTCATCTGAAGGCAATTGTCTATGCTATGAAGATACGAGATATGCAGCATCTGAAACAACGAATACTGGAAGCCTTTGCTAGCATTTATTTTGTGATTATGCTTAAACCTTCTTTTCTCCAGACGTAAAGAGTAAAAAAGTCATTAGAAAGGTCTTTGTACTGTCTCCTCATATATTTATACATTAAAATAAGTTCACCCCTTAGCCTTTCATTTTTCCAAACTAAGTAGCCCCAAGTGTAATAACCTGTCTTGTTATTGCAGACCCCCCAGTTCCCTAATAACATTGGTCGCTCTTCTCTGCACCCGCTCTAGGTCAGCTATGTCTTTCAGATACACTGGAGACCAGAACTGTACATAGTATTCTAAGTGTGGTCGCACTAGTGACTTGTATAAGGTAAAATTATGTTCTCCTCATGAGCATCTATGCCTCTTTTAATGCATCCCATTATTTTATTTGCCTTTGTAGCAGCTGCCTGACGCTGGCCACTAAATGTGAGTTTGTTGTCCTCCCATACATCCAGGTCTTCTTCATTGACAGTTTTGCACAGTGTTTTACAATTAATCACATAACTATACATCTTGTTTGTTCCACCCAAGTGCATGACCTTACATTTAACCCCATTAAAGCTCATTTACCTTTTATAAGTCCAAGCTTCTAGTTTACATAAATCCTCCTGCAATATAAAATTGTCTTCCTCTGTATTGATTACCCTGCAGAGTTTAGAGTCATCTGCAAATATTGAAATTCTACTCTCCATGCCCCCTACAAGGTCATTAATAAATGTTAAAAAGAAGCGGGCCCAATACTGACCCCTGTGGTACCCCACTGCTAACTGTGACCCAGTCCAAGTGTGCTCCATTAATAACTACCCTTTGTTTCCTATCCCTGAGCCAGCTCTTAACCCACTTACACAAATTTTCTCCTATCCCCATTGTTCTCATTTTATGTATTAACCTTTTGTGTGGCACCATAGCAAAAGCTTTTGAAGTCCATATACACTACTCCACTGTTCTCCCTTGGTCCAGTCCGGAACTTACCTCTTCATAGAAACTGATCAGATAAGTCTGACAGGAACGGTCCCTTATAAACTCATGTTGATATTAGGTCATGAGGTTATTCTTCTTCAGATACTTAAGTATAGTATCTCTTAGAAAGCCTTCCAGGATTTTACCCACAGTAGAGGTTAAGCTTACTGGCTTATAATTTTCAAGTTCAGTTTTTGTCCCTTTTGAATATTGGCACCACATTTGCTATATGCCAGTCCTGTGGTACAGACCGTGTTATTAAGGAATCTTTAAAGATTAAAAATAATGGTCTGTCTTTGACTGTACTTAATTCCTGCAGTACTCGGGTGGTCATAAACTTGTAAATAACTCATGAAAGAATAAAGTTACATTAAAACCAAGCACACCATTGTTTTTCTTGTGAAGTTATCAATAAGTTTGATATGTAACATGACCCTCTTCACATTGAAAAAAATATAGTTGGATCCAAAATGGCAGACATTAAAATGGCCACCATGGTCACCACCCATCTTGAAAAGTTTTCCCCCTCCCATATATTAATGCTCCACAAACAGGAAGTTGATATCACCAACCCATTCCCATTTTATTTAGGTGTATCCATATAAATGGCCCACTCTGTACTTTAATTTTACTAATATTCTCCTTTGTGTTCTGCTTCTTTTCATGACATTACACAATTTGACAAGGAACAGAAATGCTAACATAGACATATGCAGGTTAGATCGTGCACTTGGAGAGGATTGTGGCATATTAAACTAAAAAAAAAACTTCACACTATATTTCCCCAGTGAGGTTGAAGAGTAACTTTAGAAAAATGACTTAAATATGTTCCCAGTGTTGCAGCACCTGAGAATTTTGTGTTTGTATCTGATTCTGAAGGAATCCCAGGACTCTCCTTTGTTGTACAGGTGTCTCCACTGAAGCTTAACAGACATATGCAGCACTGATTATGTTCTCTGGTTTCCTAATAACAATTTATTACTGGAAATGTACATTTCTCCATTAATGTGCATTCTGTATTCCTGACACTTATAATAGGATATAGCTGCAATATGTGATCGTAGTCATTACAAAAAGCACCATGAGCAATTAAATGACAGAATACAGTTTGATGTAAATGTCAGCAAAGCTTGCAGTACATTAGGAAATACGAATCCCCGCAGGGGCATTATCAATTACTTCCATGTATATAATGAGTCATTCTAATATTTACATTATATTAATTAAAAACCCATAAAACGAATTCCCTAAAATAATTGTTTAAATGGATTTTAACCACAGATGTACATTTCGTGCAATGTATATATATATATTTTTTTTTTTTTCATGCATATATATATGTATATATATACACACACACACATATATGCAACTTATTGCAGTAGTTTACTCAATTTTTAAATAAATACACTTTGAATTATTGTTCGATATGTTGTGTGCAGGATTTTTTTTGCAAATCAAGATATCTGTCAAGAAGCAAATAGGACTTATTTGTGCCATGTTATTGCACTATTAAACTTATTAAATGTTTAGAGCTAGTTTAGAGCTAGTTGCTGTTCTTTTTAGGAAGGAAAAGTGGTATTTCCCTCTTTAAAGGAGCCATGGGAATAACGTGTATTTGAAACAGAGCCTATTGACGTGAAATAGAATGATTGTGTTGTGAAAATAACATAGAGCACTAAGATGCACTAAGTTGATAAAAGGAACTAATAACAATGATTTACAAGGCTGTCAAGAATTTGTCTCGCCCATACATCTACAAATTAATCTCCAGATACTTCCCTACAGGTAGTCCTCCTCCACTCCACACATTTCACTCAATTGGAATTTAGGGCCTCACCACTTCTAATTGTCTCCCACATTTGAAACCTTCAGAAGCAGCCAGAATACTCATCTCTTCATAAACCTTAAGCCAGCAATGATATCACTGCTACCTCACTACTGGAGCTGCTGCAAACCTCCGTCCAACATGTAGAGTGTAAGTCCAAGCAGGCAGAAGTCACAACATCATTTTTTATAGGGACCACATCACGTTTGAAGTCACTTTGAGGGGTCTATATGATAGAAAATACCCCAAAGTGACACCATTCTAAAACCTGCACCTCTGAAGGTGCTCAAAACCACAATCAAGATGTTTATTAACCCTTCAGGTGCTTCACACCAATTTTTGGAATGTTTAAAAAAATGAACATTTTACTTTATTCACAAAACATTTATTTCAGATCCATTTTTTTTATTTTCCAAAGCTAACAGGAGAAATTGGACCCCAAAAGTTGTTTTATAAATTGTCCTGAGTATACTGATACCACATATATGCAGGTAAACCACTAGGCACATGGTAGAGCTTGGAAGGAAAGGAGCAACATTTGACTTTTCAATGCAAAATTGGCTGGAATTGAGATCAGATGCCATGTTGCATTTGGAGAGCCCCTGATGTGCCTAAACAGTGGACACCATTTTGGAAAGTAGATCCCCTATGGAACTTATCTAGATGTCTGGTGAGCATTTTGAACCCCCAAGTGCTTCACAGAAGTTTATAACGTAGAGCCGTAAAAATAAAAAATCATATTGTTTTCATAAAAATGATCTTTGCACCCACATTTTTTTATTTTCTCAAAGGTAACAGGAGAAATTGGACACCTAAGCTTGTTTTGCAATTTTTCCTGAGTATGCTGATACCCCATATGTGGGGGGTAAACCACTGTTTGGGCACATGGCAGAGCTTGGAAGGGAAGGAGCACCGATTTAATTTTTCAATGCAAAGTTGGCTGGACTTAAGATCGGACGCCATGTCGTGTTTGGAGAGCCCCTAATGTGCCTAAACAATGGAAAACCCCCACAAGTGACACCATTTTGGAAACTAGACCTCCTAAGGAACTTATCTAGATGTGTGGTGAGAACTTTGAACCCCCAAGGGCTTCACATAAGTTTATAATGTAGAGCAGTAAAAATAAAAATCATACTTTGTTCACAAAAATTATCTTTTCACCCCCAATTTTTTATTTTCCCAAGAGTAATAGGAGAAATTTGACCTTAAAACTTGTCCAACTTGTCCTGTGTACACCGATATCCCATATGTGAGGGAAAATCACTGTTCGGGTGAACAGCAGTGCTCAGAAGGGTAGGAGAACCATTTGAATTTTTCAACACAGAATTGGCTGGAATTGTGATCAGACGTCATGTCGCATTTGGAGAGCCCCTGATGTGCCTAAACAGTGGAAACCCCCAATACTAACTCTAACATTAATCCCAACACAGTCCTAACCCTAATCTCAACCCTAACCATAACCCTAACCACAAACCTAACTCTAAGACACCCCTAACCCTAATCCAAACCCTAAACCTAATCACAACCCAAACCCTAATTCCAACCATAACCCCAACTCTAGCCCCAACCCTAACCCTAACTATAACCACAACTCTAACCTTAACTTTAGATCCAACCATAACTCTAACCCTAACATTAGCCACAACCCTTACCATAACTTTTGCCCCAGCCCTAACACTAACTTTAGCCCCAACCCTAACCCTAACTTTAGCACAACTTACTTTAGCCCAACACTAACCCTAATGGGAAAATGGAATTAAATACTTTTTTATTTTATTATTTTTCCCTAACTAAGGGAGTAATAAAGAGTGGTTTGATTTACTATTTTTTTATTTTGATGATTGTGATACAGTCTATCACAGTGATCAAAATAAGCCAATTGGAAAAAGTCTCCTATTGTTGCTGAGTGCTTGCCAGCAGATCTCAGCAGGCACACTGCGCATGTGCCCACTATTTTATCCCAGAAGGTGAAGCCGGCGGCCCGAGGGACTTCAGGGGGGCCTGCAGGGACAACGAAGGTACTGGGGGATGATCGGAGAACTGTGCAATCACATCACAAAAGAGAGAAATTAAATGGAAAATCAGACTTTTTTGTGGTCTCCGTTATACCATTAATAACTGTGATCGCAACACCGGGGTCGGTAAAACCTTACCCGAATCATATTCTCTGAAGTCTCAGCTTATATACCTTTTTCTGTTTTTATCAATATTATAATAAAAACTTATTTTAGCCTTTCTAAAAAGTTTTGTGTTTTTGGTGTTCTTTACATTTTATTTTCTTTTTTTGGCTTAGATATCTTTGATTGTGGTTATTGGTGTTTCTTCTCATTAAAGAAAAAACTGATAGTGCCGTAACCAATAGACTCATTAACTACCCCAGTATATAAATACAGAGTATTTCTTTAGAGTTTACATCTTCACCTTATTTTATTTTTACCTATATGGTAGTTTTATTTTTTTGTAAGTTCACTTTCAGTGTTCTTATATTTTTTATCCATTTGTCTATCGGGAGCATTTTTCTAATAAAATTTTGCTAACTTTCTCTTTCATTTTCTTTTCAGTATCAACCAAACTATTTTTCCCAAATAGACTCAAACTACTCAGGCTCCATACCATAGATGCTAAAAGACAGAAATTCTCCGCTGCTTTTATTGACTGCCACAGAGACATGTCATAGAATGAATTATGTGTTATTGGGCTGCAGTCACAAAAGGGAATAGAAAAATATCTCTTTAGGTAGTGAATAGAGATGAGCGACTTTGCCTTTTTTAGGGTCGAGTCGGGTTTCATGAAACCCGACATTCTCAAAAGTCGGGTCGAACGAAATCGACCGACTATAAGGAAAAGTCGGAGGCCAACTGAAACACGAAACCCAATGCAAGTCAATGGAGAAGCAAAGTCGGCAGGGAGTGGAGGACAGTAAACACACCTACAGTGCCCATTTCAATGCGAAAAACATCAATTCTTATTACTGAAGCTTGTCAACCTTAATTTACTTCATAATAATAGTTGTGCATTGAAAACAGGGGGTTATTTGGCTAAAGTTGTGGGGGGTAGGGCTGGTTCCAGGTTTTCGTGTGCCCTGGGCCAAAGAATGTCAGTGTGCCCCTTTAACACATACCACAGCTCATGATGCTCCGATGTCACAGAAATATAGGTATAGTACAATGACAAATACTTCACTGCTTACATGACATGACTGATCTATTTTAAATTGTGCAATAGCTAAAAAAAGGACAGTATTTTACTCCATACAGTGTTATGGCCACCACATTGTGCACCATACAGAATTATGAGCCCCATATATTTCTACATACAGAATAATTGGCCACAAATAATGTTCCATACACTATATGATGAGCTCCACATAATGCTACAGTATATGATGGTCCCCATTGACAATGCTCCAGTGTGTTATGGGCCCAAATAATGCTCCACATATAATGGGCTCCATTTCTAATGCTCCAGTGAATAATGGGCCCTGTAAATGCTGCTCCAGTGTCTGATGTCCCCAATCTGGAATGCTCCAGTATATGATGGGCCTCATGGATTATGCTCCAGTGTATGATGGGCCCTAATAATGCTACATATATAATGGGCCCCATTTCAAATGCTCCAGTGTATCATGTGCGTCATAGATGCTGCTCCAGTGTCTGATCTGCCCCATTTGGAATGCTCCAGTATATGATGGGCCTCATGGATGATGCTCCAGTGTATGATGGACCTCATGGATGATGCTCCAGTATCTTACGGGCCCTAATAATGCTCCATATATAATGGGCCCCATTTCTAATGCTCCAGTGTATCATGTGCCCCATAGATGCTGCTCAAGTGTCTGATCTGCCCCATTTAGAATGCTCCAGTATATGATGAGCCTCATGGATGATGTTCCAGTGTCAGATGTCCCTCATTTTGAATGTTCCAGTATATCTTGGGCCCCATTTTTAATTAAACCAGGCATGGCATGTGAAAAGAGCTCCATGGAGTAATCTGAAGTGTGTGCTGCCACATCCTTCACTTTTAGTGTGGGTGAAGGACACAAGGAAAGTGGTTGCTCCTGACCAGAAGCCTGCACTTACGACTTAGTGCTTGCATTTTTTTAAACTTCAGAAGAGGAGGCGATAGAGCTGGAGGCTGTTTCAGCAATGTAAGCCAAAAACAGTTCCTGATGCTCCGGCTTTAAAAGCAGCCTACCTACTCCCAGAAATCAGAGCCTTACAGGCCTTCCAGAGCTACACCATGACGCAGGCTCAACACCTCCTGCCTTAGCTGCTATTGTGTTTTTGGCACTACCAGCAGATGCACCACCACCACCATCAGTACCAGGTGGCCCCCCATGTCCACGTCCGCATCCTCTTCCACCATACTTCCTCATGTTTTAGAAAATTGACCCAAAATACCAGCAGATATATAGTACTGTATCAGAAGCGTACAGCTCTATACAGTCTAGGGATAACAGTAAATCTCAGTATATATTTCATGAGTCATACACAGTCGCTCACAGGCTCAGTATGGATTACCCAATAAAATAAAAAGGTGATGAAGGGTACAGTATCACCAGATACAAGGTATATATGATACAAGGTATATATAGTATAGTGTAAACATTCTGAATCTTCGTATACATTTCAGGAGGCAGACACAAATGCCCTCAGGCCCAGTATGGATTACACAAGAATATGAAAAGCTGTAAATAGGTAATGGAACACAAGCGTACAGTTGTATACAGTGTTGGCCAAATTTGAAATCTCGGTATATATTTCTGGAGTCACCCTCAGACGCTCACTCAGTCTTGGTTTGACCATAATAAAAAATGTTGTAAAAATGGTACTGGATGACAAGATAGCAAGTATATATATTATAGGGTACAATTGAAATCTCCATACACATAGTCCCGTAGTTAGTCTCAGACGCTTACTCAGTATGGATTTGACCGTAATACTAAATGTCGAACAAAGGTACTGTATAATAAGATACAAGCTGTATCGAGTATAGGGTAAAAATTGGTATCTCCGATTCACCGTATATATAGAAGGCGTAAAACACACACGCTCACTCACTATGGATGATACCGTAATACAAAATTTTGAACAAAGGTACTGTATCAGCACATACCAGGTGTATCTAGTCTAGGGGAATTGTAAATTTCCATCTATACTTCCAGAGTCAGACACGGACACTCACAGGCTCAGTATGTATTACAACAGAATTTAACAAGTAGAAAAAGGGAAAGGTAGTTGAAGCGTACAACAGTATACAGAGTTGTGGTACTTTTAAATCTTCATACATATTTCAATCTCAGTAAGCCAGTCCAGACTCTCTGCTACTGGAAACTACATGGATACAAGTACAGACGGAAAGTCGAGTGTTATCAGAAATTTGGGAAATACTCATCGCGGGAAAACCTCCCAGTAGATGTTGCAGAGACGATGCAGACCCTCAATTACTGTGTCTGTGGAGACAGTGAAAGCGGTTCTTTGTGAAGAAAGGATTGCTTTATCGCAGTAGTGTGGATCACATCACCGTTACTCGTCTCCATCAAATTGTGATCACAGGGAGAGATGTAGTCATGGTCCTCACTGCCTATCATGATGTGTCTGGTCATTTTGGAGTGCAAAAGACAGAAGCCACAGACTGTAGGCGATTCTATAGGATTGGCATGAGAGGAGACATTGAAAAATGGTGGCAGGAATGTCACACGTCTGTGACTATCACAACTGTGAAAGGTGATCATAAAGTACCACTGCATCCGCTTGTAAGTTGACGTCCATTACAAATGGTAGCCATTGATCATCTGAAGGTAGAGGCCAGCAGGACAGGGCATAGCTACATCTTAACCATCATCGATCAATACACCAAATTTCTAGTGGCCAACCCTGTGAAGGATTTAACTGCCCCGACTACACAGCGGTGGAGCAGGGAGAGGTAAGTATTGCAACTTGCAAGTGCTGTGGCCATGACCAAGCAGGGGGGCACCCTCATGGTCGACGGTACTGGCACAGGGCCCCTCATAGTACGCTGGTGTGTCTGACGGCGAATGGGCCCCCCACCAGCGGAGACACTGTATTGTACTATGAGGGGCCCTGTGCCAGTGCCGTTGGCCATCTGTGGGCCCATCCACCTGTTCAGAGCAATGGCACATGCACGGGTGCACCAGGTGTTGACCCCAGCCATTGGGGGTGGGCAGCCCACTTTGGGAGGTTTAAGAAATGGCATATGTTAAAGTGTTGGCTGGACATTCAGCTGCTGCAAAGGACGGAATTGGGCAAGTCCGAGGAAGAGGAGGACAAAAGTGAGGCAGTTTTCTGGCAACCTATGTCTCATCAGGGGAAGGTGGGACAAAATCCTTTGAAACCCATGCATGGCTCATTTTATTGAAGGTTAGATCATCAACATTTTGGGTAGACAGACTGGTCCTTTTTTCTGTCAGGATTGATCCAGCAGCACTGAAGACTCTTTCAGATAACACACTAGCAGCAGGGCAAGCGAGCTCCTGTAAGGCATATTGTGCCAATTCAGGCCAGGCGTCCAGTTTAGAGGCCCAATAGTCAAAGGGGAATGACATGTGAGGGAGAACATCGATATGGGAGAAGTTTGTAAAAATAGTTGACAACTGCTGTCTCCTGTCACTTTTTATCGATGCAGTATTAGCAGTCGTGTGAGCGGTACTTAAGAAATCATATGGTCATTAAACCCCTGTCTCCAACGCCACTTTGGCTGTGTGCACCACGAACACCTCTTCCATTGTGCCCACTACGGCTCGTGGGAGAACCAGCACCGCTGCTGTGTGCTGGGAAAGCCTCAAACAGACGGTTTACCAGAGTTGCTTGTTTGTTAGCCAATATTAACTCTAGGTTCTCCTGTGGCGTGATGTTGTGTAATTTGCCTTTGTAGCGTGGATCGAGGATGCTGGCCAGCCAGTAGTCGTCATCCCTCATCATTTTGGCAATGCGGGGGTCCCTTTTTCAGATCCGCAAGGCATAATCGCACATGTGGGCCAATGTTCCAGGTGTCAATGATGCACTGCCAGTGGTGGGTGGAGGAGCACTTTCTGGCAAATCCACATCCTACAGTCACGCACAAACACTGTACCTGACTTTGGAATGCCAACATTTTCTCTTGCCCCCTGAAAAGCATCCTCCTGCCCAAAATAATCATCCTCTCATCCTCCTCCTCCTCTTCCTCTTCTTCATCCACCTCGTCCAGGACAGTTCCCTGACCAGACAATGGCTGACTGTCATCAAGGTTTCCCTCCTCCTCCTCCGGTGCAGAGGCCTGATCCTTAATGTGCATCAAACTTTGCATGAGCAGATGCATAAGTGGGATGCTCATGCTTATGATGGCATCATCTGTGCGTACCAGCCGTGTGAAGTCCTCAAAACACTGAAGGACTTTACAGAGGTCTTTCAGCTTTGACCACTGCACACCCGACAATTCCATGTCTTCCCTCAAACTGCCTGCCCGTGTAGCCTCCCACAAATGCATTACAGCCTGCCTCTGTTCGCGCAGCCTCTCAAACATGTGCAGGGTGGAATTTCACCTTGTTGCAATGTCTATGAGTAGGCGGTGTTTGGGGAGGTGGAGCAATCGCTGCAGCTTCTGCATACAAGTGGAGTGGACGTTTGAGAGACGGATGTGCGAGCACAGTCTTCGCACCTTATGGAGCAGGGATGTTAACTCTGTATAATTATTAAGGAGGCACTTCACCACCAAGTTCAAGGTGTGAGCCAGGCAAGGTATGTGTGTGAGTTTTGCACAGGCTATGGCTGCCACAAAATTATGGCCGTTATCACTGACTACCTTGCCTGCCTCAAGATGTAGACTGCCCAACCATGACTCAGTTTGTCGCTGCAAGTAGTCGGCCAGTACTTCCGCGGTGTGTCTGTTGTCGCCCAAAGTCATCGTCTTTAACATAGCCTGCTAACGCTTACCACTAGCTGTTCGATAGTGGGACACCTCGTGTGCAACACTGCCAGCTGCGGATGGAGTGCTCATGCGACTGCGCTCTGTGGACGAGCTTTCGCTGATAGAGGAGGATCGAAAGCCTACAACCAACTGTTTCCTATAACGTGTGTAAGGCAGCACTGTTCCACCGCCGCTGTCCCCAGTGGAACCTACATCCACCACATTAACCCATTGCGCAGTGATGGATACGTAACCACCCTGGCCATGCCTACTGGTCCATGCATCTGTTGTGAGGTGCACCTTTCCACTCACTGACTGTTTTAGTGCATGGACAATGCGGTCTTTCACATGTCGGTGGAGGGCAGGGATGGCTTTTCAAGAAAAGAATTGCCGACTGGGTAGGTGATAGCATGGGACAGCGTAGGACATGAGTTCGCGGAAACCTTCCCTTTCAACCAAACGGTAGGGCATCATCTCTAATTAGATTAGTTTGGCAATGTAGGCATTCAAACAAAGTGGACGCAGATGGGATGAGAGGATGAGTACTTTCTTGTCCTACTCAGAGTGTCTGGTAGGGTGAGCTGGACTGGAAGTAGCGGTGGACTGGACAGAGTGAGAGGGGGTTGGTGATGGTATTGGTGATGATGGCCTAGATTCAGTGTTATGTTGCAAAACCATTGTGATTACCTGAGTGCTTTGGCATTGTGACGACACCTCCACATTTATTGCTGGTGGTGTGCTTAACAGCGGCGGTGGTCTTACAGTGGGGGAAGCGATGGAGCGTTGCTGGATACCTTCAGTCGGAGCAGGTGCACATGTGCTACCTGAGGTTTTGCAGTCCGTCCACGTTTGCAAGTGCATGTTGATTAAATGTCTAAGCGAGCAACTGGCATTCAAATTTCTGAGTTGATTAAATCAGCTAAAGGTCCTTTCGCACTTTGCCTTATCAGTAGGATTTTGGACAAAGAAGTGCCACACTGCACTCTTCCTACTATGGTATACATTTTCTGGCCTTGCACGCTGTGCAAAGTTGACTGTCTGGCCAAGCTGTCCTGCAACTCTTTTAGTTTTTGTTCCACGTTTTTGGACAGCTACGGGCCTGGCAGATAACCGCTGCTTCGATGTCAATGCCTGCTGCGGATCCTTCTCCTTATCCGAACTATTGCCAGCGCCACCCTCCTCCCCAATGGATGCCAATCCGGGTCAAGAACTGTGTCATCCATCACCTCCTCTTCAAAGGCATCTGCACCTTCCTCTTTACCTTCTTCTGTGTCACCATGTAATGTGGTATAGTATGTGGGAAGGGGTACCTGAGTTTCATCAGTGTCAGATTCTGGCTCAATAGACTGTGATAGCAATGTAGTGCTCTGGGTCGATATACCAGCAGAATCATCTAACAGTGGCTGTGCATCAGTGCACTCCATGTCAGATTCATCTTGGACTGGGGAATTCTGGATTTGATTGGATAACCCAGGCATGGTATGTGAAAAGAGCTCCATAGAGTAATCTGAAGTGTGGGCTGCTGCATCCTTAACTTTTGGTGGGGGTGAAGGACACAGGGAAAGGTGCTTTTCCTGACCAGAACCCTGCACTGACGACTCCGTGCTTGCAGGTTTCGAACGTTCAGAAGAGGAGGCAATAGAGCTGGTGGCTGTTTCGGCAATGTACGCCAAAACCTGTTCCTGATACTCCGGCTTTAAAAGCGGTTTTCCTACTCCAAAAAAAGGCAACCTTACAGGCCTTCTTGGACCAGACAATGATGCAGGCTCAACACTTCCTGCCTTACTGCTATTGTGCTTTTGCCAGAACCAGCCGATGCACCACCATCATTAGTACCAGCTGCGCCCCCCTCGCCACATCAGCGGCCTCTTCCACCATAATTCCTCATGTTTGGGAAAATGTATCAAAAATACCAGCAGAGAGATGGTACGGTATGAGGAGCGTCCAGCTGTGTAAGGTGTATTAAAAAAATTAAATCTACGTATAAATTTTGTTAGTCACAGACATTCTCACAGTATATATTGGACCGTAATCCATCAAGCAGATATACGGAACTGTATCAGAAGTGTACAGCTGTATATATTTTTTGTGTAACTATCTCCGTATATGTATTTACAGAGTGTCACACACACACTGACTCTGCATAGATGTGACAGTAATGCGAACGGCAGATATACAATACTGTTTGAGAATTGGACAGCTCTATACGGTGTGTGTATGGAAAATTGTCAATCTCCGTCTATTTGTATACGAACTGACACACGCTTTCTCTATCTAGTTTTGACCATTATCTACAGCAGATATACGAAACTGTTTGAAAAGCGGACAGCACTCTAAGGTGTAGGTCTGGAAAAACGGAAAAACTCCTTGGCTTTTTTTTTCCAGAGTTACACACAGCTTCTATTTGTCCGTGATTCAAGGCGGTACTCGGTAGTGTGTGAGGAGCATACACCGCTATACGGTGTCTGTATGGAAAATTGTCAATCTCTGTCTATTTGTGTACGGACTGACACATGCTTTCTCTGTCTAGTTTTGACCATAATCAAACAGCAGATTTACGAAACTGTTTGAAAAGCGGACAGCACTCTAAGGTGTAGATGTGGAAAAATGGAAAAACTCCTCGGCTTTTTTTTTCCAGAGTCACACACAGATAGCTTCTCTTTGTCCGTGATACAAGGCGGTACACGGTAGAGTGTGAGGAGCGTACACCGCTATACAGTGTCTGTATGGAAAATTGTCAATATCTGTCTATTTGTATAGGGACTGACACACGCTTTCTCTGTCTAATTTTGACCGTTATCAAACAGCAGATATGGAAAACTAATTGAAAAACGGACAGCTCTCTAAGGTGTAGGTCTGGAAAAATGGAAAAACTCCTCGGCTTGTTCTTCTAGAGTCACACACATAGCTTCTATTTGTCCGTGATACCAGCCGGTACACGGTAGTGTGTGAGGAGCGTACACCGCTATACAGTGTGTGAAAAAATGAGCGCTCAGTAACTCACCAGGACAAAATAATAAAAGTTGGAGTGCTTTGAAAAAAGCAGTTTGAACAGCAGTGTGCACACAGCAATGCAGCTAGCAGGTAGCCTTAAAAGGCAGCCTAATCACCACCAGAGCTGCTGCACACAACAAAAATCTTCCCCTTACACTGCACATCAACTGTACAGTGAAAAGCACTATCAGCAGAAGCAGCTTTTTTTTTCTTCTTCCCTACCTAATGCTCTCCCTGTTCAGAATCAGCAGCAGCAACTCTCCCTATTCTAAGATCGGCAGAAGATGGTGGTCGGCAGTCACAGCCTTTTATACCCACTGTGACGCCACACAAAGCCAGCCAATGACTTCAGTGCCCTTCTCTAAGATGGTGGTGGCAGCTGCCCATGTCATCGCGTTGCCCACAGTGTGCATCCTCCATCATTGGCTAAGAAAAGGCGCCGGAAGCATTATTTGAAACGTGACTTTGGCGCTCTGATCCGTAACCTCATGGCCGACCTCACGCTAGGGTCGGTTTTCGATCGGCGAAACCCGACTTTAGCTAAAGTCGGCTATTTTTTAATTTGACCGACCCGTTTCGCTCAACTCTTGTAGTGAACCAAGAATTTTTTTTTGCAAGTTAATGGGTTTAACATTAGGGTACCATTTTCCCTTATAAAAGAAATAGGGCCAGTTTGAACCCTTTCATACCATAATGTTTGAGCCAAATTGGATCCAACATATGCCTACTCTTTTTTTTTGCTTTTTTGCAGTATTAGAAAATATTTATGTGAACTACATTTATATAGAACTTAATGAAAGGACTTTTTCTTTCAACCTTAAACTTATTGCATGGCAGCTCATCTCAACACCTTTTTACATGCTTTTTAAAAGCACATGGAGTGTTACTTGATGTGTAACTATATGCTTAAAAAATAAATACATGAAACATTTTCTATAGCAGAAACAAACCCTGAAATAACCCTGATTCAAATTGTGACCTTGTCTTTTAAAGCAAAGTACATGCTTATGGCTGAATCATTCTGTGAGCTTTACCATCATTTGAACCCTTAATAAACATGTTTCTATGCCTTTCTTTATTGTCTATTCTAACATGGTAGTAATAATGATAATAATAATAATAATTATTATTATTATTATATATTGTACATTTCATATATTTAATAGAGCCAATAAAACCTTTTACAACTAATATCAGCAAATACTAGCAGCATACATTTTGAATGATTGGTCATTGGTTGAATTATTAGCATTTTAAACAAACCCTATAAGAACTAAAAGTCATAATATTAGGAAAATATAGATATATAAAAACTTAAATAGTTCTTAATTAATATTGTATGCACAGAACAATTTATTATTTAGAGTAAAAAAGTGAGGGGGACTTTTTAATTAAGTCAAACCTTTCAAATCATATTCATAAAATCTACCTTCCTTTACATTTCATCATTTAATTTTACATTATATTTCATTTTTTACATATTCCATCATTATCAATATGCTTATTTTTCTTCTTACCAATGAGATGACTTCAATAAATGTACTGGTATTTAAGAAAAATATGCAAACTAATTGTATAAGCTAGTTTCTGCAGTCAGTTTAAATACCTCAGATAAGCTTTTTGTGACTTTTATCTAAAAGTATATTTTAAATAGGATAAAATTGGAAATAAGAACCTAGGCTCCCAAATGTATTTCAGCATAGCACAAATTCCTATGAAGCTCAGCCTGTGGCCGAATTTCATAGTGATGCCAAAATAACTGTGATGAGGACTTTTCAGGGGCCCATGATGATGTGGTAACCCATTAGCTCACCTAAATCACTTAAATACCATTGTCTGAGATTAACAATGGCATTTAAATGACACACTTCAGAGATCAGAGCTCAGCTGCTGTTAGCCACAGATATGAGCTACACATTACAGCAGGTATTTAATGAGTGTCCAAAGAGCTACACTTATGAGCTTCCTCCAAGCATCTTCAACACAGTGCTCACGTACATGTACAGTGGCATGCAAAAGTTTGGGCAAACCTGATCAAAATTACTCTTATTGTTTCTAGTTAAGCAAGCTGTTGATTAAATGACCTCTGAACGAAGGCCTAAAGTAAAAGGTGACGAATTTCCTTTGCATTATGGGAAAAAGTATATAATATTTTACATTTAAAAATTACAAAAAGGAAAATGGGAAGATGCAAACGTTTGGGCAATGTTAGATATTTGTGTACTCAGATATCTTTGACCAAGGTTTTAGACCTTAATAAGCCTGTTAGGGTTATTGATTGGTCACTATCATCGTTAGGAAAGGCCAGGTGAGGCAAATTTTCCAGCTTTATGAAAATCTAGCCTTCTTTAACCTTGTGCCAAAAAATAGCAGCCATGGGTTCTTCTAAGCAGTTGCCTAGCACTTTGAAAATGAAAATGTTGGAGGCCCACAAAGCAGGAGAAGGCGATAAGGAGATAGAAAAGTGTTTTCAAGTTGTATTTCCTTAGTTTGTAATGTAATTAGGAAATGCCAGTTAACAGGTACAGTGGAGGTCAAGATATGGTCTGGAAGATCATGCAAATTTTCAGTGAAATTTGCTTGCAAGATTGCTTGAAAGGCAAAACAGAATCTATGTTTGACTGCAAAAGACCTTCAGAAAGATTTAGCAGACTCGAGAGTTGTGCTACATTATTCTACTGTTCAGAGACACCTGCACAAATATAGCCTTGATGGAAGAGTCATCAGAAGAAAACCTCTTATGCACCCTCACCATAAAATTCAGCCTCAGAAGTATGCAAAAGAATATCTAAACAAGCCTGATGCATTTTGGAAACAAATCCTGTGGACTAATAACGTTAAAATAGAACTCTTTGGCCACAATGAACAAAGGTATGTATGAAGGAAAAAGGGTACAAAATTCTAGGAAAAGAACATTTTGCCAACCATTAACCATGGGGTGGATCAATCATGCTTTAGGGTTGTGTTCCAGGAAATCGCACAAAGAACATTTCACAGGGAGCGGGAAGAATGGATTCAATGAAATTTCAAAAAAATTTTGGTGCAAAAATGACACCATCTGTAAAAATGCTGAATTTGAAAAGGGGATGGCTTCTACAAATGGATAATAAAAGCAAACACGCAAACACACATCAATACCAACAATAGACTACCTCAAAAGTTTCAAGCTGAATGTTTTACAATGGCAATCACAGTCATCTGATATGAACATAATTGAAAATCTGTGGTTAGACTCTAAAATAGCTGTACATGCAAGACAATCCAGGATAAATGTACCTTTACTTGGTGGCCGCAGGCAGCTGTTTTTAGACAGGGGGCAACATCCATGGCCTCTTTCCAGCCTAAGAATGCAAGCCCTCTGTTGTATGCTTTAGCTTGTCTGGTTGTCAAAAAATGTGGGGAACCCCATGCAATTTTTTCAAATGATTTATTTAAATAATTTAAAAAATGGCTTGGGGCCTTCTATTTTTGGTAACCATTCTTGCTAAAGCTAACAACTGAAAGTTGCAGTCCACAGCTTTCAGTTTACCTGGGTGTTTATCAAAAATACAAGGGAACTCACACCCTTTTTTAAAATTGTTTCCTTAATACCCAGATGGCGGCTGAATAATATTCCCATAAACCGCCACCTTCTCTCACTGTTTTTAGCGTCAGCAGGTAGGAGTAGTAGTCCCATCAGCTGACGCCAGTGACCGGGGGTAAACTTTTTACCTCTGATCACAGCTGTGGGCTCACACTGTCATTTGACAGCATGGGAACTGCGACTCTCTGACCAGCAGTAATGATTTACATTACTGCTGGTCACACTCACAGCTTCAGGGGATGCTGACATCTGACAGCGTGTCCCTGCAATGCTCTGAAAAACAGTAATGATCTTACCAACATCAGAACTGCCGGTAAGTTTACAGCCTTAGTGGAAGCTCGATTATTTACTGACTTTTGTGAAAAATGTTTGGAAATCCGAATGTATAAGATTTGTCCTGACTTTGAGACTGGCGAACGTTTTCCGCACAAGATTGCTCACCTCTAGTACAGAGATTAAGGATTGAGCAGATGCCATAATGAATTCAATTTGAGGAGTAGAGTTTCTTTCTCAAGAATCTGTCTAGTTCTCCTTTATGTCATGTGATTTCCTGGTATTACTGTTACTGTTTGTTGGATTTAAAAATGACTGAAAGCTTGAAGAATCACTCATCCATTACATACAAGTTAGTTATCTTTTAGCAGAGTGTCTTTAAAGTTAAGGTAAATTAGACCAGGAAGAGAAAGAGTTGAATTTAATTGCAGTGGTTGTTTTGGCAGCAGCACTTTGCATAGCTACCAGCAGATGGGATATTGATTAGATGATGCTGCAACTCAAATCCTTGCTAAAATATAATTGCAAAAATGTTGCAGTTTTACAGTAACTACAGCAAAAGAACATAATGTGGCTGCAAAGTATGAACCCTGCCTGACAAAGGAATTTCTCGAAATATAAATCGAAGAGGCTGTTGAATGCCCCTTAGGAGAGGAGGAGTTATTTTCTGGCTAAATTATCAATAAAATTATGTGACTGATGATCCTTCTTGTGTTACATTTTACCACCTAGGAAGGTAAACATAGCCCTAGATCTTCTTGTGCTTTGGAAGAAGTTTTAAAGGGAAACATCAAAATGCTATAAAGAAGCATTAGGCTGGAGGCACACACAACGTATAAATATACGGTCTGTTTTTCACAGACCAGAATCGCACAAATGTTTCATGAACAGTGATCCATATGTCATCCGATTATAATGCCAGGATGCGATTTTCTCACATCTAAGCATCCATGTGACATCCGTATGGCATCCGTATGACGAGATTTTCTCGCCGGCTTCCAAAATGGACATAATGGATTCCAATGACAGGTTAAAACACAAAAGAAATAATAGATATATACTGTGATAAAGCACTCCGGAATCGCCTTTGCTGGGGTCAAAGGTCATGTGCATTCAGCATGAAACTCAGGCGCACAGCCAGGGTCCGGGGACAACTGACAATGGGTCAGGTTTATTAAAGGTGAAAGCAATGCATAAAGGAAATAAAAACATAAAACAAATCCTTGCCTGTCCGGCACTAACTAAATAAGGTACAACCTAACTACCAACTGGCGGGCTTCTCCCGTCCAGCCAAACCACATTTACCATGGGCACTGCTTTCATTCACGTGTGTCTCTCACACAGTCAGGCTCTCTGAGTCCCCAGGCTGAGACACTCACACAACCACCTGGCATCCTTTTATATCCACCTCCCATTATTCATTAGTTACCAGGTGAGATACTGACCAGACTAGGCCACTTAGGAAAGGTATCTGGGCGAGATATACCTGCCCTCATCCACTATTCCCACATGATTCTCACAATACACATAGAATATATATATATATATATATATATATAGTAGTTCATAGAGTTCTACATAGCAGAATAGCCACTAAATCAATTGCCGGCTTCTGTAAAATCATTACAGAACCCAACATGAAATGACACATGGTTTATATACAGTAAACCAGTTCATTTCATTTAGTTTTTTATGTCTTTGACTAATAATTAGATTAGTGTATGTGTGTCAAATTTGGGACATGTAGGTTTTAAATTAACAAGTAAATTCGTTGAAAAATTTGCGTGGGCTCCCATGGTATTTTCTCCGCCAGAGAGTGAAAGCCAGAGAGTGAGGGCAGATATTAATAGCCTAGAGAATAACCATGGTTATTGCCCCCCTGCGCCTTTTCTGGGGTGGCTGGGGGCATATTTTTTTTAGTCAGAGGGGCCAAAACAATGGTCTCTCTAGGCTATTAATATCTGCCCTCACTCACTGGCTTTCCCTCTCTGGCAGAGAAAATACCGTGGGAGCCCACACAATTTTTTTCAACAAATTTACCCGTTAATTTGACACCTACATGTCCAAAATTTTACACACATACACTAATCTAATTGTTAGTCAAAGACACATAAAAAATTAATGAAATGAAATGGTTTGCTGTATGTAAACCTTGTGTCATTTCATGTCGTGTTCTGTAATGCTTTTACAGAAGCCGGCAATTGATTTAGCGGCTATTATGCTATGTAGAACACTATGAAATATAAAATATATATATATGTGTCTCAATGACATGTATATAAATAAATGCTTTCTATGTGTATATATCTATTCTTTCTATTCTTTATTAAACATGTCAGTTTGATTTTACTGTATCGTGCACTGAATTGCCGGCTTTTGTTAAAGGGCACCGGTGTGTATTTCTTGCAAGTCACATGTCTGGTCCATGTGTAATCCGTGTTTTCTTGCCCCCATAGACTTACATTGGCGTTTTACAGGCGTAATACGGTGACAATCGCAGCATGCTGCGATTTTCTCAGCACATATAATACAGCCGAGAAAAAAATCGGCTGATGGGAGCTGCCCCATAGATTAACATTGGGACAAGTGCAATGTGTTTTTTTTGCACATAGAACTCGTCCGTATTTCTCGCTAGTGTGACTCCGGCCCTAATATGAGGCTATCGTCACAATAGAAAAATATCATAGAAAACTCAAGGCAGATGTGCATATCATTTCTGAGTATACATATTGTGAAATATGGGACAGGATAATCCGGTTTTGGGCACAAATAGATGAATTTAAAGGACAAATCGGAAAATGAACAAATCAGCTACGGAAGAATCCAAAAAAACTGGTGTCCAATATTTGCAATAAAATAAATATTTTATTCACATAATTCAATCACATACAAAAATGGTGGGAACACAAACACCAAAAAGGAAAGGGCAATACTGGGAATCGATATAGCACCTTTAGCACCTATATATTGCACATGCAAAAGATATGGCTTTATGTAATCATGGATAAATATCCAAAAAATATATGCGTCAATAAATAAGCCAGAAAACAATGTCTGCAAATATAGAAATACCAATAAAGTGCCAGAGTGCAAATATAAGACAATTTGCAACAAGTGCAGAATTTAGGGCAAATCACAACCAATATTAGATTAAACAATAAAGTGCAAACGCAGGATATCAAAAAGTCTCAAAGTTGAGATCAATGTGTTAAATTTGAATTGCCACATATAGTAGTAGGGCTTAGATAAACAGAGGTTGAATATACCAAACTATACAATGCCAGTACAAAGAGAGCACACAGAGAGCATACGATGCAAATGCAAAGAGAGTAGTATGTTAAATCTCCATATGCACATGTACTGAAGGCCGATGCCAATGTAAAAAAAGGGTTAATAGAATGATGGGTTAAATATCAATACACACGTGTGCTACAGGCCTAGTGGCCGCATGATATAAGCCTCAATACATTGTGCTATGTGTAAAGAATATTAGGATGCATATTGAAAAAACGCCCAATAATTACCTAATGCCCGTGGTGCAGGATTCCCAGGATGTGCCTAACCCCGACGCGCGTTTTGGCATCTGTCTTCATCAGGGAAAGGTGTCATCCAAAAGTGGGTAGGTATTTATATCTTACGGAGCCAATAGGAGAGGGAACAAGATGATCTGACGCGCCCCGACATCAGATGTCACCAGGATATCCCGCCCCTCCGCCCCACGTGGTCCCTGCGGCTGGGAATGGATATCACAGACACAGGGGACGTGGATGCGGCAGACTGAGATCCCCCAGATGCTGACGTCAGCGTGCGTTCCACCCGGCCCTCTATCATTGGTGGACATAGGTGAGGTGACTGAAAGGTCCTTGCCGGTAAATAGAAAAATAGAAGAGAAGATCCTAATAAACGATCATAATATATTATATTATATACGTGATAGACAAATTGCCTGCACTGAATAAATGTAGCGATCAGTGTACAAAAAATAAGTGTGACTGTGATAAGTACAAAACAGGGGAAAAGAAAAAGAAAATATAAAATAAAATAAAACAATAAAGGATCAATAGGAGACAATATAAATAAATACATATAGTACTAGATATTCATAAATAAATAATAATAATTAGGAAATTAATAAAAAGAAGAAATAAAGAAAAAGTAAGAATACATAAAACAAAATAAATAAAAAATAATAAATAATAATAAATAAAATAAAAATAATGAAAAATAAAAAATATAAATAAATAAAATATAAAAAATATGGTAAAAAATAAATAATAACTAATAAAAACAAGATGACAATGAGATAAAACTGCAAACACCCTCATACTCTAAAGTATCTTAAATAGAAGGTGGATATAAGTGACTATGAAATAGATATAGGGTATAAATATATATGGGTTCATGAAATAACCATACATACATACAAAGTAAAAATATATATGGTTATTATTTACAATATAAAGTGAGGTGAACATAAATATAATAAAAATTCATATTTAATATACAGTGATTAAAGTGAAAAAATATATTATTTCTTTTTCTTCTTTCTTTTTCTTTATCCTTTCATTCTAGGATGGAAAACTTCCTAAACCGAACAAAGGACCCAGGACAGAGGACCAGGAGGACTCCGCTGAAGATTGGACAAAAATAACTGTATGTACAAAAGTACCCGGAATAGGACGAAATGACTAAAAATAGACAAAAAACAATAAAGATTAATATCCAAATAAAGTATTTTTATTGCATATAAACTCATACTCAAAGGGATAAAAAACCTACAGGACTAAATTAGTAAAAATTAGAATATAAATAAAAACAAGTTTAAAACCAAATAAAATGTAATAAATATAACAATGGATGACGAACGTGGTTATAGGAATGGAACAAAGTTAATGTTTTCATTTAGACCAAGGGGGTGGATGGTGTTTAATGTCCATATCCATCTTGTTTCCATTTGTGCCAATCTCTGGCTAATATTGCCTCCCCGTACACTTGGTGGAATTTTGTCAATGCCCCTAATCCTTAAGCATGATGGATCACAGTTATGATACTGCTTGAAATGCTTGGGGATGGTCTTCAAAAGGTTAATTCTTCTTCATTTTTTGCGGCAACAATACCATTTACATGCTCCCGTACTCAGATCTTCAACTGCTAAGTTGTCAACCCTACGTATATCTTTGGGCACGGGCATACTGCATAATAAATTACTGCTTTCGTCTCACAATCAATGTAATGGATGATAGAAAAAGTTCTTTGACCTGAGGAGTCGCTAAATTTGTCAGTTCTATCAATATTTGGACAGGCCATGCAGTGGCCACGTTGATAAGATCCCTTCTTCTGCTTTGATTGTGACAAAAAAGTTTTAAGTTCATTCTGATAATGGCTCCTAGCTAGCGTTGATCGACACCATCCGATACTGAGAAATATAAATTCTGATTGGATTGGCCCGATACCAAAAAAGTATCGGGTATCGCCGATTCCGGAAGTCCCATACAAGTCAATGGGACAGAAATATCGGAAATAAAAAAAACCCTTTCTTTCCTTGTACGTCCATTTCGGGAGGGGGGAAGAGTTTGGGCGGTGCATGGGCGGACACTGTGCGTGTCTGTGTGTGCGGGCGGGGTCTGTGTGGGCCTGCTGGGGGCCTGTGCCGGCTGTCGGGGGTCTGTACGGGGGCCTGTGCCGGCTGTCGGAGGTCTGTACGGGCCTGCCGGGGGCCTGTGCCGGCTGTCGGGGGTCTGTACGGGCCTGCCGGGGGCCTGTGACGGCTGTCGGGGGTCTGTATGGGCCTTCAGGGGGCCTGTGCCGGCTGTCGGGGGTCTGTAGACCTGCTGGGGGCCTGTGCCGGCTGCCGGGGGTCTGTACGGGCCTGCCAGGGGCCTGTGCCGGCTGTCGGGGGTCTGTGCGGGCCTGCTGGGGGTCTTGTGTGTGTGCAGGCATCGTCCAATGGGACTACAAGTGCCATCGGGCGATGCCTCCTACAATGACAGTGATTGACACATTAGTCAATGATGGGACAGTAGCAGTCCCATCATCCGGCTAATGTGTTGAATG
This sequence comes from Dendrobates tinctorius, assembly GCF_039654945.1. Taxonomy (NCBI): domain Eukaryota; kingdom Metazoa; phylum Chordata; class Amphibia; order Anura; family Dendrobatidae; genus Dendrobates; species Dendrobates tinctorius. Next base: position 10,546,624 of record NW_027361693.1, read on the forward strand.
TAAAAAAAAAAACATACATACAATATACATACTACATACATACTACATACTACATACATACTACATATATACTACATTCATACAACATACATACATACTACATACATACATACTTCATATATACTACATTCATACAACATAAATACATACTACATACATACTACATATATGCTACATTCATACAACATACATACATACTACATATATACTACATATATACTACATGCATACAACATACATACTACATACATAATTCATATATACTACATTCATACAACATACATACATACTACATACATACTTCATATATACTACATTCATACAACATACATACATGCTACATACTACATACATACTTCATATATACTACATTCATACAACATACATACATACTACATACTACATACACACTACATACATACAACATGCTACAGATATACAACATACATACTACATACATACTACATATATACTACATTCATACAACATACATCCATACTATATACTACATACATACTACATATATACTACATACATACATACATAGTACATACTACATACATACTACATATATACAACATACATACAACATGCTACAGACATACAACATACATACTACATACATACTACAACATGCTACAGACATACAACATACATACAACATACATAATACATACATACTACATACATACAACATACATACTACATACATACTTCATATATACTACATTCATACAACATACATACATGCTACATACATACTACATACAATACATTAATACATTCATACAATGCATACATATAGACATACAGTACATATAACATAGAGTACATACCATAACTTGTCACTTTGTTCCCCAAAGCAAATGTCGTCTGTGGAAAAATATGAAAAAAACAAACAATCAATTTACTCCCTGATCCGCAGAAATCCACAGTGTCCCACGACGATCTCCCGTGGAGAACAGCAGCATCAGCTGATGCGACCGCTCTCTAGGGGGCTCCTCCGCCACTGTAAAAAAATAGTCCCTTGTCTCACTTTATGGCAAATGCTGCGTGGGAACTTTCTCACACAGCAATGCCAAAAGTGAGACTAGGGACTATTTTTTTTACAGTGGCGGAGGAACACAGTGCGGAAGGATAACTATCTCCTGTCATTGTATTCCTCGGGCCCACAGAGAGCGGTGGCATCAGTTGATGCTGCTCTTCTCCACGGGAGATCGTCATGGACACTCGTGGATTTCTGCGGATCAGGGAGTATATATGTTTTTGTTATTTTCATATTTTTCCACAGATGACATTGGCTTCGGGGATTAAAGTGACAAGTGATGGTGAGTATGTACTCTATGTTATATGTACTGTATGTCTATATGTATGTATGGTATGAATGTATTGTATGTAGTATGTATGTAGTATGCATGTTGTATGTATGTTGTATGTATGTATCATGTTGTATGTATGTTGTATGAATGTAGTATATATGTAGTATGTAGTATGCATGTAGTATGTATGTATGTTGTATGAATGTAGGATATATGAAGTATGCATGTAGTACGTAATATGTATGTATGTTGTATGAATGTAGTATGTATGTACTATGTATGTAGTATGTAGTATGTATGTAGTATGTATGTATGTTGTATGAATGTAGTATATATGAAGTATGTATGTAGTATGTATGTATGTTGTATGAATGTAGCATGTGTGTAGTATGTGTGTAGTATGTAGTATGTATGTATGTTGTATGAATGTAGTAAATATGTTGTATGTATGTAGTTTGTATGTATGTTGTATGAATGTAGTATATATGAAGTATGTATGTAGTATGTATGTATGTTTGTTGTATGAATGTAGTATATATGTAGTATGTATGTAGTATGTTTGTATGTTGTATGAATGTAGTATATATGAAGGATGTATGTAGTATGCATGTATGTTGTATGAATGTAGTAGATATGTAGTATGTATGTAGTATGTAGCATGTATGTATGTTGTATGAATGTAGTATATATGTTGTATGTATGTAGTTTGTATGTATGTTTTATGAATGTAGTATATATGAAGTATGTATGTAGTATGTATGTTGTATGAATGTAGTATATATGTAGTATGCATGTAGTATGTAATATGTATGTATGTAGTATGCATGTTTTTTTTTTTTTACATTCAACACATTAGCCGGATGATGGGACTACTACTGTCCCATCATTGGCTAATGTGTCAATCACTGTCATTGTAGCAGGCATTGCCCGATGGGACTTGTAGTCCCATTGGACGATGCCTGCACACACACAAGACCCCAGCAGGCCCGCATAGACCCCCGAGATGCCCGTACACGCCCCCGACAGCCGGCACAGGCCCCCGACAGGCCTGTACAGGCCCCGGCAGGCCCGTACAGGACTGCACAGGGCCCCGGAAGGCCCATATAGACCCCCGCGAGGTCCGTATAGGCCCCCGACAGCCGCACAGGCCGCCGGCAGGCCCGTACAGGCACCAGCAGGCCCGCATAGACAGCCGAGTGGCCCTTACAGGCCCCCGGCAGCCGGCACAGGCCCCCCGTTGGCCCGTACAGGCCCCAGCAGGCCCGCACAGGGCCACGGCAGGCCTGCATAGACCCCCGAGAGGCCCGTACAGGCCCCTGACAGCTGGCACAGGCCCCCGGCAGGCCCATACAGACCCCGCATCATGATGCGCACAGACCGCGCATCATGATGACATCATTTCAGCAGCCAATCACAGCCACAACAGTGGCTCATTGCATTATGGGGACTTCCGATTCCGGTATCCGATATTGAAAAAATATCGGTACTCGGTATTGGAATTCCGATACAGCGAATATCGGCCGATACCCGATATTTGCAGTATCGGAATGCTCAACACTGCTCCTAACTAATTTGTCGTGGATATTTTGAGGCCGGCGATATGTAATACTTGGTTCCTTAGTGAGATATTTCGATAATGTTTTATCCACTGTGAGAATTGGTCATGCCTTAGGTAAGGCATCTCTCATTCTCTGGTTTTCAGTATGATAGTTGGAAATGAAACAAACTTTTGTTATGTCTGGTTTAGAGGATGAGTATAATAGATCATTCCTTTGTGAATGTCTTGCCCTGTTGTATGCCTTTTTGATGCATCGACGACTATATCCCCTATCAATGAACCTCCATTTCAATTCTTCAGCACAAATTTCAAAATCCTTCTAGGTTGAACAGAGGCATCTTAATCTTAGAAATTGACCCATCGGGATAGATCGTATCAAAGATGAAGGATGGGCTGAGGAGGCATGTAAAAGCGCATTTGTAGACGTGCTTTTTCTGAAAATATCAGTCTGGACAATGTTATTAGTGTCACGTTTGACCAAAACATCCAAAAATTTGATCGAATCTTTGTCATGATGACATGTCAGATGAAAGTTTAGATTGTTTAAATTCAATTCAGTAATGAATTAGTCAAGGGACTCGGCAGAGCCTTGCCAAATGAAGAAAATATCGTCAATGTAGTGTCCAAAAGTGAACATGGCACATTGACTGTGAGTGATCCAAAAGAAAAAGGTCCCTCTCCCACAGCCCCAGGAACAGATTGGCATACGCAGGTGCATATGATGCGCCCATTGCTGTTCCCTGGAGCTGCAGGTAGAAGGACTCCTTGAAAATGAAAAAGTTATGGGGTAAACTGAGCTAAAAAATTTCAATGACAAATCCCCTCATGATGGGACACAGATTGGACATTGACAAAAAATATTTATTTGCTCTGATTCCATCTACGTTTGATGTTTGAATATAAAGATTCCACATCACATGTAATGAGTAGCGTGTCTGTCTCAACATGGAGGCCGTCAATTTTTTTCAAAAATTACGTTGTATCGCGGGTGAAAGAAGGATTCAACCAGGGGTTGCAATTTATGATCTATGAATTTACCCACATTTTCCAAAAAATTCCTGTTACCTGACACAATTGGTCTGCCAAGTGGAGAATCCATGTTCTTGTGTATTTTAGGTAAAAGATAGAATATGGGTATGCATGGTTCTTTCACGGTAAGTGCCTGGTGAAGTTCCTTTGCTATGACACCCTCAATAATGGCCTTATTAAAAATGTCATGTAGCTTAGGACAGTAAGATGTCAAGGGGTTAAAGGTAAGTTTTTTATAGCATTGCTTTATTTCTAAGCTGTTTAAAAACTTCTGTCTCATACATCGTGGATGGCCAAATAGCAATGTTACCTCCCTTATTTGCCGGTTTAATCACCACGTCAGTCAAATTTTTTAGTCTATCAAAAGTTTTTTGTTCTTCAAAATTCAAATTTCCTTTACTTATATGACGTGGTATTTGTCTGAATTCCTCAATAACGATCTTAACAAAAAGTTCAATATTGGGCAGGTAGAGAAAGAGGGGAATTTCTTGGACCGTGGCATGATACAAGTAGGAATCTTACCTCCTTCTTTTTCAGAATGTTCCTGAGCAAGTTCCTCCAGAGTCTGTAACGCCTCTTGCTCATTGTCTGTGGGGAACATATCATGTGCAGTCTCATCATGAAAGTATTTCATAAACATTAGAGACCTAGCAAAGTTATGTAGGTCCTTCAGGGCAGAAAAGGTATCAAAATGAGAATCAGGACAGAATGACAGACCCTTATGGAGAACCCTCAAATTGGTTTTAGAAAGATGATGGGAGCTCAGATTGATAACCTTAAGATGATTGTCATCCCAAGAATGGTCATTGTTGCATCCGTATGGTAAATTCCTCAAATTCCTTTTTCATTTAAATGTATCTTTATACGATACAGAAGAAGACATAGAAGCGTCAGAGTAGTCACTTTGGGATGGCATAGATGAGATGGAGGGAGTTCGAGTCCGTGTTGGATCAGATGCAGTTGGTCTCCTCCAACGATATATTTTATTCGTCTGTAGATCTTTCAGATCACGAGCTAGTTTACTTGCTTGGCTCTCCTGTATATCCTTAACCCAAATATCCAATTCTTTTTCCAAAGTCACATTAATGGACTGAAAATTCTCAGTAGTCAACAGAAAAATATGGAGTCATGAAATTTTATCAGCCACCAGTGTAAAATGGCCTGAAAACATTAGTGTGAGGCTTTTCACAGTAGACTGGAAAAAAGCAATTGGAAGGCTAGGTGTACCAGTATACCCTACATAGGGCAGCATTAAAAAAAACTCAATTTTAGCAGATTAATGTCCTGATATGCCTCCAGCAAGAGATAAAAATAGGTTTCTATGGCCAGAGCATACATGATCTACAAAATCTGTGAGATATTGATGTGGTGAATTACACAATAGACTGGTGGCTATTTGGACTTACAAACCAAGCAGCTTTTAGCTTTTTAGCTTTTGCCATGCACTGTAAGTAGCACTGTGAACACCAAGTCCTGATATTCAATAACAACATATGTCGCTGCTCACTCTTCCTCCCATCACTCAGGCCAGGCAAGTCAGAAACTTATGGTGACAGGAACTCTACAGTTTGTGCAGAGTGAGATTAAAGCTTTGATTCTTGCACTACTTGTTTCAATATTTGCAGCCTTCAGGACTAAAGATCTGCAAGCTAGGTCTGTAGGGTGTCACAGATGGATCCAAGATTGCAGGTATTAAGGAGTCTTGGTGACAGAGCTTTTCCATGGTATGTCTCTCATCTTGAATGCAAAGACCACACCCTTTTTTGACATATATTATAACCAAACTTTGTTCATTACAAGTATACTGTTTCTTCTTATAAGTATTCATGCACATAGCTATACTATGAGCAATAGTCCACTAAAGGTTAATAGTATACCTCTATTTAGCTTTTAATTTAAAACAAAAATGAAGGAAATTTTTCTTGCAGATTTGAGATATAATTCATCATGAGACAAATAAGAAATGCAGGATACATCATCACATAACATAAAATACAGGATGCAAAGCCTAAGAACTATTGTTAGAAACATGTCTGCCCACGCTACTATACCCACATGGGGGGTTGTGATTTTTTTTACACCGTGTGACGATTGTTTTAAGAAAAATATTTTTTCAATATTTTTTTGATTTTTTAAAACTTGTTTGAGCTGGATTATACCTTGTACCATTGCTTTTCCTGGTGCACTACAGTTTCCGTGCTCGGAGTCCAGTAAAAACGGATGGGTGAGCTGACATTTTGTTTCTCTATTTATAATATAAAGGAGTTCTGCTCGAATGAGCAACATGTCTAAGAAAGAATGAGGTGCAGAATTACACAATAAAGCAATCAATTAATATTTTCTATAATAAATAATGTAAAGTGCAATGTAAGCTGATGCATAATTTTTGCTTGACAAATACTAACATATTGAAACATATGACCGATGCATTTTTTGTACTAAAATAAAGTATTTATTTTCAAAGGGTGAAGAGATTGTGAAGATTATTTGTGCTACACATAGCAATAACAGATTACTACAAACTTAATACTCCCTATACATACATTTACACAAAATTTATCCACATGAACTTTTGTGTATTTTACTTTCTTAAAATAAAGATAAGTATCTGTAAAAGCACCTGAGAGAACGTCAGTATCTGCGACAACACTTTACCCAGCAGGACACTCGCTACTGGAATTCTTTGTGTTATTTATCAAAGAGAATTTTTAGAACCTAGTAGACAAAATAATTCGAAAAAGTAAGAGTAAAAAAATCAAATAAATAAAAAAACGTATGATGGAAAATATGTTATTTCGACATCTGCATTGTTTGCTATTTAAACATATTTAATTTACTGGATCCCTTTGGGTCAGAGAAACAGTTGAACTCCTTCACAATGGGGTCAATTTCTGTTTTTGTGTTCTTGTTTTTTCCTCCCCTTCTTTTCATAGCTATAACTCTTTTACTTTTCTGTCCAAATAGACATATGAGGGCTTGTTTTTTTGCCAGATGAGTTGCACTTGCCACATAGTGTACTGGAAATCAGAAAGAAATTCTAAGTGGGGAGAAATTGTGAAAAAATTACATTTCTGACTGACTTTGGTGAATTATTTTTACAGTGTATATATTTTATGGCAAAAATTACCTTTTAATATGATTTTGCTCATCAGTATGATTATGTTAAGTTTTGTTTATTATATTAGTGGTAAAAAAAATAAGAAGTTTAAAAAAAAATTAGGTTGTGTTGCCAAATTATGAGACCATAACACTTTTATTTTTCTTTCTATGCAGCTGTATAAAGGCTTATGCTTTGCCAGACAAAACATTTTTTTATAGTATTTTGAGCTGGATGTGACATTTTGATCGCTTGTAACAGCATTTTTTGTGGAATTGCTGTGACCAAAATACATAATTTTGGCATTCTTGATTTTTTTCATTTGCAATGTTTACCGATCAGGTTATTTATTTTTATATTTTGATAGCTCGGACTTTTCTGAACTTGATAATACCACATGCGTGTTTTTTTCCTAATTTTCATGGGGAACAATTGAGATGACTTGAACTTTTATGTTTTTTTTATTTTTTTCATACTTTTTTTAGCTTTTCACTGTTCTTAAGAGTCTTCTTAGGAGACTTGAAGCTGCAAACATCTAATCGCTTGTGCTATAAACAGTGATGCCATGGCATCACTGCATATAGTAAAAGTCATAGTTTTCTTTAAAGCCAAGTTAAAGCCAAGCAACAGGCAGATTTTCAAAGGAGCCACATAATGGCAAGCACAGCTAACAGGTTAACAATCGCAGGTGGAGCTCTGCTCCATCCACAATTCTTAGAGGCACGTCTTGGCTGTAACACAGAGCCACAAACTGCCAGGTAAGACCCCGTGAGTGCACTTCATACACATGCATCCTACTTGCACCATAGATGACAAAACATTAATATATTTACTTCTATGACAAATAGATGTGATCAAATGATCCATGGAGCTTCTACTTTGATTCACATTTTCTGAAATTTGCAGATGCTCACAAATGCGATCAGTGTGCAATTCATTTTCAGTAAACTTGTTAAATACTATTATCCTGTGTTATTTCTCCTTATTGCACATGATTTATATATGGAAATCAAAGAAATCTAACAATATAGAATCTATGGTTTGATTTCTTTGCCTGTGTGGACTGTGTGGGTTATTACCCACATATGGTGAAAATTTCATGTCATTAGCACCTGTAGAAACATATTTACTTAGAAAATTGGTGACATACTCAATACTTATGTATATATGGTGCTTAGATTCTTCTTACCTAAAACTAAGTGTACTTAGAGATCACCATGTATATGATTAGGGTTTAATATCAATGGTTATAAAAATATGTTTACTTACAGCTGGATATTCAGGTCTGTTAGCTTCGGCCAAACTTTAGAAAAAAGTTTTGCTCAGGTACCTGAATGATACCTGAACTTGATCCATACCCCCATTCAAGCCAAAGGGGGTCCTGAACAGCAGGCAGTTCCCACATGGTTAACTGTGTGTCAGCGTGGGATGCAGCGGCACCCACCAGCGGTAACTTTACTAAAGTCACAGCCGCTGGGTATCACAGACCGCTGCGGGTTCACACACTGTGATACAGAGGACAGGGTGTAAACTAGTGGTTGTGACCGGCGGTGATGTCAGTAAGGTTACTGGTGGTAAAAGCCTCTGTTCCCCACACTGTCACACAGCAGTTTTGATCGTCGGTAGGTGATAATCTCATTGAGGTCACCGCCGTTCACATACGCTGCCGGGTATAGCGGACAATATTGATGGCTGTTGCCGCTAATTTCCTTACTTATATGCGTAAATAACAAACAATATAGGATTCAAGGGATAGTAGTGTTTTAAAAATAAAAAAAAACTGGAAACATTAAACATTTAATATACTTTTGCATAACTGTTTGACTATTCCAATTAGGCAACCTTACACCCACGAACTATATTGTGGGATAATGCTGCATTTTCAGGATGTATTCCTACTTCCTGGTATCTGTTGTTGCTACATCTTCTATTTTGGGCAGGGGTAATTAATTTGTATTAACTAAACAACTGAATAAAAATTATTATGGTAAATTGAGAAATTTAAAAGTGCAGGTCTGTTTTTGTACAACTTTTTAACTTTTCAAATCGGAGACACACATACAGTGCACCTATGTCATGGGCAGGCTGTTATAGCAGTAGCCTTTTTGGCAAAAAGTGAGCCCTGTCTTGCATTGATGGATGATTCCATAGTTTTCCATGGTTCTTTAGGTGTGACTAGCAACACATTTTGGTAAAAGACTTAAGCATTTTACTCATGGCAGTTGCAACGAGCATGGTACTGTGAGAGAAAAAACATTTATAACATGGAAAAAGCTGCTAGCAACATGATCACTGGAACTTCAGGCAACAACCAGCACAACAGCAGTGTTATGAAATGCTGGTCACAACTGGTATACTTTGCTTCTAGCAAGAGAATCAGTGGCGATGAACTGAAAGGCTTAATGGAATATATATAATATTGCTTGTTTCAGTCACTGCAAAATGATGTCTTCAATATCTATAAGCAGTATAGGTGAGATGTACATTTGAATATCTTGTATGTGAGATATTTATTGCATGTTGGAGCCAGACAAATATTGGCTAACATGGATTAGGAACTATGGCTGTCCATCAATTAATGAAATGATGTCATATGCTTATTGGGCAAAATGATTGGCTTGCAATCAGAGCAAGTCTCAAGTTGTCCTGATTCTCCTTCTTGTTTGTCTTTCTGTAAGCAAGGAAACATCCTCAATTAGTACCAAGTCGATGCCATCATCACCGTTTAGCCTCAACTACTGCTGTATTTTATACTCCGACTATGCCTCCCCCTACTTCTGATTCTCCATTACATCTGCAAATATCCACTTCTGATTGAGTATTGAGGAAACAATTATACTCTCACAGTTATCAACTAGTTTGCCAACAAAATTCTCAGCTAGTCAAGTTGCTAGTGGTGCAGTCACTACTTTACCACCTCGTAAAGTTAGTAACCTTTTAAGAAGTGATGGTGTGCACTCAGCCTCACTAAAAGATACCTGCTACCATTATTTTTTGCAGAAAAGGGTCCCTACTTTCTGCACTCATGTGCAGGCAAACATAGGCCTCTCTAGACTTCTCGTTAAACTCCAAAGTTCAATGCAAATTAGACAGATGGAACATCACCTGCCCGCAGACACATAATATGAAATTCAGGGCCATTTGGATGAATGTTAATAGTGCAACAAAGTGGGAAAAGTGGTGAAGCATCTGTGACTGGTAGGTATGGGTGTTGTCCACCTAGAGGCAACAGTTACCTGTTTCCACCTACTCTACAGGCTTAACCCCATCTCCAACAGTCACAGGCTAGAGCAATTATTCCACACACTGACCACCCTCATTTTGCTTATACAAGGTAAATTGCTGCCAAATGGTTCTACAGCTTGAAAGCCTGGAAGAAAATAACCTTACAGTGGATGAGTTGCTTTTGCCATGCTCATGATGAACCAGATATGTTGTATGCCATTGTGACAACCTGATGAACAACAGCAAACATAGATGCACCACCTGAACATCCAAGATCAGTCATGCTTAAACTGTGTTCTTCCTTGGGTAGATACCCTTATCCCCAATACAACAAACTTTTTGGCTCACCATATTGGATCAGTGGTGAGATCTGTCCCAGTTTGTCCCAGTCTACAGTGCAATGTCAGCGAGGGAATTTAGCATAGCTGGTGGCTTTGTCAGGTTATCTGCCACAAGCAGACCAGGTTATCTTTTGCAAGCATGAAAAAACTTACAATTATTAAAATTAATGAGGAAAGCAATGGTTCAAATTTTCATTCACATTTGGCTGATGTCTATGATTAAATAGGCATTACCATGTGCCTGCCATACTGTTCATTATCTGTCTTCTACACTGTTCTGCTGTAGCCAGTGCCACAGGCCCATGCTCAGCTGAGCATCTACTCCCAGTATTTTATGTCACCTTCAACTTCAACATCCCCATTGACACCCACCAGCCAGCAGCCTCCAAACTCCTGTCACTTACCTCATCCTTTGGACTTGCTCAGTGGTCCTCCACAGCCACCCACACAGATGGACATACATTAGACCTCATCTTCACTCGCCTCTGTTCCCTATCTAATCTCACAAACTCTCCCTTCCCCCAATCTGACCACCATCTACTCACCTTCTCATCCTTGTCCTCCTCACCTGCCCCCCATGTCCAGCCACTAGCACATCCTCGCAGAAACCTCGCACACATAGACATCCACAGACTCTAAGACTCTCTTCTACCTCTGTCCTCCATATCTTCACTCCACAACACGGACAGTGCCACTGCTTTCTACAACGCCACCCTCACATCAGCCATAGTTTCAGTCGCTCCTCTCATGCATGGCAAAGTGCGACAAACCAATAGGCAACCCTGGCACAACAACCTCACCAAAAAACTTCGACAAGCATCCAGGGTTGCTGAGTGGCGTTGGAAGAAAAAACGCCTGCCAGATGACTTCACTGCTTTCAATCAAGCGACACTTGCCTTTAAATCAGCCCTCACCTCTGCTAAACAGACCTATTTCACAAACCTTGTATCTTCATTATCCCACAACCCTAAACAACTGTTCAGCACATTTAACTCTCTCCTCCGCCCACCACTGCCACCTCCAAATCCCCTCATCTCTGCTGAGGACTTTGCCACCTACTTCAAAAACAAGATTGACCAAACAAGGCAAACAGTTCCACCAACCCAACCGCTCCACATACCAGACCTCTGCCCTTCCCTAATATCCTTCCTCTCCAACATCACTGAAGGATAGCTTACTCATCTCCTTTCCAAATCACGCCTCACCACTTGTGCTCTTGACCCCATCCCTGACCCCATCCTCAAAAAATCAAACCTTGACCCAACTGCTATGCCCAGCTGTCACCCCATATCACTGCTCCCGTTTGCTTCCAAACTCCTCGAACAGCATGTCCATGCTTAACTTTCCTCCCACCTCTCATCTATCCCTCTCCTTGACATCCTGCAATCTGGCTTCCGCCACCACGACTCCATTGAAACTGCCCTGACCAAAATTACTAATGACTTACTCACAGCCAAAGTAAACAGACAGTTCTCCATCCTCCTCCTTCTTGACCTGTCCTCTGCCTTTGACACAGTTGACCACTGCCTATTGCTACAGATTCTTTCTTCCCTTGGCATAAAAGACCTTGCCCTGTCCTGGATTTCGTTATACCTTTCTGACCGCACATTCAGCGTTTCCCACTCCCACACTACCTCCTCATCCCGCCCCTCTCTGTTGGAGTCCCCCAAGGCTCTGTCTTGGGGCCCCTACTTTTTTCCATCTTTACTCTTGGACTAGGACAACTCATAAAGTCTCATGGCTTCCAGTACCACCTGTATGCAGATTTTATGCCAGGCTATTTGCGGTCCCGTAAGTGTAGGATCCAAGGCTTCTTATTATCCAAAAAAGGTTTTTGATATTTCTCAAGAAAAAGCACATACAACGCGTTTCGACAATATAAAATGTCTTCCTCCTTTTTTTTTCTTCCTACTCTTTTATCAGAAACTTCATTTATTTCAAATCCACCTTTGAACACCTAATGGTCCTAAGTGACCTATATGCAAGATATCAACATTTATAAAAGGTGAGTGACACCTCTATTCACCTACGATCTAATTATACATTTACATTTAGATCAGTGCGCTTTCTTTCTTTCCTACCCTTTTACCACCCGAAACCTGTATGCAGATGACATTCAGATCTACCTCTCTAGCCCAGATGTCACCTCTCTGCTGTCCAGAATCCAGGAGTGTCTATTAGCCATATCCTCCTTTTTCACCTCTCCCTTCCTAAAACTCAACATAGACAAAACTGAGCTCATTATTTTTCCTTCTTCTCATGTATCTTCCCTACCCGATCTATCTATTATAGTAAATGGCATCACGCTCTCTCCGGCACCTGAAATCCGCTGCCTCGGAGTAACTCTCGACTCTGCCCTGTCCTTCAAACCACATGTCCAAACTCTTGCCACCTCCTGTCGCCTCCAACTCAAAAATATTTCTAGAATCTGTCCCTTCCTCAGTCCTCAATCTACTAAAACTCTTGTACATGCCCTCATCATCTCCTGCCTTGACTACTGCAACACTCTCTTCTGTGGCCTCCCTGCTAACTCTCTTGCACCACTCCAGTCTGTCCTCAATTCTGCTGCCCGCCTAATCCACCTCTCTCCTCGCTACTCCCCTGTCTCTCCCCTCTGCAAATCCCTCCATTGGCTGCCAATTCCCCAACGAATCCAATTCAAACTACTAACACTGACCTACAAAACCATCCACAACCTTTCCTCTCCCTATATCTCTGAACTAATCTCCCAATATCTTCCCTCACGTAATATTCGATCCTCCCAAGACTTCCTACTCTTCTCCACACAAATTCATTCCTCACACAACTGCCTCCAAGATTTTTCCCAAATATCTCCCATCCTCTGGAATACCATGCCTCAACACGTCCGATTATCCACCACCCTCGGATCCTTCAAATGGAACCTGAAAACCCATCTTTTCAGGAAAGCTTACAGCCTGCAATGACCATTCTGCCAACTCATCACTGCCTGAGCTGCCGCCTCATCACCACCAGAGTTGCTGCACCCCTGACCTTCTGTCTCTTCCCCACTATCCCTTAGAATGTAAGTCCGCAAGGACAGGGTCCTCTCCCCTCTGTACCAGTCTGTCATTGTAAATTTTGTTTATTGTTAACGATATCTATAACTTTGTATGTAATGATATCTTTAACTTTGTATGTAAACCCCCTTCCCATGTACAGCACCATGGAATTAATGGTGCTATATAAATAAATAACAATAATAATAATAATAATAATGCCGCTACTATGTGTTCCTTTAGTAGCATCTGCCAAATGAATGGTGCTGTGACTCAGCAACACATGCATCCAATTTCATCCTAAATTTGTGAATCTTCTTGGCATCGATCTTTGCATTCAGGTACAATTGTACATTACATTTTTAACCACCAATATACAGCTCTGTGAAAAATTAAGAGACCACTGCAAAATTTTCAGTTTGTCTGATTTTTCTCTTTATAGGTATATTTTTGAGTAAAATGTAAATTGCTCTTTTATTCTACAAACTACTGACATGTCTTTGAATTTTCAAGTATTAAAATTTTGTATTTATTTTCAGAAAATGAGAAATGGTCAAAATAACAAAAAAATGCTGTGCTTGGCGACCTCAAATAATGCTAATAAAGCAAGTTCATAATAATTTAAAAACAACAATAATAATGGTTTAACTCAGGAAGAGTTAAGAAATCAATATTTTGTGGAATAACTATGATTTTTAATCACAGCTTTCATGTGTCTTGGCATGCTTTCCACCAGTCTTTCACACTGCTTTTGGGTGACCTTATGCCACTCCTGGTAAAAAAAAATTAAACAGTTCTTTTTTGTTTGATGGCTTGTGACTATCCATTTTCCTCTTGGTTACATTCCAGTGGTTTTCAATAGGGTTCAGGTCTGGAGATTGGGTTGGCCATGATAGGGTCTTTATGTGGTTGTCCTTCATCCACACATTGATTGACCTAGCTGTGTGGCATGACATATTGTCCTGCTTGAAAAACCAGTCCTCAGAGTTTTGTAACATTGCTTGAGCAGAAGAAATCAACTGTTTTTCCATGATAACCTTGTATGTAGCTTGATTCATACACCCTTTCAAATATAAACCTGCCCAATTCCAGCCTTGCTTAAATATCCCCAGATCATCACCGATCCTCCACCAAATTTCTCAGTGGGTGCAAGACACTGTGGCTTTTATTCTTCTCCAGGTTTCCATCTAGCCATTAAATGACCAGGTGTGGTGCAAAGCTTAAAATTAGACTCATCAGAGAAGATTACCTTACTCCAGTCCTCTATGGTTCAATCCTTATGGCCTTTGGCAAACTTCAACCTGGCTCTCCTTTGCTTCTCAATGATGAAAGGCTTTTTTCTAGCTTTACATGACATGAGCCCTGCCGAGTCTAGGAGACTGTGCTTGCCATGCACTTCACCCCAGCTGTCTTTTGCCATTCCTTTTGCAGGTCACTTGATGTCATCCTGCGGTTGCTGAGTGATATTCCATAAAGATGACGGTCATTCCAGTCAGTGTAGAGTCGTTTTCGCCCTCTGCCAGTCTGTAACTCTGTTGTCCCCAATGTCTGCTGCTTGACCCTGTTGTAATGGAGTACCATCTTAGAAATTGTAAGGATGGAGGCAACTTGATGCGTATCTCTCTGCTAGTAAAGTCAGAATTCAGCCCTTCTTTTACTCACTCAAGACTTTTCTTTTCAACTCCTTTGGCATGGTTAAAAGTTTTTTTTTCATTCCCACATCTTTTGGGATATTACTAGTACTTGTTTTGCCATCCAGCTTGTCCTATTTCAAGAGGATTATGAACACTGCTTCAGGGTTTTTTGTTATGAATGAGTCACCGTAGGAGGCAAAAACAGAAATACAAGCTAAGTCCAGAAAACCAGAGAAGTTGGCAACTATCAGATTGCAGACCCCTGAACCTATCAACACAACTAGCAGTAGCCGTGGGGGGTTCCTACGATGCCCTAGACCCCTCGATCACAGCCGGAGAATTAAATAGGCCTAAAGAAAGAAAGGGGAAATCTAAACTGCCCCAGAGCAGACCCCAAAGCAATAGGCAGCCCCTAACATATAATGACGGTGAAGCAAGATGAAAACACTAACACAGACAGAAAGATAGACTGAGCAAAGATGGGGCCCAAAACTACCTAGATAGGAAAGGACAGGAAGGCTGCTGTCTGCAATCTGCCAAAACCCTATCAAAGACATAAGCCAACAAGCTGATATGAAAAAGGCCCTGAAGCAGCTAGGCTTCAAAAACTAAATCAGCACTCAGGTATTTTCAGAAGACAGAGCTAAAGGAATTCAGCACACCCCAGCAGGGAATGGCAGAATCCAGAAAAACAAAGCAAAACAAAGTGAAAGCACCAATGCAAAAAGCCGAGCAGCAAACTTAGCTTTAGAGGAGCAGGAATTCAGACTGGTCTCCAAGGATCCCACAGAGAAATCACCCGCAGGGCAGAAGGGCGTCGGCAGCCTTATATCCAGTCAGTAACTCCACTCAGCCAGTTATCATCATCAGCCTCAGGTGTTTGATAATCAGGCTCACTACCTTTCTTTACCAGAAGAGGGAGTTCCTCGGGCCTCAGTAGTGAAGGGGAAAATGAACTCACAACAGTACCTCCCCCTTGAGGAGGGGTCACGAACCCTCAACTACGCCACCAGGGCGATCAGGGTGAGCCCGATGAAAGGCACGCACCAATCTTTTGGCATGAATATCAGAGGCAGAGACCCAGGAATTATCCTCCTGACCATAACCCTTCCACTTAACCAAATACTGGAGTCTCCGTCTAGCCAGATGGGAATCCAGTACTTTCTCTACCTCATATTCCATGTTACCTTCAACCAATACAGGGTCTGGAGGTGCCACCCCCCGGAACAACAGGTTCAACAAACCTCTTCAACAAAGATTTATGGAACACATTATGGATTTTAAATTTGACAGGAAGAGCCAAACGAAAAGAGACTGGATTAATAATCTCCACAATCTTGTAAGGTCCAATAAATCTAGGCTTAAACTTAGGAGAAGCCACCTTCATAGCAATATTTTTTGATGATAACCACACCATATCACCAACCTTAAACTGGGGACCAATGGTCCTATGTCGGTTGGAAAACCGCTGGGCCTTTTCCTGGGAGAGAGATAACTTATCCACCACTTGGTCCCAGATCTGGTGCATTCTCTCCACCACAGTGTCAACACCTGGGCAGGCAGAGGGCTCCACCTGCCCTGAAGAAAATCGAGGATGAAACCCAAAGTTACAAAAAAAAGGTGACATCAAAGCGGCAGAACTAGCTTTATTATTTAAAGAAAATTCGGCCAAGGGCAAAAATGAAACCCAATCATCCTGATCAGCAGAAATAAAACATCTCAAATATGACTCCAAGGTCTGGTTTGTTCTCTCTATCTGCCCATTGGTCTGAGGGTGAAAAGCAGAGGAGAAGGACAACTGAATTCCCAGCCTGGAACAGAAAGTTCTCCAAAATCTAGACACAAACTGGACTCCTCTGTCAGATACAATGTTCTCTGGAATCCCGTGCAAACGAACCACCTGTTGTAAAAACAGGGGCACCAACTCAGAGGAAGACGGCAACTTAGGGAGTGGTACAAGATGAACCATCTTAGAGAACCTATCACAAATCACCCAAATAACAGTCAACCTTTGAGAGACAGGCATATCAGAGATGAAATCCATTGAAATATGGGTCCATGGCCTCTTCGGGACAGGCAAAGGCATCAACAACCCACTAGAGCGAGAACACGATTTAGACCGGGAGCACGTCCCACAGGACTGCACAAAATTCCTGACATCACGAGACAAGGAGGGCCACCAAAAAAACCGACTCACCAGATCTCTAGTACCAAAAATACCTGGATGACCAGCCAAAGCAAAGCAATGAACTTCAGACATCACTCTCTTTTTCCACTGGTCAGGAACATACAACTTTCCACTGGGACAACGCTCAGGTTTGTCCTCCTGGAACTCTTCCAGAGCACGTCTCAAATCGGGCGAGATGGCAGAAAGAACGACCCCTTCGCCTAAGATGGTAGCAGGCTTGGTCACCACAGGAGAATCAGCAAAGAAGCTCCTAGAGAGGGCATCTGCCTTGATATTCTTCGTTCCAGGAAGAAAAGAAACCACAAAATCAAAACATGTAAAAAACAAGGCCCACCTAGCCTGTCTAGGGTTCAAGCGCTAAGCCGACTCTAGGTAAATCAAATTCTTGTGGTCAGTGAGGACCACGACTTGATGCTTAGCTCCCTCCAACCAATGTCTCCACTCCTCAAATGCCCCTTTCATGGTCAACAGTTCCCTATTCCCCACATCATAGTTACGTTCAGATGGAGAGAACTTTCGGGAAAAGAAAGCACAGGGATTCATTTTAGATGTTACAGGATCCTTTTGGGACAAAACAGCTCCTGCACCAATCTCAGAAGCATCCACCTCTACCTGGAATGGAAGTGAGACATCAGGTTGCCGCAAAACCGGGGCGGAGGTGAATCTTCGCTTCAGCTCCTGAAAGGAAGAAACAGCCTCCGGAGACCAATTTAACACATCAGCACCCTTCTTAGTCAAATCAGTCAATGGCTTGGCAATACTAGAAAATTTTGCTATAAATTTCCGATAAAAATTAGCAAATCCCAAAAACTTCTGGAGGGCCTTCAAAGAAGTGGGCTGAACCCAATCGTAAATGGCCTGTACCTTGGCCGGGTCCATTTCAATAGTTGACGGGGACAAAATAAATCCCAAAAAAGAAATCCTCTGTACTCCAAAAAGGCATTTAGATCCTTTGACATACAGGGAATTCTCCCTCAAGATCCGGAACACAGTCCGAATATGTTCCACATGAGAATCCCAATCCTTGGAGAAGATCAAAATATCATCCAGATAGATAATCAAAAATTTATCGACAAAATCTCGAAAAATATCGTTCATGAAGCACTGGAAGACCGAAGGGGCATTAGTGAGCCCAAAAGGCATCACCAGGTACTCAAAATATCCCTCCGGAGTATTAAATGGCATCTTCCATTCATCCCCATGCTTAATGCGAATAAGATTATACGCCCCCCTGAGGTCAAGCTTGGTAAACCAGCAAGCACCTTTAACTCTGGAGAATAGATCAGAAATCAGGGGTAACGGATACTGATATTTAACAGTAATTTTGTTGAGGGCACGATAATCAATACAAGGTCTTAATGATCCATCCTTTTTGGCTACAAAAAAAAACCGGCACCTAAGGGTGACGAGGATGGTCTAATATGACCCTTCTCCAACACCTCCTTAATATAGGATCGCATAGCCTCGTGCTCGGGTACAGATAAATTGAAGAGCCGACTCTTGCGAAATTTACACCCCGGGCTCAGTTCAATTGCACAATCATAACTCCTATGAGGAGGCAGAGACGCAGACTCATTCTCACTAAATACATCATAAAAGTCCGCCAAATAATCAGGAACATCATGCGACTGAGGAGAGGTGGAAAACACCGGAGCCTCACTAAAGGCACACCGACAACCCCAACTCACCACAGACACAGATTTCCAATCCAAAACTGGATTATGAATTTGTAACCAGGGAAACCCCAGAACAATAGTATCATGCAGATTATGCAACACCAAAAATCTGCAATTTTCTTGATGGTCTGGGGCGACCCGCATTACCACCTGGGTCCAAAACTGAGGTTTATTTTTAGCCAAAGGAGTAGCATCAATCCCCCTCAAAGGGATAGGCGTCTGCAGAGGTGTCATCGGAAATCCACAACGTTTAGCAAAATCCAAGTCCATTAGGTTTAGGGCTGCTCCCGAATCCACAAAAGCCTTGGCAGAAAATGTGGACAGGGAGCAGATCAGAGTAATAGCCAGAAGAAACTTAGGTTGAACACCCCCAACAGAAAACGTGTGTGCAAAGCGTCTCTCTCGTTTAGGACAGACAGAAATAATATGCGAGGCATCTCCACAGAAAAAACACAACTTATTACGCCTTCTGAACTCCTGACGCTGCTCTCTGGAAAAAACTCTATCACATTGCATAGGTTCAAACATTTGTTCAACAGGTGGCAACACCTCTCGTGCAGCTTTGCGTTCGCGCAAACGCCGATCAACCTGACATAGAATCGTCAAGACCAGAGGGAACAGGAAATCCCACCATAGTATCTTTTATGGCTTCTGACAACCCCTTCCGAAAGAGAGCAGCCAAGGCATTATCATTCTGGGTAGCAAGTACTGCCCACTTTTGGAATTTTTGACAGTACAATTCTGCAGAATCACGACCCTGGTTCAATGCCAGCAGGGTCTTTTCAGCCTGATCAATGGCATTAGGTTCATCATACAACAACCCCAAGGCCTGAAAAAATGCATTCACATTAGTCAGAATAGGATCATCTGGTTTCAAAGAAAACGCCCTATCCTGGGGATCGCCACACAGCAAAGAGATGACAATTTTAACCTGCTGTGCGGAGCTCCCTGACGAGTTAGGCTTCAAGGCAAAAAATAATTTACAATTATTTTTGAAATTCAAAAATTTAGACCGATCCCCAAAAAATACATCAGGTGTAGGAATCTTTGGTTCAGCAGCATGTGAATGAGCAAGGTAGGTGGAAATTCCTCGCACTTCTGCAGCGAGCTGCTCCACACGATCAGACAATTGCTTTATCTCCATTGAGAGAAAAAAAATTCCCCCTATGGCCTCAGAGATATAGAGGAAAAAATATACACTTTTTTTTTTTTTTACAATTCTTTCCTGCTATTGAGTACCCTAGGATCTGCGGTATGGCGGGTGATTCTGTTATGAATGAGTCACTGTAGGAGGGAAAAACAGAAATACAAGCTAAGTCCAGAAAACCAGAGAAGTTGGCAACTATCAGATTGCAGACCCCTGAACCTATCAACACAACTAGCAGTAGCCGTGGGGGGTTCCTACGATGCCCTAGACCCCTCGATCACAGCCGGAGAATTAAATAGGCCTAAAGAAAGAAAGGGGAAATCTAAACTGCCCCAGAGCAGACCCCAAAGCAATAGGCAGCCCCCAACATATAATGACGGTGAAGCAAGATGAAAACACTAACACAGACAGAAAGATAGACTGAGCAAAGATGGGGCCCAAAACTACCTAGATAGGAAAGGACAGGAAGGCTGCTGCCTGCAATCTGCCAAAACCCTATCAAAGACATAAGCCAACAAGCTGATATGAAAAAGGCCCTGAAGCAGCTAGGCTTCAAAAACTAAATCAGCACTCAGGTATTTTCAGAAGACAGAGCTAAAGGAATTCAGCACACCCCAGCAGGGAATGGCAGAATCCAGAAAAACAAAGCAAAACAAAGTGAAAGCACCAATGCAAAAAGCCGAGCAGCAAACTTAGCTTTAGAGGAGCAGGAATTCAGACTGGTCTCCAAGGATCCCACAGAGAAATCACCCGCAGGGCAGAAGGGCGTCGGCAGCCTTATATCCAGTCAGTAACTCCACTCAGCCAGTCATCATCATCAGCCTCAGGTGTTTGATAATCAGGCTCACTACCTTTCTTTACCAGAAGAGGGAGTTCCTCGGGCCTCAGTAGTGAAGGGGAAAATGAACTCACAACAGTTTTTTATACTTTCCTTCACTAAATAAGATTTGGTTCAGGTGATAACCTAATCAGAAGCACATTAAGTAGAATGAGGTGTACTCTGGTTGGAATTCAACTGATACTGGAATTGAATAGCTGTCAGACATTTAGAGAAGCTTATTTTTATAAAACTGTGCAGTGGTCTCTTAATTTTGCCAGAGCTGTATGTATTCAGATGCCTTGGACCTCACCTATGATCAATGTACAGTGTTTCTGATAGCTCCCCCCTGGGAATTAGCTTTCTGCACTGTTATTTATATTGGACTGTAATGGTATATAAAGATATATATGCATTTTTTGTACTATTAATTAGTGCTAACTGCCATGGTTACTGCCTTTTTCAAGTTATCTATACGTGAATATTTCAATTTTTAAATGTATTCAGTACAATTTATACTTTTTATAAGAAGGTAAGTTTTATATTCTGGGGGGTACATAGGCTCCAGTCTGTTCTCTGACATTGTCCACACTGTGTTGGGAACTTCCCTTATGATCTATATTCCTTACTCATGGTTCTTGCATATTTGTCACATATGTATACTTCTGCCTACCCCTTAATATTTCCAGCCCAAAATACTTTTCAGCACAAATGTGACCTTGTTTCAGAACAAACAGTTTAGATTTTCACATGTGGACTCAGAGATGGAGCAAAAATATGAGCAAAATATTATTAGATACTGAAATGATCCCTGCTTTCTGGAGCATGCTATAAGAAACAATTTAGATTCTCACATGTGGACTCCTGGCTAAAGCACAATATTAGCAGCACAAAAGAGCTATATGCTGAAATGTGCCCTAGTGTCACACGCAAGGAGCAAAAATGATTGATCTACTGGAAGGTTCATTTTAAAGCCGTACAGGATCCTATTTATCTGAACAAACTGACTGACAATCAATAGCCACAATAACTTTGTGAAAATTCATTATCAGTGTCAGGAGTTGTCTATCTGCGCTGCTGCACTGACAAATTGGTGACAAAACCACATATCCGCTATTTATATGGAGAGGGACATGTGACTTTGGCAGCCAATGACACAAACCCTTGTTTCTGGACATTGCCATAATCAAGACACATAAAGTTAAGAGGAAAGGAAAAAAAAGAGTGTGCCGCTCTTCTCATCTCTCCACAACCTCTCCCCTAATCAAACAAGTCCCCCTTGTCCCCTCCACTCATCATACATCACCACTATACTAGCCAAAGTCATAACAAAAGCATTAGTGGAAACCAATGATTTACTGAACTGTGACTGAATTTTGCAGACTATTAGTAAACCAGCTCATGAAATCGAAAACATATCCGAATGTGCTACATTCGTGCCGAATTTGAGATTGGCAAACATTTTCTGAACAAGTTGGTTCATCTCTTGCAGTATATAAGATAGAATAATTTAAGGAAATTCAACTGGAAGATGATCTTTAGTAGATAACTCCACTTATCTGATATATATATACAGTATATATATATCTATATATATATATACTAGATGGTGGCCCGATTCTAATGCATTGGGTGTTCTAGAATATATAGGCAGTTTATTTTTGAAGATTTAATAATAATGCAATAATGCACCCCCCAATCCTGATATGTATGGTTCTCTCACCCCCAATCCTGATATGTATGGTTCTCTCACCCCCAATCCTGATATGTATGGTTCTCTCACCCCCAATCCTGATATGCATGCTTCCCCTCAACCCCCTATCCTGGTATGCATGGTCCCCTGACCTCCCAATCCTGGAATGCATGGTCCTCTCACCCCCCAATCCTGGTATGCATGGTCCTCTCACCTCTCTTTCCTGGTATGCATAGTCTTCTTACTCCCCTTTCGGGGTATGCATGGTCCCCTCACCCCCAATCCTGGAATGCATGATCCTCTCAGCCCCCAATGCTGGTATGCATGGTCCTCTCACCTCTCTTTCCTGGTATGCATCATCCTCTTACCCCCCTTTCGGGGTATGCATGGTCCCCTCACCCCCATTTCTTGGTATGCATGGTCCCCTCAAACCCCATCCTGGTATGTATGCTCACCGTCACCCCCCTTTCCTGGTATGTATGGTCCCCTCACCACCCAATCCTGGTATGCATGGTATCCTCACCCCCCTTTCCTGGTATGCATGGTCCCCTCACCCCCCTTTCCTGATATGCATGGTCCCCTCACCCCCCAATCCTGGTATGCATGGTCCACTTATCCCCCTTTTGGGGTATGCATGGTCCCCTCACCCCCAGTCCTGGTATGCATGGTCCTCTCACCCCTAATCCTGGTATGCATGGTCCCCTCACCGCCAATCCTGATATGCATGGTCTCCTCACATCCCTTTTGTGGTATGCATGGTCCCCTCACACCCCTTTCGTGGTATACATGGTCCCCTCACCCCCCTATCCTGGTATGCATGGTCCCTTCACCCCCCAATCCTGGTATGCATGGTCCCCTCACCCCCCAATCCTGGTATGCATGGTCCCCTCACCCCCCAATCCTGGTATGCATGGTTCCCTCACCCCCTATCCTGGTATGCATGGTCCTCTCACCCCCCGATCCTCCAATCCTGGCATGCATGGTCCCCTCACCCCCCAATCCTGGTATGCATGGTTCAAAAATAATATGAAAAAATAAAAAAAGTTATTCTCACCTTCCGACAGGCTCCTGTCTTCTTTCCACGTGCCCGGTCTTCTTTCTCGCTCTCGCAAAAGTGATGTCATCAGCGGTCTAAGCCGCAAAGCATTACTGGGAACGCAAGGCCGGGCACGTGGAAAGAAGACAGGAGGACGTCGGAAGGTGAGAATAACTTTTTTTAATTTTCTGTTTTTTACAGATTAAGGCCTGCACCTGCTGCTGATTGGTCGTGGCCTGGCGGCCGCGACCAATCAGCGGCAGGCGCAGCTTACCATTACAAACAGCTGTGCCTGTCGCTGATTGGTTGCGGCCTGGCTGGGGGCCTGGCGGCCATGACCAATCAACGGCCCACGATTTCGGTTACAGACACGATACGGCATTTGTATATATAGATAAATATATATACAGGGTGGGTCGTTTATATAGATGCACCTAAATAAAATGGGAGTGGTTGGTGATATCAATTTCCTATTTGTTGCACATTAATATATGGGAGGGGGGAAACTTTTCAAGATGGATGGTGATCATGGCGGCTATTTTGAAGCCGGCCATTTTGGATCCAGCTTTATTTTTTCCAATGGAAAGAGGGTCATGTGATACATCAATCTTATTGAGAATTTCACAAGAAAAACAATGGTGTGCTTGGTTTTAACGTATCTTTTTTCTTTCATGAGTTATTTACAAGTTTATGACCAGTTATAAAATGTGTTCAAAGTGCTTCCCATTGTGTTGGATTGTCAAAGCAACCCTTTTCTCCCACTCTTGACACACTGATAGCAACACCGCAGAAGAAATGGGGTCAGATTCCTTCTAGGAATGCTTGGACATGACACCCATAATGTGGTGATGCACCATCTTGCTGGGAAAACTCATGGAATGTGCCATCTTCAGTGCATAAAGAGGGCAACACATCATCATGTAGCAATTTCAGATATCCAGTGGCATTGAGGTTTCCATTGATGAAGAATGGCCCCATTGTCTTTGTACCCCATATACCACACTGTACCATCAATTATGGGTGTCAGGTCCAAGCATTCCTAAATGAGCAGTTTCCTGGAAAATGGATTGGTCATCATGGGCCAGTTGAATGGCCACCAAGGTCTCCCGATCTGACCCCCTTAGACTTTTATTTGGGGTCATCTGAAGGCAATTGTCTATGTTGTGAAGATATGAGGTGTGCAACATCTGAAAAAACAGATACTGGAAGCCTGTGGTAGAATTTCTTCTGTGGTGTTGCTATCAGTGCATCAAGAGTGGGAGAAGAGAGTTGCATTGACAATCCAACAAAATGGGCAGCACTTTGAACACATTTTATAAGTGGTCATAAACTTGTAAATAACTCATGAAAGAATACTTACGTTAAAACCAAGCACACCATTGTTTTTCTTGTGAAATTCTCAACATGTTTGATGTGTCACAAAACCATCTTCCAAATGAAAAAAATAAAGTTGGATCCAAAATGGCCAACTTCAAAGAGGCCGCCATCGTCATTATCCATCTTGAAAAGTTTCTCCCCTCCCATTCCCATTTTATATAGGTGTATTTATATAAATGGCCCACCCTGTACAGTACATCTATGCAGCACATACATTTCTATATATAGATATATAAATTCATCTCTATATATAGAGGGAGAGATATATCTACTGTATCTGTGAATAGATATTTTTCCCTTTCTCTCCATATACTGTATATATATGGCATATATGGCATGTAAGGCATATATATATATATATATATATATACATACACCTTATATAAAGGATCTTTTTAAATATTTTAACTTTATTAAGACAATATATCTTTTAGCTAAACTATTTTGTTATGTACAATTCCCTGTTCCTCGTACATAAAAAGATAACTACTTTAATAGTTTCTAATGAAAAATTCAGACATCCAGCAGTTGGCTCAAGTTCCTCAATTAGTGTATGCAACATTTATAATTTATTTTCTTCTATCAATCAATTCAATGGTTACTGCAGCTGCTTCTGCTTGGTCTTGAAAATTGATGCTCATGAAATTATAATATTTGTTATGCCATTTCCTCTTAATGAACTGGTCTGATGAGCCCTTTCCTGTACGTATACATGGCTGTATATTACTTGGAATACAGCTTTGTGCTCCCTGGATACTTTCAACAATAATGTCAAATATGAAGAATATTGTGATTTTTCTTCAGATAAAACACCCTGCTAAAAAGCAAAACTTTCAAAATACATTTTTCATCTTCATGCTTGCTATAATATTTTAATAAGAATCACTTTTTTTAAAAGACACAGCTATGTTTCTATAAAGGCTGAATATATATTTCAAGATGCAATGAAAATAAATTTTCTAAAATGTCATAAATATTGCTTATAAAAGATTGTTGTCTTTCAGAAAGCCTTATTTCGTGGGCTGTGGGCCCTGCACACTCCGGTTACAGCACAGGCTCTTTGCTTCGGCCTCAGCCTCTGTAGTTTGTCTGCAGCAAAGACATCACATTACCAGTGATGCAGCCAATTAGTGAGCTCAGAAGTTCTGCCTTTGAGATGGCATGAGCTGCTGATCTTCATGATTGGCTGCAGTGCGATTCTATGATTCTATAATGGAAGTCTTCAAACAGAGGCTGGACAGACATCTGTCTGGGATGATTTAGTGAATCCTGCTTTGAGCAGGGGGTTGGATATATGGCCCAGGAGGTCCCTTCCAACTCTACGATTCTATGATTCTATAATGGAAGTCTTCAAACAGAGGCTGGACAGACATCTGTCTGGGATGATTTAGTGAATCCTGCTTTGAGCAGGGGGTTAGACCATATGGCCCAGGAGGTCCCTTCCAACTCTACGATTCTATGATTCTATAATGGAAGTCTACAAACAGAGGCTGGACAGACATCTGTCTGGGATGATTTAGTGAATCCTGCTTTGAGCAGGGGGTTGGGCCAGATGGCCCAGGAGGTCCCTTCCAACTCTATCATTCTATGATTCTATGATTCTATAATGGAAGTCTTAAAGACAAACGATAGCAAATAGTCATCAAATCATTTTTCTGATGACATATTCCCTTTAAGTGGAATTTCTGTGGCACCTTAGAGCTTCACTCCCTCTCTCTTGTAATCAAGTGGACATGACCACAATAGTCACAGAGAAACATATAGGTCGTCAAAATAAAAAAGATGTATCCCAACCCATTATGAAAAACGAAAAAAGTGGTTTGGTACCGTGTTAGCCAGTAGAAAAAAATATATAAAGTGCTCTCAGTGAGAGAAACAAAATAGGAATCTTGTGGGTATGATACCTTTTAATGGCTAACAAATAATAGTGAATGTTGTTACAAAGCAAGCTTTCGGGACTGCTTACGTCCCTTCATCAGGCTGATATGACAAAATACTTGAAGAAACCTTATTTATATACAGTTTAAAGCACAACATTATGAAACATTAAACATTAAAACCCATTATGACTAATGTAGGTCCCGAACAAACCAAGAGCAAAAAGCCTCATTTTAGATCCATAAAATGAAGCAATCCAGCAAATTTTGGCATAAAATTCATTGTAGTAAAAAGGTGCCGTGGTACAAACTAACCTATGCATCTCTTGGTTTTTACTTGTGTAGCACAATGACATGGACAGACATCATGATTAAAGACAAGTTTGTTCAAAACGCGTGGTGAGATTTACGCCACTATACCATGCTACTGTAGTCTTAAAGACAAACGATAGCAAATAGTCATCAAATCATTTTTCTGATGACATATTGCCTATAAGTGGAATTTCTGTGGCACCTTAGAGCTTCACTCCCTCTCTCTTGTAATCAAGTGGACATGACCACAATAGTCACAGAGAAACATATAGGTCGTCAAAATAAAAAAGATGTATCCTAACCCATTATGAAAAACGAAAAAAGTGGTTTAGTACCGTGTTAGCCAGTAGAAAAAAATATATAAAGTGCTCTCAGTGAGAGAAACAAAATAGGAATCTTGTGGGTATGATACCTTTTAATGGCTAACAAATAATAGTGAATGTTGTTACAAAGCAAGCTTTCGGGACTGCTTACGTCCCTTCATCAGGCTGATATGACAACATTTTTGAAGAAACCTTATTTATATACAGTTTAAAGCACAACATTATGACACATTAAACATTAAAACCCATTATGACTAATGTAGGTCCCGAACAAACCAAGAGCAAAAAGCCTCATTTTAGATCCATAAAATGAAGCAATCCAGCAAATTTTGGCATAAAATTCATTGTAGTAAAAAGGTGCCGTGGTACAAACTAACCTATGCATCTCTTGGTTTTTACTTGTGTAGCACAATGACATGGACAGACATCATGATTAAAGACAAGTTTGTTCAAAACGCATGGTGAGATTTACGCCACTATACCATGCTACTGTAGTCTTTCCTGGCCTTCGTATTTGGATATATTTAACACATTTCCATAAGGAGGAATTTTATCCAAAGAAGTGATTCAATGTATGATAATTTGGATTTAAGACAAAAGAAAGTTGAAACAATAAACAAGTGGCATACCCTTTTAAAAGTAATATATATGAACTCAAAACATACACAGTACTAAAATAGTTGTGTAATTCCTAAGTGGAAAACTTATAATATAAAAAATTGTTTAAATATTAAGTATAACATAATCACAATATTAAAGTATCTGCCATTATTATATACCTCTACTAAATAAAGAAGTGTTAATATATTGAAATGCTTGTTAATAGATTGTAGAAAGAGCTTAAAGGCATGATTTGGATTACAAATATAGATAGCTTTTTTTGCACATCAGGAATTCTAAACATGCATACTAATTTCCTAAGGGATTTGCAGTAACTAAATAGAATAATGATGTGAATTAGAACATCAGGTATAATCATGGTGACTTGAACTATATTATTTAAAAAACTGCCACATGGATTTTAGGGCAGTCTTTATTTTTTGCATAGAAAGATTGTTATATAAATTAGGATATACTGCCAAGTATTTTGTGTGTTAATTATTTTTTGTATATTCAT
This sequence comes from Dendrobates tinctorius, assembly GCF_039654945.1. Lineage (NCBI taxonomy): Eukaryota > Metazoa > Chordata > Amphibia > Anura > Dendrobatidae > Dendrobates > Dendrobates tinctorius. Next base: position 10,575,407 of record NW_027361693.1, read on the forward strand.
TATCTTTAAACACATGAGTTCAAAATTGATAAAGCTTTTCAAGACCTCATCCACTGCTTGTGAAAAAATATTTTACAATTCACAGCATGAAAGTTCTGCTGAAGAATGTAATACATATTTCAGCTTCTTAAATACATAAAGTGAAATTTAAGGTTCTGAAATTCATGAAATGCAATCTTCAACAATATTAAAAACATAAAATGTTGCATAAAAACACAGCATACACAACACTTTCTGTTAACTTTAACCCCTTAACGTCCAATGACAGAGTCCATTATTGGATTCCTCCCTGTTTGGTTTGGGCGCCAGCAATGAGCCCGCACCTTTTCCAGCACATGACAGCTGATCTGATTAACTGACATGTGCTGGGAACAGCCGCAGGTGGAATCGTCATTTACCCACAGCTGTTAACATGTTAAATGTCACTGTCAAACTCTGACAGCGGCATTTAACAAGCACGCGCAGGAAGCGCATCATTACCTCCTCCCATCGGCACCCATGTCACATGACCACGAGTCGCTGATGGGATGGCATGACAACCCAGGGTCAGCAGGAGACCATTGTAGTTGTCAATGCTGGATCGCTATGAGCATCGCTTGCTGTTTGGCACTCATAGCAAGAGAGCATATCTTCTACATAGAGCAGAGCTGCAGCCCTGCCCTATGTAGCAGAGGTGATCGGACAACTACATACTCAGATTTAGATCTCGTCCCAAGGTCTCAGGAGATGAGATCTGAATCTGAGCAATCGCTGCCCCTAGTGGCCAATTTCCCGGAGGCCACTGCATCGCAGCAATGGAGCTGCTGGGGCCTCCGGGCTTTGAGGAAATGCTGGCAGAGCCCCGACGCTGCACAAAGAGCCACCACCGCCACCGCTGCCCCCCAGCACAGAGCCCCCACGCTGCACAAAGAGGAGCTGCTGCCGCCCCCAGCACAGAGACCTGCAGAGAGCACCGCTGCCACAATGAGGTAATAAGGGGATACTCCACTTACACCTTCCCTGTGAGATGCTCTCTCCCTTCGTCATCAGGACCACTCCCCCCACCATATGCAGATTGGTCCGCACCCACCCTATAAGATGACACCCGGCGTATAAGAAGACCCCTGACTTTTAATAAGATTTTATATTTTAACTGGAAAAGTTTGAAGGTCATCTTATATGCCCAGTTGTCTTGTACTAAGGAAAATACGGTATTTAAATAATTAAAAAAACAACTAGGGTTCCCCCCATTTTTGACAACCAGACAAGCTAAAGAGACAGCTGGTAAGGGGCCATGGATATTGGCACCCCCAGCCTAAAAATACAAGCCCACAACATCCCTAGAATAGGCACATCTACTAGATACACCAATTCTGCCATTTTGTCCTGTTATTACCACTTGCCCTATGGGGTGGCAATTAGAGTTCATATTTATGATTGTCTTTCTAGCAACCAGTCCAGAAAGTGTGTGTATATGTGTTTGTGCGTGTGTGTGTGTAAAAAAATACATTGAATTGTCTGTGAAAACTGAAATCCCACATTTCCAAGGTTACCACAATCAATACCAAATTACCTGTATTGTACTGCCATTTATAAAAAAAAGTGTCTTTAGCTTCATTAGATCATAGCCAAAATTCTTCATTGCAAAAAAACTCCCATATCAGTTCAAGGCACATAATGCAAACATTTTTGTAAAACTAAATTCATGGTGTTCCATGCAAGAAATTTTCACTAATTACTATCTGTATAATTTTTTAACCCCTTAGTGACAGATCCAATTTGGTACTTAATGACCAAGCCAATTTTTACAATTCTGACCATTGTCACTTTATGAGGTTATACGTCAGCTCTGGAATGCTTCAACGTATCCCACTGATTCTGACACTGTTTTTTCGTGACATATTGTACTTCATGTTAGTAGTAAAATTTCTTTGATATACTTTAACTTGCATTTATTTATGAAAAAATAGAAATTTAGCAAAAATTTTGAAAATTTTGCAATTTTCAAACTTTTTATTTTTGTACCCTTAAATCAGAGAGTGGTGTTACACAAAATAGCTAATATATAACATCTCCAACATGTCAACTTTACATCAGCACAATTTTGGAAGCATAATTTTTTTGGTTAGGATGTTATAAGGGTTAAAAGCTGACCAGCGATTTCTCACTTTTCCAGCAAAATTTACAAAACCATTTTCTTTAGGGACCACCTCACATTTGAAGTGAGTTTGATGGGGTCAATATAACAGAAAATACCCAAAAGTGACACCATTCTAAAAACTCCACCTCTCAAGGTGCGCAAAACCATATTTAACAAGCTTATTAACCCTTCAGGTGCTTCACACAAACTAAAGCAATGTGGAAGGAACAAATGAACATTTTACTTTTTTCACAAAAAATTTCTTTGGAATCATTTCTTTTATTTTCACAGGGGTATCAGGAGAAAATGGACAACAAAATTTTCTTTGCAATTTCTCCTGAGTATGCCAATATCCGGTATGTTGGGGAAAGCCACTGTTTGGGCGCATGGCAGGGATCAGAAGGGATGCAGCACCGTTTGACTTTTTGAATGCAAAACTAGCTGGAATCAATGGGGGCACCATGTTATGTTTGGATACCCCCTGATGTTCCTAAACAGTGGAACCCCCTCAATTCTATCTATAACTCTAACCCCAACACATACCTAACCCTAATCTCAACCCTAACCATAACCACAACCCTAACCTTAAAACACCCTTAACACTAATCCCAACCCTAAGCGTAATCCCAACCTTAACCACAGCCATAACCCTAAACACAGCCCTAACCCTAGCCCAACCATAACTTTAGCTCAAACCCAACTTTAACCTAACCCTAACCCTAGCCCAACCCTAAGCCTAGCCCAATCATAACTTTAGCCCAACTCTAACCCTAGCCCCAACCCTAAGCCTAGCTCAACCCTAACCCTAGCCCAACTCTAACCCTAACTCTAGCCCAATCCCAGCCCAAGCCCCAACCCTAACCCTAGCCCAATTCTAACACTAATGGAAAAATGGAAATACATTTTTTTCTTTTATTATTTTTACTTAACTAAGCGGGTGATAAAGGGGGATTGATTTACTATTTTTTATTTTGATCAATGTGATAAAGTCTATCACAGTGTTCAAAATGAACCAATAGGAAAAATTTCCTATTGTTGCCGTATGCCAGCTGGCAGATTTCGGCAGGTGCACTGCGCATGCGCCCGCCATTTTCTTCCTGGAAGGAAACATCACGGTAGGATGCAGGAGGGTCCAGGAAAAATGGAAGAACCAGAGGGAGATCGGGTAACCCCATTTCTCTCTACTCTGATGTGTAGAGAGAAATTAAATTGGAAATCGGACTTTTTTTTGCAGTTGCCGTTATTCCATGAATAACGGTGATGGCAACACTGGGGTCAGTAAAAACCAACCTGAATCATGTTCTCCGGGGTCTTGGCTACCCCCTGAAAATTTTAGAAGCTGGGGGCACTGTACACATATTTCTCAGGGACATTATAAAGAGGCACCGAGGCATAAGTACCCTTAACTGCCGCCGTTAAAGGGGCAGTGGCAGTCATTAAGGGGTTAAGTTACATTTTTTGTGCCCCTATTTGAGGTGAATTTCCCTGGTAGGACTATGTTCAGGGATGTCAACAAAGGGCAAAAACTGATTTAAAGAAAACCATTTGACTTTGATTATTCCCAATTTTCGATAGGTCTCTGTTTCCCCATCCTTTTTGTCATGTATATGATATTTTTAGGGTATCTACTGACTTTCCCTGGTAAGAACCTGCAATAGATTGAGTCCATGTGCAGGTCTCAAAAACTGTAATTTAGTAAACAAATATTCTTGGGATTTAATTAATTCAATCTTCTTAAAGAAATAAATCTTTATTCTTGACTAACTTGTTATTGATTTTTTCAGTCAGGTGAAGTTACCCTGCACAGCATTGGGACCCTACCCAGACATACAAGGTCCATGTTACATGAACCTGGATATGGAGGAGTAGGGGAGCAGCAGTGAGTGTATGTGGAGGTTGAAATGCAGTTAGAACATGCAGAAAACAGGGCTGACAGTAAAAAATAAAATGATAATGACAGTTGAAATGTAGACTAATGCTTTCTGTGGGGTGTGGAAATTGAGCTGTGTGCTAGAATTCTTGTGGAATCACAGATGTATAAATACCATGGACAAATGGATAGCCATGCTCTTAGACCATCACTATAAAAGTAAAATTGATAATTTTTTTGATGTCTTCCAAAACTAAGTTTAAATTGACATTTTACCAAAGTAAGCTGTGTTCTCTGTTCAGTGTATCTCTTCCTGAGAGGATGCCTGTTGACCACATGTCTAACCACATTGATCCATGTAAAATGAGCACTCTGTGTAAAGTCAGCAGTCCAATGTGTCAGCAAAACAGCTACAATAACCAAGGCAGCATTGATTAAGGTATATATGACATGATGGACCAGATATTTTATTTACCGGAGCATTAACCTGGTGCACAACAACAAACAGAAACGCACTTCCAGTACAGCTAGGTTCACTCATACCGTACTGTGTTCTTTTTCCAGTAAATTCCCATAGCTCTGACCCCCTGGATATCTGACTAAGGAGATTGGATCAGTGGCAAGAGCTGGCACACTTTGCTATTGCTGTCCTGCCACGACCATGTTGGACAGCATGGTGGCTCAGCGGTTGGCACTGTGGCCTTGCAGGGCTGCGGTCATTGTTTCAAATTTCACCGAGGACAACATCTGCAAGGAGTCTGTATGTTATCTCCATATTTGCACGGGTACTCGTTTCCTCCCACATTCCAAAGACATACTGATAGGGAAATTAGATTGTGAGCCCCATTGGGGACAGCGATGATAATCTATCTAAAACACTGTGGAATTTGATGCTATAATTCTAATGTTCAGCCTCCAGTGTTTTGTCAGAAAGAGGAGTACAGCTGGTGGCTTTGTCACATACAAGTTGTCGAGAATATCCTTGACAAGTGAAAAACTACATGCTAAGTTTCATTCACCAAGGTTTGATGCCTATGATTATATCAACCATATAATTGGCCTTTCTCCCTATCCGTTGTCTGTCTTCTTTGCTGTTCTGTTGTTGTGAGAACCCATAGTCTATGCCTTTTAAGCCGTCTACTCCTGATATGTCATGTTTTGAATACTGCTGCTCTCAAGGCTGCTATTGATGCAGTGTTTGACATCTCCTTGCCAGACCTGTCATATTTATCTACCATGTGTCTTCTGCCATCACCACTGCAAAAACATTGTCTGTTTTTATAATTTAAGTAGTGTAAAAATTCTGGTACTATACTATATTGTTATATTGGCTTTTTATGACCACCTTTTACCATCAATTTTCCTTTAGCCAGATAGGGTGAGGTCACTTGGACATTCATAAGGCTGTGTTTGTTTCAAACAGCTCAAAAAGAGCAATACTAGGAGACCTCAGTGTGTTTTACAAGTCTTTTCCTAGCAATTAGAAGCTTTGCAGTATTAATTAAAGGCTTTAGGGTATGTGCAATATGAAGTATAGTGTGGCAATATCGTGAGGTGCTCAAATAGGTCGCCCAAACCAATTGTGCAAAAAGTAGAAAACTTGGCACGCAACTTAGAATATCTTTTCAAATGCTTTTATTATAGCAGTCTACCAAAATGTTTCGGTCCTACATAGACCTTCATCAGTCCTACTGCTTAATACAGAAGGAGAATAGAAGAATGTGCAAGAGTAGTAGGCTCTTGTATAGGCACAAGGTTGATTTAGCTCGATTCGAGAGTCTCATATAGTGGCACACGTGGCTGTATAGGCTCAGTTTATGGTAGCCTGGGTAGCCTGGTACAAAGTCGCAGTATAAGTGTAGTATGACTTGGTCTATTTAAATGTATAAAGCCTGGTATTGGATTGTGATTAAAGTACTATACGAGTGCAGTAAGGCTTTCTCTTTTTGTTATGTGTAAAGCCTGGTATTAGGCTGGGGCATAAGCATAGGGAACACTAAGACCGGTATATTCTGTGGGTCTAATAGTAGAAGTGGTGCTCATTAGTTAACCCCTTCACTACCAAGGGTGGTTTGCATGTTCATGACCGGGCCAATTTTTACAATTCTGACCACTGTCCCTTTATGAGGTAATAACTCTGAAACGCTTCCATGGATCTCGGTGATTCTGACATTGTTTTCTCGTGACATATTGTACTTCATGTTAGTGGTAAAATTTCATTCAAATATCTTGTGTTTATTTGTGAAAATAAACCCAGAAATTTGGCAAAAATTTTGAAATTTTCGCAATTTTCCAACTTTGAATTTTTATGCTCTTAAATCACAGAGATACGGCACACAAAAAACTTAATAAGTAACATTTTCCACATATTTACTTTACATCAGCACAATTTTGGAACCAAATTTTTTTTTTGTTAGGAAGTTATAAGGGTTAAAAGTTGTTTTTTTGCAACACCATTTTATTTTTACGGACCACATCACATTTGAAGCCACTTTGAGTGGTCTATATGATAGAAAATACCCAAAAGTGACACCATTCTAAAAACTGCACCCCTTAAGGTGCTCAAAACCACATTCAAGAAGTTTATTAACCCTTCGGGTGCTTCACAGGAATTTTTTGAATATTTTTAAAAAAATGAACATTTAACTTTTTTTCACAAAAAAAATACTTCAGGTTCAATTTTTTTTATTTTACCAAGGGTAACAGGAGAAATTGGACTGCAAAAGTTATTGTGCAATTTGTCCTGAATACGCTGATACCTGATATATGGGGGGAACCACTGTTTCGGTGCATGGCAGAGCTCAGAAGGAAAGGAGCGCCGTTTGACTTTTTCAATGCAAAACTGGCTGGAATTCAGATCGGATGACATGTCACGTTTGGAGAGCCCCTGATGTACCTAAACAGTGGAAACCCCCCACAAGTGACTCCATTTTGGAAACTAGACCCCCCAAGGAACTTATCTAGATGTGTGGTGAGAACTTTGAACCCCCAAGGGCTTCACAGAAGTTTATAACGTACAGCCGTACAATTAAAAAATCATATTTTTTCCACAAAGATATTTTCACCCTCAATTCTTATTTTTCCAAGGGTAACAGGACCCTAAAAGTTATTGTGCAATTTGTCCTGAGTACGCTGATACCCCATATGTGGGTGTAAATGACTATTTGGGCACATGGCAGAGCTCGGAAGGGAAGCAGCGGCATTTGACGTTTTTGGCTGGAATTGAGATAGGACACCATGTCGCGTTTGGAAAGCCCCTGATGTGCCAAAACAGTGGAAACTCCCCACAAAGGACACTATTTTGGAAACTAGACCCCCTAAGTAACTTATCTAGATGTGTGGTGAGCACTTTGAACCCCCAAAGGCTTCACAGAAGTTTATGATGTCCGGGCGTGAAAATAAAAAAAATCGTATTTTTTCCAGAAACATGATCATTTAGTCCCCAATTTTTTTATTTTCCCAAGGGTACCAGGAGAAATTGGACCCCAAAAGTTGCTGTCCAATTTGTCCTGAATATGCTGAAACCTCTTATGTGGGAGAAAACTACTGTATGGCCACACGTCGGGGCTCGGAAGGGAAGGAGCGACGTTTTGGAATGCAGACTTTGATCGAATGGTCTGCGGGTGTCATGTGCGTTTGGAGAGCCTCTGATGTGCCTAAACTATTCAAACTCCCCACAAGTGACCCCATTTTGGAAACTAGACCCCCACGGTACTTATCTAGATGTGTCGTGAGCAATTTGAACCCCCAAGTGCTTCACAGACGCTTATAACGTCCAGGCGTGAAAATAAAAAGATCATATTTTTTTCCCACAAAAATGATATTTTTGCCCCAAATTTTTTATTTTCCTAAGGTCAACAGGAGATATAGGACCTCAAAAGTTGTTTCGCAATTTGTCCTGAGTAGGCTGATACCCCATATGTGGGGGTAAAACTTTGTTTGGGCGCATGACAGAGCTTGGAAGGGAAGGAGCACCATTTGACTTTTTCAACGCAGAATTGGCTGGAATTGAGATCAGATGCCATGTTGCGTTTGGAGAGCACCTGATGTGCCCAAACAATGGAAACCCCCAATTGTAACTCCAACTCTAACCCCAACACACCCCTAACCCTAATCTCAGCCCTAACCCTAGCCCTAACCCTAACCCTAGCCATAACCCTAGCCCTAACCCTAGCCCTAGCCCTAACCCTAACCCTAGCCCTAGCCCTAACCCTAACCCTAGCCATAACCCTAGCCCTAACCCTAGCCCTAACCCTAACCCTAGCCCTAACCCTAATGGGAAAATGGAAATAAATACATTTTTTTAATCTTATTATTTTCCCTAACTAAGGGGTTGATAATGGGGGGTTTGATTTACTATTTATGGCGGTTTTAATATTTGCCAGCTGTCACACGCTAAAAGACGCTTTTTATTGTAAAAATAGTTTTTGCATCACCACATATTGAGAGCTATAATTTTTCCATATTTTGACCCACCGAGTCATGTGAGGTCTTATTTTTTGCGGGACGAGTTGACATTTTTATTAGTATCATTTTCGGGCACGTGACATCTTTTGATCACTTTTTATTCTGATTTTTGGGACGCAGAATGAACTAAAAACAGCGTTTCATGAATTTCTTATGGGGGTGCATTAACACCGTTCTACGTGTGGTAAAATTGATAAAGCTGTTTTATTCTTCGGGTCAGTATGGTTACAGTGATACCTCATATATGTCTTTTTATGTTTTAGCGCTTTTATGCAATGAAATCAATTTTATTTAAAAAATAATTATTTTTGCATCGCTTTATTCTGCAAGCTATAACTTTTTGATTTTTTTGCTGATGACGCTGAGTTGTGGCTCGTTTTTTGCGGGACAAGATGATGTTTTCAGTGGCACCATGAATATTTATGTGCGTCTTTTTGATTGTGCGTTGTTGCACTTTTTGTTCGGCAGTATGATCATAAATCATTATTTTTTGCTTAGTTTTTTACTTTTATTTTTGTAGGGGTTTGCTAAAGGGGTTAAATAATGGGACAGTTTTATAAGGTGGGTCATTACGGACGCGGCAATACCAAATATGTGTACTTTTATTGTTTTTTTTATTTCCAAAAAATGAATTTATTAGGGAATATTTTTTTTCATTTATTTAGCGATTTTTAAAAAAATATTTTAACACTTTTTTTAACTTTATTAGGTTGTCCCAGGGAGGACATCACTTTTCTGTGATAGATCCCTGATCTGTCACATCACAGATCACTGTGACAGATCAGCGATCTGTCATAGGCATAGATGCAGACTTCCTAATGCCTGCGCTTTGCAGGCACTGAGGAAGTCAGCTCCCTGCAGGCCCCCCGAAGGTCCCCGTCACCATCTTGGATTCGGGGACCTGCAGGGATGGAGCCCCCCGCAGCAGCGCTGCACATTTAAATAGACCAAGTCATACTACACTTATACTGTGACTTTGTACCAGGATACCCAGGCTACCATATACTGAGCCTATACAGCCACGTGTGCCACTTAATGAGACTCTCGAACTGAGCTAAATCAATCTCATGCCTTTACAGGAGCCTTCTACTCTTGCACGTTCTTCTGTTCTCCTTCTGTATTAAGCAGTTGGACTGATGAAGGTCTATGTAGTACAGAAACATTTTGGTAGACTGCTATAATAAAAAGTTATTTGAAGAGATATTCTAAGTTGAGTGCCAAGTTTTCCACTTTTTAGAGTATGTGCACACATTGCAGATTAGCCTGCAGAATTTTCTGTAGAGAATCTGCATCTTTTGGCAGAAAACGCAGGGAAAAACACTTGCATTTTTCATGAAGAATTGATGGGGAGTTCCTGCAGCTTTGAATGTGTTTTTGCTGTGTGGACTTGTTTGGTGTTACTGGGAATGGATTTGGGTGAACATTCTCCTTTGTGTTTCTGGAGGAGAAAGAGAGAGATATTTTTATGTGCCAGACTGGAAAACGCTGCTGCAGATCCGCAAAAAGGATTCACATGCTGCGGATAAAAACCCGCTGCAAATCTGCATGGATTTTTCCACAGCATGTGCACAGCAATTTTTCATTTACCACTGACTAACATTGCATGTGCACTATACTGCGGATTTCATGCAATTCTGTGTGTAAAAAAAATGCTGCGGATCCACATGAAAATCTGCAACATGTGCACATAGCCTTACAGTAATGACATCCATGGCAAATTTATTTATCTCCAATTAAAATTTTTGGGGAAAATCCTGTGAAGCTAGCGAATTCAAATTTCAAAATTTTCACTCATTTCTAATATTCACCAAATAGAGTCAGAAATGTTAGGCCTATGAAAAAAATGAGAAATCATCTGACTTCTTGCAAGAACACTATGTCCACTGTTACGCAAACCTTATACTGTGTATTGAATTTATGTTATTAAAGGAAAGGTCTGATCACCATTTTTACATCATCAACCTGTTTAAAAAAGTTCACAAAATTAGTGTTACCCATCTGAGTTCATAGAAACTTGAATCCCAAAGCCTACAGATGTTATTTAAAAAATTCTGTTATCAGAAAAATCTGGTACTGTTCAATCCCGAATTGACTTCATATACATCTTTTTCATTTTTCCCTGTAACTTTATATTTGCCAATTTTTTCACAGAAACCATGTATTTTTATCAAACATGCTATAGAGTTTGAATTCATATCAATAATACATTCATACATTATCTCTGCCAACCAAAGAACAAAAGAGTATGAGAAGTAAATAAAATATGAATACCATAATGTGAGAGTTGATTTGGCTTCAGCACCCCATTTTTATGCCTTGTACTCAGAGATATTCTGAGATAATACATATAATTTATAAATATTTTCTTGTACTATATCAAGATGGCAGGGATAGTTTTTCTAGGGATTATAATTGATGACCCATTCTTAGGATTTCTTAGGATACAGATGTTATCAATGTTTGATGAGAGGTAGTAAAATCCTTGTAGAACAGAGGCAGCAAATGAACTGGCCTGAAAGCTGTACGATAGAATAGCAGTTAATTTAGTGAGTCTGAGATTCATTACTAAACACACAAAAGCATATGCCTATGTAGGTAACTTAGGAGACAGAGGACTCAGTCAAAAACCAAAGCTACTTTATTCAGGTGGTGATATATATATATATAGTGATGAAAAGAAAAAAAGGTAATAGAAGTAAAATGCATATATATTTATATGACATTTATATGACTGACATATACAGTAGATCTTTATGGACTACTTTAGTTCTGGCAAAACTTCCATTTTTACTTTATTCATTTTATGGTATAATATGTCACAATAATTATGTAATATTTGTAGTATACATTATATTGTAATAGTCTGAATGTCTGGATATGCTATAAAAGCTATATTTTCTACTATTTGATTACGCTGTATTATGTTGTGAGTTCATTTTCCCCTTCACCGGTGAGGTCTGATGAACTCCCTCTTCTGGTGAAGGAGGGTAGTGAGGCTGATTGCCAGGCACCTGGGCAGGATGATGATGACTGGGTGACGGGAGTTACTGACTGGATATAAGGCAGCCGACGCCCTTCTGCCTTGCTGGTGATCTCTCTGAGGGATTCTAGGAGACCAGTCTGATTCCTGCTCCTCAAAAGCTAAGTTTTCTGCTCTACTTTTTGCATTTGTGTTTTGGTTTTGTTTTGCCTTGTTTTCCTTGATTTCTGCCATTCCCTGCTGGGGTGAGCTGAATTCCTTTTTGCTCTGTCTTCAGAAAATACCTGAGTGCTGATATAGTCTTTTTGAGGCCTAGCGTCTTCAGGGCTTTTTTCCCTATCAGTTGTTGGCTCTTGTTTTGATAGGGTTTTGGCGGATTACAGACAGCAGCTTTTCTATCCTGTCCTATCTAGTTAGCTTGGGCCCCATCATTTGCTCAGCCTATCTTTCTATCTGTGTGAGTGTTTTTTCAACTTGCTTCACCGTCATTATATGTTGGGGGCTGCCTATTGCTTTGGGGTCTGCTCTGGGGTAGTTTAGATTTCCCTTTCTGTCTTTAGGCTATGTAGTTCTCCGGCTGTGATCGAGGGGTCTAGGGCACCGTAGGAACCCCCCACGGCTACTGCTAGTTGTTGTTGATTGGTTCAGGGGTCTGCAATCCGATAGCTGCCAACGTCTCTGGTTTTCTGGACATAGCTAGTATTTCTGTTTTTGCCTCCTACGGTGACTCATTCATAACAGTATTCTATAGCAACTATTTCGAAAATTGATGAGACACTTTATGAATGATTACATGTTTTGGTCAATCATTGATAAATGGTTACAATTAATGCTGATTTTTGCATGTTTATAATTGAAGGTTGCAGCAGTCTCTAAATGAATGTTAAATTTTTCTTTGCTATATAGTGGTGCGAAGCACAGGAAAAAAATTATTGCAAGATAAAAATATCCAATGCATGCAGTCTTCTTTCCATGGCCTGCCAGTAAAATGATTAATACAGTTCAAGGAAGAAAAATAATAAATAGCTAGACACTAGAGTTGAGCGAAACGGGTCGGTCAAAATAAAAAATAACTGACTTTAGCTAAAGTCGGGTTTCGCCGATCGAAACCAGACCATAGCGTGAAGTTGACCATGAGGTCACCGATCAGAGCGCCAAAGTCGCATTTCAAATAATGCTTCCAGCGCCTTTTCTCAGTCAATGATGGAGGACGCACTGTGGGCAACGCGATGACATGCGCAGCGACCACCACCATCTTAGAGAAGCGCATTGAAGTGATTGACTGGCTTTGTGTGGTGTCACAGTGGGTATAAAAGGCAGTGACCAACGACCACCATCTTACTTCTGCCGATCTTACAATAGGGAGAGCTGCTGCTGCTGATTCTGAATAGAAAGAGCGTTAGGCAGGGAAGAAGAAAAAAAACTAAACTGCTTCTGCTGCTAGCGCTTTTCACTGTACCGTTAGTGTGCAGTGAAAGGGGAGGATTTTTGCTCTGTGCAGCAGCGCTGGTGATGATTAGGCTGCCTTTTAAGGCTACCTGCTAGCTGCATCGCTGTGTGCACACTGCTGTTCAAATTGCTTTTTTAAAGCACTCCAACATTTATTATTTTGTTCTGGTCAGTTACCGAGCGTTCATTATTTCACACACCGTATAGCAGTGTACGCTCCTCACACACTACCGTGTACCGGCTGGTATCACGGACAAATAGAAGCTATCTGAGTGTGACTCTGGAGAAAAAAGCCGAGGAGTTTTTCCATTTTTCCAGACATACACCTTATAGAGCTGTCCACTTTTCAAACAGTTTTGTATATCTGCTGTTTGATAACGGTCAAAACTATACTGAGACAGCATGTGTCAGTCCATATAAAAATAGACGGAGATTGACAATTTTCCATAAACACACCGCATAGCGGTGTACGCTTCACACACACTACCGTGTACCGGCTGGTATCACGGACAAATAGAAGCTATCTGGGTGTGACTCTGGAAAAACAAGCCGAGGAGTTTTTCACATTTTTCCAGACCTACACTTATAGAGCTGTCCGCTTTTCAAACAATTTCGTATATGTGCTGTTTCATCACGGTCAAAGCTAGACAGAGACAGCGTGTGTCAGTCCGTATACAAATAGACGGAGATTGGCAATTTTCCATACACACACCGTATAGCGGTGTACACTCCTCACACACTACCATGTACCGCCTTGTATCACAGACAAATAGAAGCTATCTGTGTGTGACTCTGCAAAAACAAACAGAGGAGACTTTCCATTTTCAAGACCCACACCTTAGAGAGCTCTCTGCTTTTCAAACAGTTTCGTATATCTGCTGTTTGATATCGGTCAAAACTAGACAGAGACAGCGTGTGTCAGTCCATATAAAAATAGATGGAGATTGACAATTTTCCATACAGACACCGTATAGTAGTGTACGCTACTCACACACTACCATGTACCGGCTGGTATCACGGACAAATAGTAGCTATCTGGGTGTGACTCTGGAAAAAGAAGCCAAGGAGTTTCTCCATTTTTCCAGACCTACACCTTATAGAGCTGTCCGCTTTTGAAACAGTTTTGTATATGTGCTGTTTGATATCGGTCAAAACTAGACAGATACAGTGTGCATCAGTCTATATACAAATAGACGGAGATTGACAATTTTCCATACAGACACCATATAGCGGTGTATGCTCCTCACACACTACCGTGTACCGGCTGGTATCACGGACAAATACAAGCTACTGTGTGTGACTCTGGAAAAAACAAGCCGAGGAGATTTTCCATTTTTCCAGATCTACACCATAGAGAGCTGTCCACTTTTCAAACAGTTTCCTATATCCGATGTTTGATAACGGTCAAAACTAGACAGAGACAACGTGTGCCACCAATCCGTATAAAAATAGACGGAGATTGGCAATTTTCAATACACACATCGTATAGCGGTGTACTCTCCTCACACACTACCGTGTACCGCCTTGTATCACCGACAAATTAAAGCTATCTGTGTGTGACTCTGGAAAAAAAAAAACAAGGAGATTTTCCATTTTTTCAGACCTACACCTTAGAGAGCTGTCCGCTATTCAAACAGTTTCCTATATCTGTTGTTTGATAACGGTCAAAACTAGACAGAGACAGCATTTGTCAGTCCGTATAAAAATAGACGGAGATTGACAATTTTCTATACACACCGTACACCAGTGTACGCTCCTCACACACTACCGTGTGCTGGCTGCTATCACGGACAAATACAAGCTATCTGTGTGTGACTCTGGAATAAAAACAGAGGAGATTTTCCATTTTTCCAGACCTACACCTTATAGAGCTGTCCACTTTTCAAACAGTTTTGAATATCTGCTGTTTGATTTCGGTCAAAACTAGACAGAGACAGCACGTGTCAGTCCGTATACAAATAGACGGAGATTGACAATTTTCCATACAGACACCGTATAGCGGTGTACGCTCCTCACACACTACCGTGTACCGTTTTGTATCACGGACAAATAAAAGCTATCTGTGTGTGACTCTGGAAAAACAAGCCGAGGAGATTTTCCATTTTTCCAGAACTACACCTTAGAGAGCTGTCCGCTTTTCAAACAGTTTAGTATATCTGCTGTTTGATGACGGTCAAAACTAGACAGAGACAGCGTGTCAGTCCGTATAAAAATAGACGGAGATTGACAATTTTCCATACACACACCATATAACGGTGTATGCTCTTCACACACTACCGTGTACCAGCTGTTATCACGGACAAATAGAAGCTATCTGAGTGTGACTCTGGAAAAACAAGCCGAGGAGATTTTCCATTTTTCCAGACCTACACCTTAGAAAGCTGTCCGCTTTTCAAACAGTTTCGTATATGTGCTGTTTGATCATGGTCAAAACTAGACAGAGACAGCATGTGTCAGTCTGTATACACATAGATGGAGATTGACAATTTTCCATACAAACACCGTATAGAGCTGTCTGATTCTCCAACAGTATTGTATATCTGACGTTCGCATTACAGTCACATCTATACAGAGTCAGCGTGTGTGTGTGACACTCCGTAAATACATATTTGGAGATTGTTAGTTACACAAAAAACATATACAGCTGTACACTTCTGATATAGTTCCGTATATCTGCTTGTTGGATTACGGTCAAATACATACTGTGAGAGCGTCTGTGACTAACAAAATATATGCGTAGATTTAATTTTTTTAATACACCTTACACAGGTGGATGCTCCTCATACAGTACCATCTCTCTGCTGGTAATTTTAGTTCATTTTCCCAAACATGAGGAAGTATGGTGGAAGAGTCCACTGACGTGGGCAGGGGGGCGCAGCTGGTACTGATGGTGGTGGTGCCTCGGCTGGTTCTGGCAAAAGCACAAAGGCAGCTAAGGCAGGAGGTGTTGAGCCTGCGTCATCGTCTGGCCCAAGAAGGCCTGTAAGATTGCCTTTTCTTGGAGTAGGAAAACCGCTTTTAAAGTCGTAGCATCAGGAACAGGTTTTGGCGTACATTGCCGAAACAGCCACCAGCTCTATTACCTCCTTTTCTGAACGTTCGAAACCTGCAAGCACGGAGTCATCAGTGCAGGGTTCTGGTAAAGAATAACACCTTTCCTTGTGTCTTTCACCTCCATCAAAATTTAAGGATGCAGCAGCCCACACTTCAGATTACTCTATGAATCTGTTTTCACAGACCATGCCTGGGTTATCCAGTCAAATCCTGAAATCCCCAGTCCAAGATGAATCTGACATGGAGTGCACTGATGCACAGCCACTGCTAGATGATTCTGCTGGTACATTGACCCAGAGCACTACATTGCCCTGGCAGTCTATAAAGCCAGAATCTGACCCTGATGAAACTCAGGTGCCCCTTCCCGCATACTATACCACCTTACACGGTGACACAGAGGAAGGTAAAGAGGAAGGTGCAGATGACTTTGAAGAGGAGGTGATGGATGACCCAGTTCTTGACCCGGATTGGCATCCATTGGGGGAGGAGGGTGGCGCTGGCAATAGTTTAGATAAGGAGAAGGATCCACAGCAGGCATTGACATCGCAGCAGCGATTATCTGGCAGACCCATAGCTGTCCAAAAACGTGGACCAAAAACTAAAAGAGTTGCAGGACAGCTTGGCCAGACAGTCAACTTAGCACAGCGTGCAAGGCCAGAAAATGTATACCATAGTAGGAAGAGTGCAGTGTGGCACTTCTTTGTCCAAAATCCTACTCATGAAGCAAAGGTTACCTGTAAGAAGTGCGGAAGGACCTTTAGCCGAGGTAAACAACTCAGAAATTTGAATACCAGTTGCTCGCTTGGACATTTAATCAACATGCACTTGCAAGCGTGGACGAACTACAAAACCTCAGGTAGCACATGTGCACCTGCTCCGACTGAAGGTAGCCAGCAACGCTCCATCGCTTCCCCCACTGTAAGACCACCGCCACTGTTAAGCACACCACCAGCACTAAATGTGGAGGTGTCGTCGCAAGGACAAAGCACTCAGGGAATCACAATGATTTTGAAACACAACACTGAATCTAGGCCATAACCACCAATACCATCACAAACCCCCTCTCACTCCATCCGGTCCACCGCTACTTCCCCCATTTGCAGCTCTCCAGTACAGCTCACTCTACCAAACACTCTGAGTAGGACAAGAAAGTACTCATCCTCTCATCCGCGTACACTGTGTTTGAATGCCTACATTGCTATACTAATCTCATTAGAGATGATGCCATACCGTTTGGTTGAAATCGAAGCTTTCCGAGAGCTCATGGCCTATGCTGTCCCACGCTATGACCTACCCAGTCAGCACTTCTTTTCTCATTTTATTGATTTTTAAAGTTCACCCGATATTATTACCATTGTGTGCTTTTCTCTTAATATACTGCCAAACAGAAGCCTAAAATCCACACATGGATTATAATACACATTTTTGATACTCTCGGCAATTAGCAGGAGCATAAAGATTAGTAAATTCATTTGAGATGAATCACCATGGCTGACCAACAGTATTATGTCAGAGGCCAATTTGGCAAAGAATAAAGTTGTACATGGTGCCAAAGGAAATCAGAGGCCTGAGGGAGCTGCCTGGAGGATGAAGAGAGAGACTTGCAGTAGGACAGGTGAACGGTGAAGTATTATCATCATTTTTTTCAACCTACATTTAGTATTTTCTGGTGTCTACAAAGACCCAAGACCATTATAAGGAAAATTCAATTTGCATAAAATGATTTTGACGTTAATTAAATTTCTTGACCAAATTTGATCAAACTGCTAAATTAAAATTTTAGTAGATTTGCTCATCTTTAATTACAATATATTACATACAGTATATTATACATTTAATGTCGGTCTATTACAGTCTCAGAGTTCATAATAGATTATCATGTAGCAAAAGAAGCCTTTTCAAAATCAAACTTTATATGAGACAAAAGTCAGGTTTCTAAATTCTTGAAACATAGATGAAAATGATACATTATCAAATAATTACTTAAGTAATTATTTGCTAGTTAAAATTGTCCTGATGCTTATATAATTAAAAAGTATATTTCCCTTTTAAAATCAGTCCAGGTCAAAATGGTAAAGCATGTTCTCTGCTATGCTAAGCATATCCACTAACTTGTGACAGAGATAATTAAATAGGGGTCACTGATAAATGGGGTGTGCGCATGCCAATGCATAATCTATAAATCAAGGTAATACAGCTTTGAATATGAAACCAATCAGAGCCATATAATTTACCTAAGTTAATTTACGAGTTCATATATGTTAATATACGTTATGTTTTTTCACACATACTTTATCATGAGTTGTGTTATATTCACTCTTAAGTACTTCATTGCACATGCACTTTAATAATATGTTTGTACCCAGGATATGAAGTTACACCTCACACCTCTAAACATATACTCATATTGTATTAGATTTATGCAATTGACATTTAAATTCCTATACCACCGTCTGTAGTGATTTTGTAATCTCAATATCATGTAGGATTATCCATGACATAATAGTAATTCCTGAATTTCACAAAGCTTATTTTTAGTGTTTTTTTAGTTTCATTATCCATTATTAAATACTTATTTAGGTCATTATATGCTGGATAAAAATTGTCCTGATGTTTAAAAAGTATATTTTCCCTTTTAAAATCAGTCCATATACACTCACTGGCCACTTTATTAGGTACACCATGCTAGTAACGGGTTGGACCCCCTTTTGCCTTCAGAACTGCCTCAATTCTTCGTGGCAGAGATTCAACAAGGTGCTGGAAGCATTCCTCAGAGATTTTGGACCATATTGACATGATGGCATCACACAGTTGGCGCAGATTTGTCGGCTGCACATCCCTGATGCGAATCTCCCGTTCCACCACATCCCAAAGATACTCTATTGGATTGAGATCTGGTGACTGAGGAGGCCATTTGAGTACAGTGAACCCATTGTCATGTTCAAGAAACCAATCTGAGATGATTCGAGCTTTATGACATGGCGCATTATCCTGCTGAAAGTAGCCATCAGATGCCTGTTCTTAGCTGAGAGGAGTGGTACCCAGTGTGGTCTTCTGCTGCTGTAGCCCATCTGCCTCAAAGTTCGACGCACTGTGTGTTCAGAGATGCTCTTCTGCCTACCTTGGTTGTAACGGGTGGCAATTTGAGTCACTGTTGCCTTTCTATCAGCTCGAACCAGTATGCCCATTCTCCTCTGACCTCTGGCATCAACAAGGCATTTCCGGCCACAGAACTGCCGCTCACTGGATTTTTTTTCTTTTTCGGACCATTCTCTGTAAACCCTAGAGATGGTTGTGCGTGAAAATCCCAGTAGATCAGCAGTTTCTGAAATACTCAGACCAGCCCTTCTGGCACCAACAATCATGCCACGTTCAAAGGCACTCAAATCACCTTTCTTCCCCATACTGATGCTCGGTTTGAACTGCAGGAGATTGTCTTGACCATGTCTACATGCCTAAATGCACTGAGTTGCCGCCATGTGATTGGCTGATTAGAAATTAAGTCTTAACACACAGTTGGACAGGTGTACCTAATAAAGTGGCCAGTGAGTGTATATACCGTATATACGTGTGTGTAAGCCGAGTTTTTCAGCACATTATTTTGTGCTGAAAATGTCCACCTCGGCTTAAACATGAGTCAATTGTCCCAGAAAGCCGGCGGAGCAGTGGGTCACAGAGGCAGGAGCTGGTGGCTGTGGCTAAAACCTGTGCAGCTACTGTAATAGCACAGTTACAGCCGCCGGCTTCCAACATACCCTACTCACTTCCATGTACGCCCTCGATGTGCATCTCGTTTGTTCCGGCACAAGCAGCTGTTCCTGTGCCGAACAATCACGTGGCACCATAGGAGTGGAGACACATGCATATTCACTACCTTAATGAGTGGGGCCACATGATCATTCGGCAAAGGATTAGCTGCTAGTGCCAGAATGAGATGCTGCGAGGGCACAAAGGAAGGTGAGTAGGATGCTTTTTTAATAGGAGCCATGCATACAAGGACAGGGACCAGGAAGCCATGCATACAAGGACTGGGACCGGGAAGCCATGCATTCCAGGACAGGGTCAGGGCAGCCATGAATACCAGGACAGGGATGGGGGAGCCATGCATACCATGACAGGGAAAGGGGAGCCCTGCATACTATAACAGGGATGGGGGAGCCATGCATACCAGGGACAGGGAAGCCTTGCATACCAGGATAGGGATGAGGGGACAGTGCATACCCTGCTTATACTCGAGTCAATAAGTTCCAGTTTTGCATGGCAATATTAGGTGCCATGGCTAATACTTGAGTATAGAGTTGAGCGACTTTTGGTTTTTTAGGGTCGCGTTTCGTTTCATGAAACCCGACTTTTCCAAAAGTCGGGTCGAGCAAGATCGTCCGATTATAGGGAAAAGTCGGGGTCGTCCCGAAACACGAAACCCAATGTAAGTCAATGGGGAATAAAAGTCGGCAGTGAGAGGAGGACAGGAAACACACCTACAGTGCCCATTTGAATGCCAAAAGCATCAATTCTTCTTACTTAAGCTTGTCAACCTTAATTAACTTCATAATACAAGTTACGCACTGAAAAATGGGGGTTATTTGGCTAAAGTTGTGGGGGGGAGGGCTGGCTGCAGGTTTTCATGTGCCCTGGGTGAAAGAGCGCCCCTTTAACACATACCACAACTCATCATGCTCCGATACGGCAGATAAATAGCGGTATAGTACAATGAAAAATACCTCACTTTTTATATCTCATGACGAGGCCCATCTATTTCTCCATACAGAATCATTGGTCCCATATAATGTTTGAAACAGTATATGATGAGCTCCACATAATGCTACAGTATATGTTGGTCCCCATGGATGAAGCTCCACTGTCTTATAAGCCCAAATAATGCTCCAAACATAATGGGCCCCATTTCTAATGCTCTAGTGTATAATGGGCCCTGTAAATGCTGCTCCAGTGTCTGATGTCCACCTTTGGAATGTTCCAGTGTATGGTGGGCCCCATCTATCATTCTCCAGAGTATAGTGCTCCCCAAAAATTGCTGTCCCAACATTGAAAACAATCAAATAAGTCTCCTTGCTAGGGAATCCCTGTACTTGTCTGGACAGGTGCTGTAGCTTGCTTAACAGCTCGCCAGCCGTTCTCACGCCCAGTATGGATTGCACGTGATTGCACAAAGGTTAGAAAGGGTACCGTATCCCTGGATAACATGTATGGATAGCGTACACATTCAAAATATATGTCTCAGGAGGCAGGCTCAGACGGTGTCAGGCACAGTATGGATTGCACGTGATTGCACAAAGGTTAGAAAGGGTACCGTATCCCCGGATAACATGTATGGATAGCGTACACATTCAAAATATATGTCTCAGGAGGCAGGCTCAGACGGTGTTAGGCCCAGTATGGATTGCACATGATTGCACAAAGGTTAGAAAGGGTACCGTATCCCTGGATAACATGTATGGATAGCGTACACATTCAAAATATATGTCTCAGGAGGCAGGCTCAGACGGTGTCAGGCACAGTATGGATTCCACGTGATTGCACAAAGGTTAGAAAGGGTACCGTATCCCCGGATAACATGTATGGATAGCGTACACATTCAAAATATATGTCTCAGGAGGCAGGCTCAGACGGTGTTAGGCCCAGTATGGATTGCACGTGATTGCACAAAGGTTAGAAAAGGTACCGTATCCCCGGATAACATGTATGGATAGCGTACACATTCAAAATATATGTCTCAGGAGGCAGGCTCAGACGGTGTTAGGCCCAGTATGGATTGCACGTGATTGCACAAAGGTTAGAAAGGGTACCGTATCCCCGGATAACATGTATGGATAGCGTACACATTCAAAATATATGTCTCAGGAGGCAGGCTCAGACGGTGTCAGGCCCAGTATGGATTGCACGTGATTGCACAAAGGTTAGAAAGGGTACCGTATCCCTGGATAACATGTATGGATAGCGTACACATTCAAAATATATGTCTCAGGAGGCAGGCTCAGACGGTGTCAGGCACAGTATGGATTGCACATGATTGCACAAAGGTTAGAAAGGGTACCGTATCCCTGGATAACATGTATGGATAGCGTACACATTCAAAATATATGACTCAGGAGGCAGGCTCAGACGGTGTCAGGCACAGTATGGATTGCACGTGATTGCACAAAGGTTAGAAAGGGTACCGTATCCCCGGATAACATGTATGGATAGCGTACACATTCAAAATATATGTCTCAGGAGGCAGGCTCAGACGGTGTTAGGCCCAGTACGGATTGCATGTGATTGCACAAAGGTTAGAAAGGGTACCGTATCCCCGGATAACATGTATGGATAGCGTACACATTCAAAATATATGTCTCAGGAGGCAGGCTCAGACGGTGTTAGGCCCAGTATGGATTGCACGTGATTGCACAAAGGTTAGAAACGGTACCGTATCCCTGGATAACATGTATGGATAGCGTACACATTCAAAATATATGTCTCAGGAGGCAGGCTCAGACGGTGTCAGGCCCTGTATGGATTGCACGTGATTGCACAAAGGTTAGAAAGGGTACCGTATCCCCGGATAACATGTATGGATAGCGTACACATTCAAAATATTTGTCTCAGGAGGCAGGCTCAGACGGTGTTAGGCCCAGTATGGATTGCACATGATTGCACAAAGGTTAGAAAGGGTACCGTATCCCTGGATAACATGTATGGATAGCGTACACATTCAAAATATATGTCTCAGGAGGCAGGCTCAGACGGTGTCAGGCACAGTATGGATTCCACGTGATTGCACAAAGGTTAGAAAGAGTACCGTATCCCCGGATAACATGTATGGATAGCGTACACATTCAAAATATATGTCTCAGGAGGCAGGCTCAGACGGTGTTAGGCCCAGTATGGATTGCACGTGATTGCACAAAGGTTAGAAAGGGTACCGTATCCCTGGATAACATGTATGGATAGCGTACACATTCAAAATATATGTCTCAGGAGGCAGGCTCAGATGGTGTCAGGCCCAGTATGGATTGCACGTGATTGCACAAAGGTTAGAAAGGGTACCGTATCCCTGGATAACATGTATGGATAGCGTACACATTCAAAATATATGTCTCAGGAGGCAGGCTCAGATGGTGTCAGGCACAGTATGGATTGCACGTGATTGCACAAAGGTTAGAAAGGGTACCGTATCCCCGGATAACATGTATGGATAGCGTACACATTCAAAATATATGTCTCAGGAGGCAGGCTCAGACGGTGTTAGGCCCAGTATGGATTGCACGTGATTGCACAAAGGTTAGAAAGGGTACCGTATCCCCGGATAACATGTATGGATAGCGTACACATTCAAAATATATGTCTCAGGAGGCAGGCTCAGACGGTGTTAGGCCCAGTATGGATTGCACGTGATTGCACAAAGGTTAGAAAGGGTACCGTATCCCTGGATAACATGTATGGATAGCGTACACATTCAAAATATATGTCTCAGGAGGCAGGCTCAGACGGTGTCAGGCCCAGTATGGATTGCACGTGATTGCACAAAGGTTAGAAAGGGTACCGTATCCCTGGATAACATGTATGGATAGCGTACACATTCAAAATATATGTCTCAGGAGGCAGGCTCAGACGGTGTCAGGCACAGTATGGATTGCACGTGATTGCACAAAGGTTAGAAAGGGTACCGTATCCCCGGATAACATGTATGGATAGCGTACACATTCAAAATATATGTCTCAGGAGACAGGCTCAGACGGTGTCAGGCACAGTATGGATTTGACGGCCCAGATTACACAGCGGAGGAGCAGGGAGAGGTAAAGATTGCAAATGCTGGGGCCCTGCCCAAGCAAGGGGGTCCACTCGTGGGCGTCGGTACTGGCACTGGGCCCCTCATAGTACAGCGGTGTGTCTGACGGCGGGTGTGCACCACCACCGTCAGAGACACTTGATTGCACTATGAGAGACCCTGTGCCAGTGCCCACGCCCAAGAGTCGGCCTACCCACCTTTCCAGGGCAACGGCACTCGCACGGTGTCGTGCGCTAGGTGGTGACCCCAGCCATGGGGGGGAGGCAGCACAGTTAGGGAGTTTTAGAAAGTGGCATATGTTGATGTTGGACATTCAGCTGATGCAAAAGGCGAAATAGGTGAAGTACCAGGAAGAGGTGGACCAAAGCAAGCCATTTTTCTGTCACCCTATGTGTCATCAGGGGAAGGTGGGACAAAATCCTTGGAAACCCATGCGTGGTTCATTTTAATGAAGGTTAGATCATCCACATTTTGGGTTGACAGACGGGTCCTTTTTTCTGTCAGGATTGATCCAGCTGCACTGAAGACTCTTTCCGATAGCACACTTGCAGCTGGGCAAGCGAGCTCCTGTAAGGCATATTGGGCCAATTCAGGCCAGGTGTCCAGTTTAGCGGCCCAATAGTCAAAGGGGAATGACCTGTGTGGGAGAACATCGATATGGGAGGAAAAGTAGTTTGTAACCATAGTTGACAACTGCTGTCTCCTGTCACTTTCCATCAATGCAGTATTACCAGTTGTGTGAGCGGTATTTGAAAAATCAGTCCACAACATTGTCATGAAACCCCTGTTTCCAACGCCACTTCTGCTGAGTGCACCACGAACACCTCTGCCAAGCTGCCCCCGGCCCGTACGGCTCGTGTGAGAACCATCACCGCTGCTGTGTGCTAGGAATGCCACAAGCAACCGATTTACCAGAGTTGCTTGTTTATTAGCCAATATTAGGTCAAGGTTCTCCTGTGGCATGATGTTTTGTAATTTGCCTTTATAGCGTGGATCCAGGATGCTGGCCAACCAGTAGTCGTCATCGTTCATCATTTTGGCAATGCGGGGGTCCCTTTTTAGGATCCGCAAGGCATAATCTGACATGTGGGCCAATGTTCCCGGTGTCAATGATGCACTGCGAGTGCTGTGTGGAGGAGCACTTTCTGGCAAATCCACATCCCTCCAGTCACGCACAAACCCTGTACCAGACCTTGCCACGCCAACATTTTCACTTGCCCCACGAGATGCATCCTCCTTCCCTAAGTAATCATCCCTATCATCCTCCTCCTCCTCCTCTTCTTCCTCCACCTCATCCAGGAGAGGTCCCTGAGCAGACAATGGCTGAATGTCATTAAGGATTCCCTCCTCCTCTTCCTCCTCATCAACATTGGCTGCAGACGCCTGCTCCTTAAGGTGCGTCAAAGTTTGCATGAGCAGACGCATAAGTGGGATGCTCATGCTTAGGATGGCGTCGTCTGCGCTTACCAGCCGTGTGCATTCCTCAAAACACTGAAGGACTTTACAAAGGTCTTTCAGCTTCGACCACTGCACGCCTGTCAACTCCATGTCTGCTCTCAAAGTGCCTGGCCGTGTATCCTCCCACAAATGCATTATGGCCTGCCTCTGCTCGCACAGCCGCTCCACCATGTGCAGGGTGGAGTTCCACCTTGTTGCAATGTCGATAATGAGGCGGTGGTTGGGAAGGTGGAGCAATCGCTGCAGCTTCTGCATACGAACGGAGTGTACAGGCGACCGGCGGATGTGCGCGCACAGTCTTCGCACCTTCTGGAGCAGGGCTGTTAACTCCGGATAATTTTTGAGGAAGCACTGCACCACCAGGTTCAAGGTGTGAGCCAAGCAAGGTATGTGGCTGAGTTTTGAAAGGGCTATGGCTGCCACAAAATTACGGCCGTTATCACTAACTACCTTGCCTGCCTCAAAATGTACACTGCCCAGCCATGACTCAGTTTGTCGCTTCAAGTACTCGGCCAGCACCTCGGCGGTGTGTCTGTCGCCCAAACACATCATCTGCAACACAGCCTGCTGACGCTTTCCACTAGCTGCTCGATAGGGGGACACATCGTGTGCAACAGTGGCAGCTGCAGATGGAGTGCTCGTACGACTGCGCTCTGTGGACGAGCTTTCGCTTCTGGAGGAGGAGGAGGAGGGTCGAACACCTACAGCCAACTGTTTCCTATACCGTGGGCTAGGCAGCACTGTCCCACCACCGCTGTCCCCTGTGGACCCTGCATCCACCACATTAACCCAGTGCGCAGTGATGGACACGTAACGGCCCTGGCCATGCCGACTGGACCATGCATCAGTTGTGAGGTGCACCTTTCCGCTCACTGACTGCTTGAGTGCATGGACAATGCGGTCTTTCACATGATGGTGGAGGGCTGGGATGGCTTTGCGAGAGAAGAAGTGGCGACTGGGTAGGTCATAGCGTGGTACTGCATAGGCCATGAGTTCGCGGAAAGTTGTGCTTTAAACCAACCGAAAGGGCATCATCTCAAACGAGATTAGTTTGGCAATGTGGGCGTTCAAACCCAGTGTACGCGGATAAGAGACTGAGTACTTTCTTGACCTACTCATAGTGTCTGGGAGGGTGAGCTGGACTTGAGAGCTGCATATGGTGGAAGTAGCGGTGGACAGGGCGGACTGAGAGAGGGTTGATGATGGTGATGGAGTTGGTGTTCTTTCTGATGGCCTAGAATCAGTCTTTCGTTGATATAACAGTGGGATTCCCTGACTGCTGTGGTCTTGCAACGACACCTCAACATTTGCTGCTGTGCTAACCGGTGGGCTTACAGTGGGGGAAACAATGTAGCGTTGCTGACTACCTTCGTTGTGATCAGTTGCACATGTGGCACTTGAGGTTTGGTGTTGTGTCCACGCTTGCAAGTGCATGCTGGTTAAATGTCTAAGCATGCAACTGGTATTCAAATTTTTCAGATTTTTCCCTCGGCTAAAGGTCTTTGCGCACTTCTTACAGATAACCTTGGCCTGATCATGAGGATTTTGTTCAAAAAAGTGCCACACTGCACTCTTCCTACTTTGGCAGACATTTTGCGGCCTAGCACGCTGTGATCTTTTGACCCTCTGGACAAGCTGTCCAGCAACTCTTTTGATGTTTGGAACCTGTCTTTGGAGTGCTCCGGGCCTGCCAGATAACAGCTGTTGCGATGTCGATGTCTGCTGTGGATGCTCCTCATCTGAGCTATTGGAAGCAGCACCCTCTTCCACCAATGGATGCCAATCTGGGTCAACAACTGGGTCATCCATCACCTCCTCTTCTATGTCATGTGCACCTTTCTCTGTGTCACCGTGTATAGTGGTATAGTGTGCGGGAAGGGGCACCTGAGTCTCATCAGGGTCAAAATCTGGCTCTGTACACTGCGAGGACAATGTAGTGCTCTGAGTGAATGTACCAGCAGAATCATCCATCAGCGGCTGTGCATCAGTGCACTCCATGTCAGATTCATCTTGGCCTGGGTAATTCACCATTTCACTTGATAATCCAGGCATGGTATGTGAAAACAGCTCCATGGAGTAATCAGTAGTATGGCCTGCGTCATCCTTCAATCTTGGTTGGGGTGAAGGACACAAGGAAAGGTGTGGTTCATGAACATGAGCCTCCAATGACGACTCAGTGCTTTTACTTTTTACAACTGAAGAAGAGGAGGCGATAGAGCTGGAGGCTGAGTCAGCAATGTAAGACAAAACTTTTTCCTGATGCTCTGCCTTTAAAAGCGGTTTGCCAACTCCTAGAAAACTAAGCATTCGAGGCCTTATGTAGCCAGACGATGACGCAGGGTCAGCACCTCCTGCATTCGGTCCTATTTTGCTCTTGCCACTACCATCAGATCCACCACCAACACCATCATTACCAGCTGCCAACCCCCGCCCAATTCCACGGCCTCTTCCACCAGCCTTCCTCATTTTTGGTAGAAATGTAGACAAAATCCAACAAACTATATAGTAATGTAAAACAAGGTACAAGGTGTCTATAGGACAGGGGAGATTTAGAATTTCTGCACACACTTGTGGACAGTGGACACTTCTGGATTGTGTGAGGCCCACTGATAGCTGAGCGCTATGTGACAGGCTCGATGGCACAGCTGCCTGTGACCAAAGTGACGAGAGGATAATGGAGATTTTGAATCTCTGCGCACACTTTTGGACACTGGACACTTGTGGATTGTGTGAGGCCCACTGATATCTGAGCGCTATGTGACACGCTCGATGGCACAGCTGCCTGTGACCAAAGTGACGAGAGGATAATGGAGATTTTGAATCTCTGCGCGCACTTTTGGACACTGGACACTTGTGGATTGTGTGAGGCCCACTGATATCTGAGCGCTATGTGACACGCTCGATGGCACAGCTGCCTGTGACCAAAGTGATGAGAGGATAATGGAGATTTTGAATCTCTGCGCACACTTTTGGACACTGGACACTTGTGGATTGTGTGAGGCCCACTGATATCTGAGCGCTATGTGACAGGCTCGATGGCACAGCTGTGACCAAAGTGATGAGAGGATAATGGAGATTTTGAATCTCTGCGCACACTTTTGGACACTGGACACTTGTGGATTGTGTGAGGCCCACTGATATCTGAGCGCTATGTGACAGGCTCGATAGCACAGCTGCCTGTGACAAAAGTGACGAGAGGATAATGGAGATTTTGAATCTCTGCGCACACTTTTGGACACTGGACACTTGTGGATTGTGTGAGGCCCACTGATATCTGAGCGCTATGTGACAGGCTCGATGGCACAGCTGTGACCAAAGTGACGAGAGGATAATGGAGATTTTGAATCTCTGCGCACACTTTTGGACACTGGACACTTGTGAATTGTGTGAGGCCCACTGATATCTGAGCGCTATGTGACACGCTCGATGGCACAGCTGCCTGTGACAAAAGTGATGAGAGGATAATGGAGATTTTGAATCTCTGCGCACACTTTTGGACACTGGACACTTGTGGATTGTGTGAGGCCCACTGATATCTGAGCGCTATGTGACACGCTCGATGGCACAGCTGTGACCAAAGTGACGAGAGGATAATGGAGATTTTGAATCTCTGCGCACACTTTTGGACACTGGACACTTGTGGATTGTGTGAGGCCCACTGATATCTGAGCGCTATGTGACAGGCTCGATGGCACAGCTGTGACAAAAGTGACTAGAGGATAAGGGAGATTGGATTGCTTTTAAAAAAGCAGTTTGCGGAGCAGTGGGTAAACAGCAATGCCAGCGTGTCAGGAAGCCTTAAAAGGCAGCCCAACAACCAACACCACTGATACACCACAATATAGCCTCCCCTTGCACTGCACACACAGTGACATGTGTGTTGTGCAGGCCAAATCGCTAGCAGCAGAAGCAGTTTTTTTGTCTTCTTCCCTGCCTAACGCTCTCCCTACAGAATCAGCAGCAACCTCTCCCTATACTAAGATCGGCAGAAGTAAGATGGCGGTCGGCGTGCACGCCCTTTTATACCCCCTGTGACGCCCACCAAAGCAAGCCAATCACTTGCATGCCCTTCTGAAAGATGGTGGTGATCCGTGCCTATGTCATCACGTTGCCCACAGTGTCCGTGGATCCTGATTGGCTGAAAAAGAGCGCAAAACAAACTTTTGAAATGCGACTTTGGCGCGTAAGTCGCCGACCTCGTGGCCGACCTCATCCTAGGGTCGGGTTTCGTTTCATGAAACCTGACTTTGCCAAAAGTCGGCGACTTTTGAATTTTTTCGACCCGTTTCGCTCAACTCTACTTGAGTATATATGGTATGTGTATATATATATATATATATATATATATACAGAGGGTGCATAAAGTATTAAGATCCCTTTAAATTTTTTACTCTTTGGTTCATTGCAGCCATTTGGTAAATGAAAAAAAGTTAATTTTTTTCTCATTAATGTACACTCTGTGTCCCATCTTGACTGAAAAAAACAGAAGTGTTGAAATTTTTCAATTTTATTAAAAAAGAAAAACTGAAATATCACATGGTCATAAGTATTCAGATCCTTTGCTCAGATACTCATATTTAAGTCACATGCTGTCCATTTCCTTGTGATCCTCTTTGAGATGGTTCTATTTCTTCATTGGAGTCTAGCTGTGTTTAATTAAACTGATAGGACTTGATTTGTAAGGGCACACTCCTGTATAAGACCTCATAGCTCACAGTGCATGCCAGAACAAATAAGAATCATGAGGTCAAAGGAACTGGCCATGAAGCTGAGAGACAGAATTGAAGTAAGGCACAGATCTGGCCAAGGTTGCAAAAGAATTTCTGCAGTTCTCAAGGTTCCTAAGAGCACAGTGGTCTCCATAATCCTTAAATGGAAGAAGTATGGGACCAACAGAAGTCTTCATAGACCGAGCCGTCCAGCCAAACTGAGCAATGGTGGCAGAAGTCTTGGTGAGAGAAATAAAGAAGAACCCCAAGATCACTGTGTCTGAGATACACAGATGCAGTAGGGAGATGAGAGAAAGTTCGACAAAGTTAACTATCACTGCAGCCCTCCACCAGTCAGGCATTTATGGCAGCGTTGCCTGACGGAAGCCTCTCCTCAGTGCCAGATATATGAAAGCCTGCATAGAATTTGGTAAAAAAAAACACATGAAGGACTCCCAGACTATGAGAAATAAGATTCTATGGTCTGATGAAATGAAGATAGAATTTTTTGGTGATAATTCTAAGCAGTATGTGTGGAGGAAATCAGGCACTGCTCATATCCTCCTCCCGCTTCTTCAACAAGTAGTTAGTGGCCATGTATGTATACCCCACTTATGCAAAGGTGAAACTTGTACTCCCTATTGATTGCCTTCCTGACACACTCCAAATGCGAAATAATGAAGATTATTGGCCCTGCTAAATTGTCACGTAAGATTTTATGTACCCGTATTGCACCAGTCACACAACTGCTAGATAAAGATACGCTATTTTTTAAACTAATAGAAAATTATGATTTTTTTAATCGTCTTGCTGACATACTCCAAATGCAGAGTAATTAAGATTATTGCCCCTGCTAAATTGTCACATACAATTATCTTTGCCCAGTCACACAACTGCTAGACAAATAGTAGGTATTTTAAGTGGAAAATAGCAGAGAACTGCATCATGTACTTGCAATGATGAGAAGATCCAGATGCCTACCTTTCACCCTCCCGCCTATTAAATCTCTCCTTACTAAAATCCCTACCTAACAAACAAGTAATCTCTTGACAATCTTTAGCTCTTACAAGAGCGTTTTGGAATGAATAACGCTCATTATAACCCCCTATCACTCTCCCTATGTTACCAAAGATGGTGCCAGCATTACTGTGATTGGCAAGCCAGCCCAGCATGTTCACTGGCTGCAAATAAAGTGCTAAACATGCTGGGTGGGTCACTTGAATATACCTAGGCAAATACCTAATTACTCAACGAGTAACCAATAGCCCTAACACTGTACCATAGTGCCGAATGTATTCGCTCATCACTAATAACAACCCATCCAATCCACACAGGCATAGAAATAAAGTCATAGATTTCCTTCAGTTAAGCTATATGCAATAATAAAAAATGACACATGGAAAATGTATTGAATATATGAAGAAAGAAAGCCAAGGAAAGTCATGACACCAGCTGAAATCTATCAGTATTTAAAAAACAATCCTGCCACTTAGTGAAAAATAATATCAGCTGATTCAAATGGTAGCCTATAAAAAGGTGTCTAATTACCAAGGTGAGCTGTCTCAAGACCTTTTCAACCTTATTGTTGCAAAATATACTGATGGCCACTCGTTTTTCTTTACTTAGCTGCTTTTTCTTGCCATAATACAAATTCTAACAGTCTATTCAGTAGGACTATCAGCTGTGTATCCACCAGACTTCTGCACAACACAACTGATGGTCCCAAACCCATTTATACAGCAAGAAATCCCACTTATTAAACCTGACGGCACACCTGTGAAGTGAAAACCATTTCCGGTGACTACCTCTTGAAGCTCATCAAGAGAATGCCAAGAGTGTGCAAAGCAGTAATCAAAGCAAAAGGTGGCTACTTTGAAGAACCTAGAATATAAGATATATTTTTTTCAGTTGTTTCACAATTGTTTGTTAATTATATAATTCCACATGTGTTAATTCATAGTTTTGATGCCTCCAGAGTGAATCTACTATTTTCATAGTCCTGAAAATAAAGAAAACTCTTAGAATGAGAATGTGTGACCAAACTTTTGGTCTGTACAGTACATACGATAATTTGCGGACAATCCTCCTGCAGCAATGAGCCTGCCTTAAGTTACCCCTCTCCACCTCAGCTGTGCCCACCCTCTCCCGGTAAGCTACATTTGGATTATGAGATGTGCCCACAATTAGCTCCCACATTTGAGGGGGAAAAAGTGCATCTTATGATCTGAAAAATCTGGTAACCCCAATACAGCCATGCATACATAGTGCCAGTAAACAGCACTACGCATGAAGTATTAAATAAATTTGAGTAAGCATGTTCATTACTTTTCCCTGTCTTTTATCATTATTGCACATAACATAATTTATGGACATCTATTGTTTGATCTCTTTGCATGTCGATTGAATGGGTTGTTGCCAACATTTCATGAGAATTGTATGTATAATTATATATATGTACAAAGTGGCATGTAAAAGTTTGGTCACTCCTGGTCAAAATTACTGTTATTGTGAACAGTTAAGCAAGTTGAAGATGAAATGATCTCTAAAAGGGCTAAAAGGAAAGGTGACAAATTTCCTTTGTATTTTTTTTACATACTGTATAGTCATTTTTGCACTTTAAAAATTACAAAAGGGAAAATGGGCATATGCAAAAGTTTTGGACACCCTTGAAGATTTTGTGTGCTCATATAAATTTGACCAAGTTTTCAGTTCTTAATAAGCATGTTAGGGTTATGACTGGTTCACTATCATCGTTAAGAAAGGCTAGGTGATCCAAATTTCGCAAGTTTCTAAAAAAAATCTCCTGTAATCTTGTGCCAAAAATCAGCAACAATTTGTTCTACTAACCCCTTAGTGACCGAGTAATATTTTTGAAATCTGACAGTGTCACTTTATGTGGAATTAACTCTGGAACGCTTCAACATAGATCAGTGATTTTGAGATTGCTTTTTTCATAACATATTGTACTTTTTGATAATGATAAATTGATGTCGATATTTTCTGATTTTATTTATAAAAATATCAGAAATGTAACAAAAATTTTACAAAAATTTGCAATTTTCAAACTTTGAGTGAATATCCATTTATTCCAGGTATTCATACCACACAAAAACCTTAATAAATAACATTTCCCTCATATCTGCTTTACATCAGCACCATTTTTAAAATGTCTTATTTTGTTCGCATTTTAGAAGGTTTAAAAATGTAGCAGCAATTTTTCATTTTTTCAAGGAGATGTACAAAACTTATTTTTTTAGGGACCTATTAACTTTTGAAGTGACATTGGGGGTCCTATATATTGGAAACCCCCAAAAGTGATACTATTTTAAAAACGACGCCCCTCAGCATATTAAAAATTGCTTTCAGGTAGTTTATTAACCATTCAGGTGCTTTTCAGGATTTCATGCAAAGTGACATAACAGGAATGAAGAAATTGATTTTTGCAACCTAAATGTTGCTGACTTCTGAACAGGTCTCTACAGCCAGCAGAATTTAAGCCCATTATATGGCCATGAAGTGCCATGACAAACATCAGGACCACACAATCAAGATGACAGGGCCTGATGTGGTTGAAGAGGGAGCGTCCATACTGTGATAACCATCTAGATGCTGTAGTCTATATTGACTGCAGCATTTAAGGGGTTAAGCAACTGTAGTCGGTACCAACACAAATCATGGCAGATGTAGCAAGTTGTCAGCAGACAGCTACAGAATTGTCACACGTTGGGGGATGCTAGTCTCTTATAATCCAGGTCAGTAGAAAGACATATTGGTGGTCACTAAGGGGCTAAGCAGCTGCCTAGCTCTCTGAAAACAAAAATAGTGCAGACCCACAATGCAGGAAAAGGCTATAAGAAGATAGTAAAGTGTTTTCAATTTGCCCTTTCCTAGGTTCAAAATGTAGCTAAGAAATAGCAGTTAATTTCCGTGGGAGCTGCTCACATTTTGTGGGAGTTGCAGCTGTGGTGTCGATCAGCTAGCTGATCAGCCTGCGCGATCCAGGAAGCCAGGTTTCCCTCTGCAGCTTATTCGGTAAGCGCTATAGCTTGCCGAATAAGAGAGAACCCAAACAAATTCGCTGAACACTAGTCAGGAGACTGAGATGGCCACTCCAGAACCTTCAATTTGTTCTGCTGTAGCCAATGACAGGTCGACTTTGACTTGTGTTTTGGATTGTTGTCATGCTGATGATAGCAAATTTGCTTCCAGTATTTGCTGATAACCTGCTGCATTCATCCTTGCTTCATCTTTCCTTCAAAAGTTTCTTGTGCCTTTATAGCTCACTCATCCCCAAAACATCAGCGATCCACCTCCGTGCTTTACAATAATAAGATAAAGCAAAGAAAAAAAACGAAAATATGTCCAATAATAAAATTCTTTATTTTAATTAGATATCCAATAAAATATATATATATATATATATATATATATAATGATAATGAGGGGAGGCCAATGCCAAGAAAAAAGCACAACCAGGGGACAGTAGTAATCACTGATATTATATATTTAGGACAATATCACACAATGCTAAAAATAAATAGTGCTAGTGCCAATATATCATCTTTATGAAAAGCTGTAAAAATAAATACATAATATCATATAAAGTGCAGTCAAAAAACTGTGCAAGAGGCAAAATAAATATGACCACAAATAAAGTGCAGAGCAGATTGGCAATAAATATATAACCACAAATAAAGTGCGATGTGCAACAATAATAAAGTGAATCCACACTTACAATATAAATAAAGTGATAAATATAAACAAAGATACGAGCACAGTGTGGATACCTTGTAACTGCTTTAGTCCCCGGGATGTGCCAGCCCCGACGCTCATTTCGGCGTACCTTTGTATTTCCCTTACAATAATAAGGGAAAATGGTAATCATAGGTAAATAAATGATACGAAAAAATAGAAAGGGCCA
Organism: Dendrobates tinctorius; assembly: GCF_039654945.1. Classification (NCBI taxonomy): domain Eukaryota; kingdom Metazoa; phylum Chordata; class Amphibia; order Anura; family Dendrobatidae; genus Dendrobates; species Dendrobates tinctorius. The sequence goes on from NW_027361693.1 coordinate 10,610,220, forward strand.
CGTTATGCCAGAATCATGGCCATTATATTAAATAAATAAATACCATGGACTGTAAAAGAAGTTGTCAAATCAAATACAAGAGAAGGGGGGAGGAAAAAATGCAGAAAACAACCATAGGTCAAATTAGTATAAAATTGCTTTAGTCATGGGAGGGCAAGGAGCAGTAGCCATGCTAAACAGCCAATTAACAGCCACAAATGTAATATATAAAGCTCAAGTGTGTATGTATGTATGTATGTGTGTATGTCCAGGATTGGCATCTGCACCGTCGCAGCTACATCCACAAAATTTGGCACAGTCACACGTTTGGACCCTGAGAGTGTCCTAGGCTATGTTGTGAGGTGAAATTTTAACCCCACGCATTCCAATTCACCAAACAATTTTGCCCCTATCTACATAATGGGGAAAAAGTGTGTGTGTGTATCAAGCCCCGCCCCTCATTATGATGTCATAATGGTTGCCATGGCGACACTGATGTCATCATAGGTTGCTGCCCCGCCACTCACTATGATGTCATAATGGTTGACTATGGGATGGAGGATGTGTGATGGGTATATGGGCACTGGACTATGGGATGGAGGATATGTATGATGGGTATATGGGCACGGGACTATAGGATTGCGGATATGTATGATGGGTATATGGGCATGGGACTATGGGATGGAGGATATGTATGATGGGTATATGGGCATGGGACTATGAGATGAAGGATGTGTAATGGGTATATGGGCATGGGACTATGGGATGGAGGATGTGTGATGGGTATATGGGCACTCGACTATGGGATGGAGGATATGTATGATGGGTATATGGGCACGGGCCTATGGGATCGTGAATATATATAATGGGTATATGGGCACGAGACTATGAGATGGAGGATAATTACAATTTGCTATAACTAACCACAGTTAGCTACTATGCCAGGGCAGTGCAGGGCTCTTCAGCTAGTTACATATAAAGGACATCGCAGACCATGAATGCCAATTTATAGATAACATATGATGGACGTCTGATAATTCAAAAGTGTGTCCATATCTAGAACAGTATGTTAAATGATAAGGTCTATTCAGGCAATGGAGGAAGATGCTAAAGATAACAGCACATGTATCACATTATAAGCATAAAATGTATAAATCAAATTCACACAAACACATCACCTGAAACCAGTCAGTGTGGGCAAACAGAGGGTCCACGTGTCCACCCCAATGCGTGTTTTGGAACACCTTCGTCAGGGGGCTTTACAGTAGGAATGGTGTTCCTTTCATCATAGACCTTGTTGACCTCTCTCCAAATGTAACGTTTATGGTTGTGGCCAAAAATTTAAATTTTGGTCTCATCACTCCAATTTACCTTGTTCCAGACATTTTGAGGCTTGTCTCTGTGCTGTTTTGCATGTTGTAGGCGAGATACTTTGTGGCATTTGCACAGTAATGGCTTTCTTCTGGTGACTTGACCATGCAGCCCATTTTTCTTCAAGTGCTTCCTTATTGTGCATCTTGAAACAGCCACACCACTAGTTTTCAGAGAGTCCAGTATTTCAGCTGATTTTCTTTGTGTTTTTGTCTTTGCATCCTGAACAATTTTCCTGGCAGCTGTGGATGACCATGGTTTTGTTTTTACTTTGCCCCTAATTTTCCATTTGTTTATCACAGCTTAAACGCTGCTAACTGGGATTATCAATTCCTTGGCTATCTTTTTGTATCTCTTTCCTGTTTTATACAGCTCATCTACCTTTTCCCGTAGATCCGTTTACAAATATTTTGCTTTCCCCATAACTCACAATCCAGAAACATCAGTGGCTGGATAAAAGATGCAAGAGTCTGACTGGATCACAGAAACTCACTCAGCTTTTATGCAATAATGCACTTACATTGATTACAAGCAAAAATGTAACAGTGAAGATGTTACCTTTAGTAGCCATTCAAACTCATTTGTGTCAACTTCTGTGTATATTATCAGGTCAAAATCACAGGGTATGTAAACTTTTGATCAGGCTAATTTGATGTTTTGCGTTGTAATCATGATTTAAAAAGAGAAAACAGTAGGTTGATAAGAAACAGCTTTACCCAACTACTAACCATGAGTGGAGAAAAAGTTTTGGTGTTATCATTCTGTTCTCTGAAAAAAGGTCAAGAAAGTGAAAATTCTGCTGGGGTATGTTGTCTTTAGAGCACGACTGTATCACAGTCCATATGTATGTGGGGATCCGCCTGCTCAGAATTTGCAAAAACACAAGGTTCAGCACAAACACAAACACTTCTCTGGAATTAGCCTCTCCAAACTCACTGAACACTCAGTGCCTCAGTAGGCTGACTATTTAAACACTAGACAACATCCATTGGTGGAGATAAGGTGGACAACCTCCCACCTGCTCTATGGTTGTCCAAAATCCCAGCCCTTGAAATGTCTGGTTAATCCCTCTCAGCACATAGTGTAATGAAGCAAACATCTGATTTTCAAATCACTGAACCTAAAAGCCTCAGTGAAGCATATCTCCACTCCAATACTTTGCCAGAGACTTTTGTCCCAATACATACTGTTGAAACAAGAAGTTTACATGCACTAAATAAAATGACACTTATGCATGTTTTTCTCAATATTTGACATGAAATCAGGATAAACCTTTACCGTTTTAGGTCAATTAGGATTACCATAATTATTAAAATTTGCCAAATGCCAGAATAATGAGAGAGAAAGTTTTAAGGCATTTTTATTACTTACTGCAAAGTCAAAAGTTTACATACATTTCATTATTATTTGGTACCATTGCCCTTAAACTGAATGACTTGGGTAAAAAGTTTGGGATATCCTTCCACATGCTTCTCAGAATAGTTGGGTGGAATTTGGGCTCATTCCTCCTGACAAATATAGTGTAACTTATCCAGGGTTGTAGATCGCCTTGCTTGTACCTGCCTTTTCAGCTTTGCCCATAAATTTTGAATAGGATTGAGATGAGAGGTTTGTGATGGCATCTCCAAATAATTGCCTCTGTTATCCATTAGCCTCTTTGCTACAATTTTGGCAGCATGCTTTGGGTCATTGTAAATTTGGAAGACTAATTTCTGGCCAAGCTTTTACTTCCTGGCTGATGTCTTGAGATGTTGCTTCAGTATTGCCACATAATCTTCTTTCCTCATGATGTCATCTATTTTGTGAAGTGTACCTGTCCCTCCTGCAGCAGAACAACCTCACAACATGGTGCTGCCACCCTCATGTTTCACCGTTGGGATGGTGTTCTTAGGCTTACACGCTTTTCCCTTTTTCCTCCAAATGTAATGATGGTCATTATGACTGGACATTCCTATCTTGTTTGTACTTGCCTATAATTGTTTGTACAGATGAATAAGGCACCCTCAGATTTCTTAAAATTCTACCTAAAGATGAACCAGACTTGTGCAAGATCACAATTCTCTTCCTGATGTCTTGGCTGATTTCTTGAGACTTTCCCATGATGCTGAACAAAGAAGCAGTGTGTTTCAGGTGTTCATTAAAATACATTCACAGGTGTGTCTCTAATTAACTCAGATGTTGCCAAAGAACCCATCAGAAGATTCCAAACACATGACAACATCATATGGGCAGTCCAGAATTTTTTTAAGGGCAAAGTAATCTTAGTGTATGTAAATTTTTGACTTTGCAGTAGGTAATAAAAATGCCTGAAAACATTCTCTCTCTTTCCCATTATTCTGGTTTTTGGCAAATAGTAATAGTTATGGCAATCCTGATTGATCTAAAATGAGAAAGGTTTACTCTAATTTCACGTCAGATATTGAGAAATATATGCATACTGTATGTGTCTTTTTATATAGTGATTAAAACATCTTGTTTCAACTGTATATATTGTGACAAAATAAATAAATATATATATATATTTATAACTTTTGCAAGTTTTTCCAACTACAAAGAATGGGGAGGTCTTTAATTTTTATCATAGGTACACATCAACTGTAAGAGTCAGAACTTTAAAAAATCTTTATAAAAATCCAAAAAATACCATTGCATGCATTTTGCATAATTAATTTATATATATATATATATATATACAGTATATATACTGTATATATATATACATATACTAGCTGAAGAGCCCGGCGCTGCCTGGGCATAGTAACTAACTGTGGTTAGTAATAGCAAATTATAATTATCCTCCATCCCATAGTCCTGTGCCCTTATACCCATCATGCATATCCACGATCCCATAGGCCTGTGCCCATATACCCATCATACATATCCTCCATCCCATAGTCCAGTGCCCATATACCCATCACACATTCTCCATCCAATAGTCCCATGCCCGTATACCCATCATACATATCCTCCATCCCATAGTACCATGCCCATATACCCATCATACATATCTGCCATCCCATAGTCCTGTGCCCATATACCCATCATAAATATCCTCCACCACATAGTCCAGTGCCCATATACCCATCACACATCCTCCATCCCATAGTCCAGTGCCCATATACCCATCACACTTCCTCCATCCCATAGTCAACCATTATGACATCATAGTGAGCGGCAGGGCTTGCAACCTATGATGACATCAGTGTCGCCATGGCAACCATTATGACATCATAATGAGGGGCGGGGCTTGATACACACACTTTTTCCCCATTATGTAGATAGGGGCAAAATTGTTTGGTGAATTGGAACGCACGGGGTTAAAATTTCGCCTCACAGCATAGCCTAGGACACTCTCTGGGTCCAGACGTGTGACTATGCCAAATGTTGTGGCTGTAGCTGCGACGGTGCGGATGCCTATCCCGGACATACACACATACATACATACATACATACACACACTTGAGCTTTATATATTAGATATATGTATATACAGAAACATTCAAGTTAAGCAAATATAGTTATTTGAGGAATACTGTTATGCATTTCATCCTGTATTGAAGCCGTGAACAAGGATAAGATGAATAAACAGCACTTCTACATTACATTTCTATGGAAACTATTTGGTGCTCACCTCACCAGATGAAAAGATGAGCTGCAAATGTCATTGTAAAATAGTTAAAATGTGACATAATAAAAATTTGAACTTGTTAACTCAAGTAGGTCAACATTGTTAGTCGGTTTTGTGTGTTTTTGAAATTTATTGATTGAGGTATTTATTTACCAGTAGATAGGCATATTTATTTGCTGTACATATGCAGTTAGAACCTACAAGAAACTGAGTTCAAACAAGCCCAGCCACTTGAGATACAATATTACGCAGAAAGAAAAAGGTTTTACCATGCAAAAAGTCTCTTTTATTTTAATAAATACATGTGTACTAAAAAAGGCAGACATACAAATATGAGCATATGTAAGGTGGTAGATCCAAGGCACAGACCACCCAACACATGGCAGTTAAAGTCAAATTAGAAGGGTCTTCATCAGAAGGTGATTAGCGTAAGAATAGATACATGCAGGAACAATGCTTCCCAAATTCCAGCAGATCAGTAGTAAATAAAAAATGTCCTATTACTAACACACCTGAATTGGTAGGGAAACATGAGAAAAGCAATTGCTCATACATCTGTTAGGCTACATAGCCTCCTATTTGTTCCAAGTTTCCTCACTCAAAACTGTGGACAATACCACTAACATGACACCGCAAACATTGCCTTACCCATGTGGGTGGTCTGATGGTCCTGCCTGTGCCCCGACGCGTTTCGCTATAGGGTTTCCTCCACAGCCCCTCGAGGAAGCCCTATAGTGAAACTAGCACTATAACATCACTAGCACAGATGTGTGATCATTGCAGCCAAACACTGAGCTCAGCAGCTCTACTGATGTAGATAGCACATGATGCTGAGCCCAGGTATTGGCTGCTGCAGTCTCATGCATTGTGGTCATGCCATCAGTCTTGAAGCCTATTAGCAAAGACTGGGAGTATCAGTGAAGTGGCATCATAAAAATAGGGGAAGGTAAGTAATGCTAAGCATATTCTTTATAACAAGCAGAAACCATAATAAAAGGAAAAACTATGTCATAATTGCCATTTTCATAAATCTTGCCTACAAAAAAATTAAACTAAAAAGTAATTGAAAAACATATACAGTAAATTCCAACTTTTTACTAATAAAACTACAGCTCATCATGCAAGAGCCAAATTCTGATACAGTTCTATGCACAGAAAACTGAAAAACATAAATCTCTTACAATATGACAAAAAAGTGATTTTTCCTGAGAAAAAGTAGTAAAACATAAAAAGAGTTATAGATTGGGTATCAATGTAATTATGCAACCCACAGATTAATATTACGTCATTAACTATACTGCATGGTGAACTCTGTAAAAAAATATAGCTTAACCCTTTAACGACCAGGGGTATTTTCAGTTTTGCATTTTCATTTTTTGCTTCCCTTCTTCCCAGAGCCTTAACGTTTTTTATTTTTTTGGTCAAAATTGCCATGGGAAAGCTTGTTTTTTGCTGGAAGAGTTGTACTTTTGAACGGCATCATTGTTTTTACCATGTTGTGCAAAAGAAAACAGGAAAAAATTCCAAGTGTGGTGAAATTGCAAAACAATGCAATCCCACACTTGTTTTTTGTTTGGCTTTTTTATTAGGTCCACTAAATGCTAAAACTGACCTGCCATTATGATTCTCCAGGTCATTATGAGTTCATAAACACCAAACATATCTTGGCTCTTTTTTATATAAGTGGTGAAAAAATTCCAAAGTTTGTAAAAAAAAAAAAAAAAAAGTTGCCATTTCCAAGACCCGCAGCGTCTAAATGAGGGCTTATTTGGGTGAGGGCTTATTTTTTGTGCCCTGATCTGTCATTTTTATTGATACCATTTTCGTGCAGATACGATATTTTGATCGCCCGTTATTGTATTTTATTTCAATGTTGCAGCAACCAAAAAACATAATTCTGTCATTTTTTTCTTGCCATGCCGTTTACTGATTGGATTAATTCTTTTTATATATTGATAGATCGGGCAATTATGAATGTGGCGATACCAGATATGTGTATGTTTGAATTTTTTATTATTTTATTTTGAATGGGGCGAAAGGGGGGTCATTTGAACGTTTATTTTTTTATTTTTTTAATACTTTTAAAAACCTTTTTTTTACTTTTTACTTGCTTCAATAGACTCCACGGGAGACTAGAAGCTGCAATTGCCCAATCGTCTCTGCTACATAGAGCAGGGCTGTAGCAGATATGCTCACTTGCTATGAGCGCCGACAACCAGGTGGCGCTCATAGCGATACAGCAATGACAACCACAGGGGTCTCCTGTTGACCCTGGGTTGTCATGCCAACCCATCGGCGACCCATGGTCAGGTGAAACGGGTGCCGATGGTAGGAGGTAATAACGCGCCTCCAGCGCGTGCATGTTAAATTCCGCTGTCAGTGTTTGACAGCAGCATTTAGCATGTTGACAGCTGTGGCTGAATCACGATTCCACCTGAGGCTGTTCAGGGCACATGTCAGCGATCAGATGAGCTGTCATGTGCTGTAAAAGGTGCAAGCTCATCGCTGGAGCCAGCACCAAACAGGGGGAGGCATCCAATGTCATTGGACATTAAGGGGTTAAAGACAATTCCAGATGTAATGTTTTTGTTCATGTCTACTACAAAACAAATAAAAAATAACTATAAAAAAGTACTAACAAGTGCTAACAAGTTGCATCAGTAACAACTGCAGCTTGTCCCACAAAAAAATTAGCTGTCTGTAGAAATTTAAAAATGTTATGAATATCAGAATATAGTGACCAAATACAGATTTTAAAAAGCTATTTTAATGAAAAAGTAGCAACACATGAGAAAACCCTTTACATATTTATCATTGCCATGATCATATTTAACCACAGAATAGAGATAACATACAAATTAGACTAAACAGTAATTGTTGTAAAAAGAAAAATAGAAATTATTTTTTTAATTTTTGTTTTTATTTGCTATCTAAATAGTTAATAAAAAATGATCAAATTTCACACGTAGGACAAATTGACAACCCAAAGCAGAAAAACATCCATTTTAATTTGCAGTTTTTATCTGTTTTTTGGTCTATGTGTCTGTTCCACTATCACTGTGGAATCCATTTTTCTGCAATGCAAAAGCAAAAAATAAAATTTTAAAGCTTGTCCTATACAATTAAGTTAAAAAATGGACAAAACTTGGGTAACACATTGAATCCACGTGCTGCTATTTCTTTCAAAAACCTTTTGATTTCAGTGGGTAATTTAGATAAGCGAATCAAATCAAAATATTATATGTCTCAATATCGTTTTACAATTGGTCAGCAAAAAATAGGACACATTGACTATAATGTGTACATGTTTTATCGAAAAAAAAAGCAGGGACAGAATATGTAAGGCTAGTTTCACATTTGCGCTTTTGAGTGCAGCGACGGCCTGCGCACGGCTGCCACTAATCCCCACCCCCTGCCACGCCTCCGCCAGTAGCTCCGCCTACTGGCGCCTGACGCTGCATGCATCCTGCATCCCCAATCTTTATCACTGGGGGCGCAGGCCGTGCGCAGTATGCGTTTGGCGGCGCATGCGTCCTTTTCACGGTGCGCCGACCAGTGCCAAACGCAACAAAATCAATGAAAAAATATATGCCTTATCTTAAGGGAATTCCTCTTTGCTTCTTCTAGATAGATTACCATTCACAAACTGATAGACTGGTTCAATTAACAAAATTGTAGAAAATTTCATGCTACAACTTTGTTTTGTTAATTGGGACTCACTGGGGAAATATAGACCTGTCTACACTGACTTCCTTTGTGATTTATTGCACTAGGAGTTCTGTACATTCAACAATATAATATTAATTGTGACATAATGTAACATTAATAGTCACATATTTTCTAAGGTAAATTATTGGTTTACACTAGAGAGGAGCAAATTAATTTCAGGTGAATCTGATTTGCCTTAATTTAAAAAAATGCCAATTTGCACAAATTCAAAGAGCACCCAAAGAACTACAATGTAACACAATATTTAATGAAACCCACAAAACACAATCATAAAACTAATAAAATACATATGAGTCAGTTTTCTCAGTAGGGAGCCAAAGAACAGGTGGCACCACAGCCTGGCAGGAAACTGTATTGTAATAGCAACAGAAAAGTTGTAAAATATGCTAGGTGTACACATTACAATATAATGGGCCAAGTGTAGGCTTACTGATAAGTCAATAACTAAAGTGCAAGCTCCTCAGAGCCAGCAGTACTCATGCAGCCACAAACCATGACACTCCCACTACCATGCTTGACTTTAGACAGGATACGCTTGTCTTTATACTCCATACATGGTTGCCACCCCACATGCTTGATACCATCAGAATCAAATAAGTCATCAGCCCATAGGATATGGTTCCAGAAAGCTATGGTTCCTTAGTCTGCTTGTCTTCATCAAACTGTTGCGGGTTTTCTTGTGCATCATTTTTAGAAGAGGCTTCCTTCTGGGATGACAGCCATGCAGACCAATTTGATGAAGTGGGCGGCATATGGTCTGAATATTGACAGGCTGACCACCCACCCCTTTAAACTCTGCAGTAATTCTGGCAGAGCTCATATGTCTATTTTGAAAAAAACAACCTTTGGATGTGATGCTAAGCATGTGCACTCAACTTCTTTGGTCGACTATGGCAAGGCCAGTTCTGATTGGAACCTGTCTTGTTAAGCTGCTTTATGGACTTTGCCACCATATTACAGCTCAGTTTCAGTATGATTTTAAGCTTCTTATAGCCTAGACCCTCTTTATGTAGAGCAACAATTCTTGTTTTCAGATCTTTAGAGTTGCTATGATGAACCCTCTAGTGACCAGTATGAGTGTGAGAGCAATAACAACAAATTTTACACACCTGCCCCCATTCACACCTGAAACCTATCAATACTAACAAGTTACATGATACTGGGGAGGGAAAATGGCTAATTTGGCACAATTTGGCCATTTTCAATTAGGGGTGTGCTCACTTTTGTTGCCAGAAGTTTATACATTAATGGCTGTGTTTTGAGTTATTTAGAGGGCACTTTACTGGGTACTTTACATTGTGTCATAGTGCCATATCTTCAGTGTTGTCCTATGAAAAGATATAATAAAAATTAACAAAAATGCTAGGGGTGTACTCATTTAAGTGATATAATGTACATATTTATATACAAAAGATACAGACAGGTGTGGAAAAATGCTGGTTAGAAAAAATGCTTTAAAAATGTAAGTATTAATTGGTTATATTTATCAATTGACAAAATGCAAAGTGAAAAGCATGGAAAGCTGCTGCTGCTGCCCCTTCACTGGAAGAAAGAATTCTTCCAGATGTACAGTATAATAGCAAAAATGGAAACTGGCTTGTCTTGCGAATCCAAATAGTTCTTTTTTTTAATACGAGCCCAAGTGTTTACTTATCTTGAGAAAGGGGTTGGTGCTTTTTTTAAATGGTTTGGTATTAATAAAAACCAATTTGGAATCCCAAAGCTCCTCCTTCCCACAGCGCAGCCCACCTAAACATTCCAATTTCTGTTTTTGCTATTCTAAACATGTTTGCATTTTGGAGAACCACAGATCTTCTGTGGATATAGGATTGCGAACATACTTCTGTCTTTTCATAAAAATATTGATTTGATGTAGATTTTTAATTTGTTCATTCACAATGCATATTGGTAATTGATAAAAATTATCTATTAATAAATGTTTAGCTCAGCATTTCCCCCACACCTGCCTAAATCTTTTGTACAATATATACACAAGTTTTGGTATTTTAGCTGTGTAGCAAAACATGTTCAAGATTCAGTTAATTTTTAGAGTATTTACATGCTAATTGGAGTAAGGATTCAGGAATTGCAGCTCTTTAATATGCAGCTGCCTCTTTTTAAATGTACCAAGGGGTAACTGAACAATTATCTCAATAGCTCTTTAACCCCTTCATGACCCAGCCTATTTTGACCTTAATGACCTGGCCATTTTTTGCAATTCTGACCAGTGTCCCTTTATGAGGTAATAACACTGGAACGCTTCAACGCATCCTAGCGATTCTGAGATTGTTTTTTCGTGACATATTGGGCTTCATGTTAGTGGTAAATTTAGGTCAATAATTTTTGCGTTTATTTGTGAAAAAATCAGAAATTTGGCGAAAATTTTGAAAATTTCACAATTTTCAAATTTTGAATTTTTATTCTGTTAAACTAGAGAGTTATGTGACACAAAATAGTTACTAAATAACATTTCCCACATGTCTACTTTACATCAGCACAATTTTGGAAGCAAAATATTTTTTTGTTAGGAAGTTATAAGGGTTAAAATTTGACCGGTGATTTCTCATTTTTACAACAAAATTTACAAAACCATTTTTTTTAGGGACCACCTCACATTTGAAGTCACTTTGAGGGGTCTATATGGCAGAAAATACCTAAAAGTGACACCATTCTAAAAACTGCACCCCTCAAGCTACTCAAAACCACATTCAAGAAGATTATTAACCCTTCAGGTGTTTCACAGCAGCTAAGGCAATGTGGAAGGAAAAAATGGACATTTTAATTTTTCCAACACAAATTTCCTTTCAGCATCAATTTTTTCATTTTCACATGGGCAACAGGATAAAGTGGATCCTAAAATTTGTTGGGCAATTTCCCCTGAGTACACCGATACCTAATATGTGGTCATAAACCACTGTTTGGGCATACGGCAGGGCTCAGAAGGGAAGGAGCGCCATTTGACTTTTTGAATGGAAAATATACTGGAATATTTAGCGGTTGCCATGTCGCGTTTGGAGAGTCGCTGTGTGCCTAAACACTGGAGCTCCCCCACAAGTGACCCCATTTTGGAAACTAGACCCCCCAAGGAACTTATCTAGATGCATAGTGATCACTTTGCACCCCCAGGTGCTTCTCAAATTGATCCGTAAAAAAAAAAGTACTTTTTTTTCACAAAAATTATCTTTTAGCCTCAGTTTTTTCATTTTCACATGGGCAACAGGATAAAATGGATCCTAAAATTTGTTGGGCAATTTCTCCTGAGCACACCAATACCTCATATGTGGTCATAAACCACTGTTTGGGTGCACAGCAGGGCCCGGAAGGGAAGGAGCGCCATTTGACTTTTTGAATGGAAAATTAGTTCCAATCGTTATCGGACACCATGTCGCGTTTGGAGAGCCCCTGTGCACCTAAACATTGGAGCTCCCCCATAAGTGACACCATTTTGGAAACTAGACCCCTTAAGGAACTTATCTACATGTGTAGTGAGCACTTTGAACCCCCAAGTGCCTCACAAAAGTTTATAACATAGAGCAGTGAAAATAAAAAATCATTTTTTTTCCTCAAAAATGATTTTTTAGCACGCTATTTTTTATTTTCACAAGGGTAACAGGAGAAATTGGACCACAATAGTTGTTGTCCAGATTGTCCTGAGTACGCTGGTACCCCATATGTGGGGGGGGATACTGTTTGGGTGCACGGCAGGGCGCAGAAGGGAATGAGCGCCATTTGACTTTTTGAAATGAAAATTAGCTCCAATCGTTAGCGGACACCATGTCGTGTTTGGAGATCCCCTGTGTGCCTAAACTTTGGAGCTCCCCCACAAATGACCCCATTTTGGAAACTAGACCCCCTAAGGAACTTATCTAGATGCATAGTGAGCACTTTGAACCCCCAGGTGATTCACAGAAGTTTATAATGCAGAGCAGTGAAAATAAAAATCTTTTTTTTTTTCCTAAAAAAAAATTTTTTAGTCTGCAATTTTTTATTTTCACAAGGGTACCAGGATAAATTGGACCCCAAAAGTTGTTTTCCAGTTTGTCCTGAGTATGCTGGTACCCCATATGTGGGGGGGACCACTGTTTAGGCACTCGTCGGGGCTCGGAAGGGAAGTAGTGACATTTTGAAATGCTGACTTTGATGGAATGGTCTGCGGGCATCATGTTACATTTGCTGAGCCCCTGTGTGCCTAAACAGTAGAAACCCCCCACAAGTGACCCCATTTTGGAAACTAGACCCCCCAAGGAACTTATCTAGATGTATGGTGAGCACCTTGAACCCCCAAGTGCTTCACAGAAGTTTATAACGCAGAGCCGTGAAAATAAAAAAATCATTTTTTTCCCGCAATTTTTTTTTTCACAAGGGTAACAGGAGAAATTGGACCCCAAAAATTGTTGTCTAGTTTGTCCTGAGTACGCTGATACCCCATATGTGGGGGATGACCACTGTATGGGCACACGTCAGGGCTCGGAAGGGAAGTAGTGACGTTTTGGTATGCTGACTTTGATGGAATGGTCTGCGGGCATCATGTTACATTTGCAGAGCCCTTGATGTTCCTAAACTGTGGAAACCCCCCACAAGTGACCCCATTTTGGAAACTAGACCCCATAAGGAACTTGCCTAGATGTGTGGTGAGCACCTTGAACCCCGAAGTGCTTCACAGAAGATTGTAACGCAGAGCCATGAAAATAAAAAATCTTTTTTTTTCCTCAAAAAATGAATTTTTAGCTTGCAATTTTTTACTTTCACAAGGTTAACAGGAGAAAATGGACCCCAAAAGTTGTTGTCCAGTTTGTCCTGAGTACGCTGGTACCCCATATGTGGGGGGAAACCACTGTTTGGGCACACGTTGGATCTCAGCAGGGAAGTAGTGACATTTTGAAATGCTGACTTTGATGGAATGGTCTGCGGGCATCATGTTACATTTGCTGAGCCCCTGTGTGCCTAAACAGTAGAAACCTCCCACAAGTGACCCCATTTTGGAAACTAGACCCCCCAGGGAACTTATCAAGATGTGTGGTGAGCACCTTGAACCCCCAAGTGCTTCACATAAGTTTATAATGCAGAGACATGAAAATAAAAAAACATTTTTTTTCCACAAAAATAATTTTTTAGCCCCCAATTTTTTATTTTCCCAAGGGTAACAGGAGAAATTAGACCCCAAAAGTTGTTGTGCAATTTTTCCTGAGTACGCTGATACCCCATATGTGGGGGTAAACCACTGTTTGGGCACACGTCGGGGCTTGGAAGGGAGTGAGCACCGTTTGACTTTTTGAACGCAAAATTGGCTGGAATCAAAGGTTGCACCATGTCGTGTTTGGAGACCCCCTGATGTGCCTAAACAGTGGAAACCCCTCAATTCTAACTCCAACCCTAACCCCAACACACCCCTAACCACAGCCCTAACCCCAACACATCCCTAATCCCAACCCTAACCATAACCCTAACACACCCCTAACCCCAACACTAACCATAACACTAACCACAAGCCTAACCCTAATTCTAACCCTAACCCTCTTTCCAACCCTAACCCTCTTTCCAACCCTAACCCTCTTTCCAACCCTAACCCTAATTCCAACCCTAACCCTCTTTCCAACCCTAACCCTAATTCCAACCCTAACCCTAATTCCAACCCTAACCCTCTTTTCAACCCTAACCCTCTTTCCAACCCTAACCCTAACCCTCTTTCCAACCCTAACCCTCTTTCCAACCCTAACCCTAACCCTCTTTCCAACCCTAACCCTCTTTCCAACCCTAACCCTAACCCTCTTTCCAACCCTAACCCTAACCCTGATGGAAAAATAAAAATAAAAATATTTTCTTTATTTTATTAGTTCTGCCTACCTATGGGGGTGATAATCGGGGGGTTCATTTACTTTTTATTTCATTTTGATCACTGTGAGAGTGATCAAAATGAAATAAGGAAATCTGCAGTCGGCAGATTCGGGCGGGCGCACTGCGCATGCGCCCGCCATTTTCTAAGATGGCGGCGCCCATGAACCGGACCCGCCGGACACCGGGAGCAACGGGGGGACTTAGAAGGTGCCGGGGGCGGTCAGAGTGGGTGAGGGGGTTATCGGATAATGGCGGGGAGCGAAGGGAATGTCAGGGGGGCAGATGATGACAGCGGCGGCAGATCGCCGCTGTCATTCAGTGGCGGGGGGGCGATCGCCGGTGGGGGGTCAAATCGGTGTCTCCAGCCATGTCCGATGCTACTGCAGCATCGGCCATGGCTGGATTGTAATATTTCATCAATTTTCATTGATGAAATATTACTATCGCTCTGATTGGCTGTTTCACTTTTAACAGCCAATCAGAGCGATCGTAGCCACGTGGGGGCGAAGCCACGCCCCCTGTGGTGAATTACAAAGCCCCCTGTATCTGCAGGTCAGGTGACCTTTCATTGACCCCAGTCACCCGACCCGCAGGGGGGGCTTTGAATTTATGACACAGGGTATGCGTCATAGGTCGGATTGGCACCGACTGTCATGATGCATACGCTGTGTCACGGGTCGGGAAGGGGTTTTTAATGGGTTATATGGACTATTTCCTTGTTAACTCATCATCATTTAAGGATATGCAAAGTCTGGAGCTGATTTCAGGTGTGGCATTTGCCGCTTGAGCTGTTGCTGAGAACCCACAACTTGCAATCAAATGGACGCTCAATGGGAGAGAAATGGATGATAATTAGGCTGAAATAAAAAGAAATCCATTAGAGAAAGCAGAGATGTTATGAGTGGTCAAATCAACAGTTTGGTAAATTCTGCGAAAAAAAAAACTGGTGAGCTTGGAAACTAAAAAAGACCTGGACGTCCATGGAGGACAACAGTTTTGAATGATCACAGAATCTTTCTATGGTAAAATAAAGCCCTTCCCAACATCCACCTCAGTGAAGAAAATTCTCCAGGAAGCAGGTGTCTCAGTGTCTAAATCTACCATAAAGAGAAGACTTCATGATAGCAAATAAAGATGGCAAATCATTGATCAGCCTTAAAAATAAAAAGAACAGATTAGACATTCTCCCCAAAAAATTCTAAAGAAGCCAGCTCAGGTTTGGAAAAGCATTCTTTGAACAGATTAAACTAAGTTCAACATGTTACAGAATGATGGGAAAAAGAAAGTATAGAGAATGCTTGGAATGGTTTGTGATCCAAAACCTACCACATCTTCTGTAAGACATGATGAAAGCAGTGTGATGGTATGGGCATGCATGGCTTCCAATGTCACTAAGTCACTAGTGTTTATTAATGATGTGACTGAAGACAGGAGGATGAATTCTGAAGTGTGCAGGGCTATATTGTACATACTGATCAGATTCAGTCAAATGCAGCAAGGTTGATTGGATAGCATCTCACGGTACAAATGGACAATGACTCAAAACATACTGCAAAAGCAACCCAGGAGCTTTCTAATGCAAATAAGTGGAATATTCTGCAATGACCAGGTCAATCACCAAATCTCAAACCACATTGAGCATGCATTTCACATGCTTTAGACAAAACTTAAGGCAGAAAGACCCACAAATAAGCAACAACTGAAGTCAGCTGCAGTAAAAGTCTGGCAAAGCATCATAAAGGTGGAAATCCGGCGTTTGGTGACATCCATGGAGTCCAGAGAGTCATTGCTTGCAAAGGATTTCCACAAAGTATTAAAAATAAACATTTTAGTTATGGTAAATTTAATTTGTGCAATTACTTTTGTGCCCCTGAAATGAGGAGGCTTTGTAAAAAAATGGTTGCAATTCCTAAACTTTTTATAGGATATTTTTTGTTCAACTCCTTTAATTAAATTTGGAAGTCTACACTTCAATTGCATCTCAGTTGTTTCATTATAACAACAATATTCATTATATTGTATTATATATACAATGTACAGTATATTATATTGTATTATATTATATAAATTCCCTCCTCCACAGTTTAAAAATCTTTTGAAAACTGCTTGGACTTTAGTGATGCTTTAAAATGTCAGCACAGGTATAAAAATATACTGTCCAGACATTTTAGGTCTAGGGGCAGCCCAGAAGTAGGTAATATTACAGTGGTAGCCTACTTTCATGTATTCATATGAGTCTTACTATCCAAGAGAGATAGGCTATTTTTTTTCCTCAGGTGCCCTCCTAGTTGCATCTTAGATGCTTTCATTTATTTCGCCATAATTTTTTTCAGTGGAATGGAACAACAAGCAGCAGATAATTATGATGGCACTGAGAAAGGAGATTTCATGCCAATTTAGGGAGGAAAATAATCTCATATTCATCAAAATTGCAAAAAGGGGCAGCACAAGAATTACATCCTTAGAATGTTGAATTATCTTACAGCCCAAAGAATGCCCTGAGTATTCATGCATAAAGCCTCTCTATAAGAGAATGAGAATGTGCATGAGTGGACCCATACGAATGGCCCATGAAAAAGCAATGGGAAGATAAAAGGGAGAATAAGGACAGTATCACAATTTTGGAAGCTTCTATGGTTTCTTTCTTTACATTCTCCTAAAGGCACAGTTATCCCTTTTAACAAGTTTTGTAAACTCCTTTATAGGACACAGTAAACAATATAAAGCCCTCATCACCTACCAATAGTAAAGTTCAAAGAAAAATAAGCTTCAATTTCGCTAATGAGTAATATTATCAGTCATCTCACTGCCTGATGTTGGTTATGCAGAAGCTAAACCTCCGAAATTCCCATAAATCATGGAATCATAATCAAATCTCTCAACTCTATACAACTGTAGATACAAACACCCTTAAATGCTACTGCAAGCAAAAAGGATCAATGAGTTTTAGGAATAAAATCAATACATTTTATTAAATCATTATTAAAACATAATAATGGAACAGAGCAAAACACTATGCAGGCAAAAACACAGGGATGAAAATAGATCAATATTCAATGAAAAAGGCCGAGTATCTATAATGCCTATCTAAGGGCAAAAAGTTGCATGTGCTACTCTTATAAACAATGTTAATAGACCACACTAGTAAGTATTAAATATTTTGAGCCCAAATTAAGGGTTTCAATTCACCCAAACTAGCTGATCAAACTTTAAACAAAAAATAAAGTGCTTATTAGTACATAATCAGTGCCTAAATACCCAAACTAGATAGTGGCCAATAACTTACATTAAATTGTACGCAGAGGTCCCCTGGCCTGCCGCCTCAATGCGCGTTTCACCGCTTCACTCGTGGATTCTTTTTGCTTGCAGTAGCATTTAAGAGTGTTTATACAGAATCTGTAGCACATGTAGTGGTGAATTCCATCACATTTCAGTTTCACAAATTAGCAGGAGGATCAGCCATTGCAATATTGACAGCTTCTCTTTGCCACATAAGAACAACTAAGGGCCAACACATTATTTTGTGATTGAATGTAAACATGTATGAGCAGGTATATTTACAAAAAAGTTGCACAATTAAATTGAGTGGATCTGACATGCATCAGGCATATGTTAGGGAGTTTCTGCTATTCTGGCATTTAGTGGGTCTGGAAATGGAGTATGTAAACTATTCTGTGCTCTAAAAGTCAAATGGTGTTTCTTCCTTCCCGAGTTCTGCAATATGGCAAAAGAATAATTATATAGCTGAATAAACAAAGGCAATTTTACCTATTTACCCTTTATGAAAAATATGGTGTAAAATTAGCATTTAACAACCAAAACAATCTAACAATATAATTAACTTTTATTCCATCGTCAATAGTATCACATTTTGCTAAACACCTGTGGTCTCAATATGGTTACTGCACACCTAGATGAACTAATGAGGGGTATAGTTTGTAAAATTAGGTCACTTATGGGAAGGTTCTGCTGTTGAGGCAATTCAGGAGTTCTGTCAATGTGACATAGGACCTTCAAACCATTCCAGTAACATTTTCTGAATATTGTGTTCCTTCTATTTTGAGCTTTGCATTGATTGAAGTAAATTCTGACCACTTACAGGGTATTGTACGCAAGAGGAATTTTGTGACAAGTTACGTGGTCCATTTTCTTCTAATTGCCCTGTTAACAAATAAAATCTTGGGGCTAAACAATAAATTAAAAAAAATAATTTGTCAATCATATTTTCCCAATGTTATACAATTCTATGAATCACCTATATGTTTACAATAGTCATTATACCCCTGAATAAATTCATAGAGGTGAAATTTCCAAAATGGGGTTACGTGTAGCTGCCAGATGTTTTGGCTTTGCTAGAGCTCTCCAAATGTGATATGGTGTCCACAATCTAGTTTAGGAATTATTGCAATAAACAAGTAAATGATTCCCTTCCTGAGCCCTTTAGCCGGCACAAATTACAGTTTCTGACCACATTTAAAGTATCAGAATACTCATAAAAAAGTAGCACAAGAAACTTCTTTTACCCTTGTGAAAATAAAACATTTGAGGCTAAAGCAACATTTTCATGGATATTTAAATTTCTCAGTCCATTATTAATAACTTCTGTAATGCAACAGTGAATTCAAGAAGCTCATCTTACCACTAGATGAATTCTTTTAGGGATGTAGTTTTCAAAATGGAAGTGGTTTCAGTCTTTTTAACACTTTAGTGGCTGTCCTAATGCGACATAGTGTCTGCAATATATTCCAGCTGAATTCACATTCTAAAATCAAAAAGTGCTCCTTCCCATTCTAACACAAACAGTAGATTTTGACCAAAAATATGCTATCAGCGCACGCAGCATGACAAATAGCAAGAGTCCACTTTTATATGTTCTTGCAAAATTAAAATTTTAGGGCGGGTGCATTATTTTTGTGGAAAGACATCATTTTTAATATTAACGGTCCAATGTTCTAAAATCCTACAAATCACTTATTGGTATGAATTAACTCGTAGAAAAATTCTTCAAGGGGTTCTGTGTGCAAAGGGGTATAGCTGGTAGGAAATTTATGTTGATTTGGTACCTCATTGGCTTTACAAATGCAAGAGTGTAAGCAATTTGTTCCAGCTAAAACTGAGCTCCAAAACTCACAAAGTTCTCCTTCCCTTCCAAGCCCTGCTGATTGCCCCATGAAAAGTTTAGTACATGTGCAGTGTCAGAGTACTAAACTGAAAATGGACTCTGAGTAGAAGTGCCCTAGATAAATACTTTTTTATTTTGCACATCATAACATAGCACTTGAGCTAGGTGAAATTATTTGAATGCTATTGAATTCTACTCAAATTTGACAGAAATCTGTATTCTGAAGATTTTTTGTAATTTGATCATCACAAATACAACAGAAAGACTGTTTGCTGCTGCCACCATTTTGCTGAAAAGTAGAGGCCCAGCAAAATGTTAAAAAGATGAAAATAGTCACTTAGCTACTTACCTCTCCATCCATGAGCACTGCTCCCTGCTCACTTTCAAGTTCTCTGCACATATGTTGCTCAGCATCTCTGACCCAGTGTTCACCCTGGGCCAAGATTTTCAGAACTTCTGACTGAGGGCAATCTCTAGAGTACCATGTATATGACCATGCTGGGTGGAAAGAATACGTGGACCAGTATTTCCAGCCATTTGGTCTGTGGGTTGCACTGGAACAGCCAGAGGTTCAGAAGTAGCCTGTGGGTTGCATTTTTCTGAGGTCTGGTCTGTGATCTCGAGAGATACCAAAACATAATAGGGAACAATTCCAATTGTAGAGAATAATTTTGCTGCAAATCAAATTTTCTGGGAAAATTCTTCAGATTTGGCTAATTCAAACTTTATCAGATCTGCACATCTTTATAAGGGATTTTTTCTGCATTATGATATTATTACTAATTTTTGTTACTAATGCAATTTATTATTAATTTACTGATTTTATAGAAACATTAGATGTAATGGATGACAATGATTAAAGCTGCAAATACAGTTAGATGGTTATCGCTATATACAGTTGCGCTCAAATGTTTACATACCCCAGCAGAATTTTTGCTTTCTTGGGTTTTTTTCAGAGAATATGAATGATAGCACCAAAATGTATTCCCCACTCATAGTTAGTGGTTGGGTGAAGCCATTTATTGTAAAACTAATGAGTTTTCCCTTTTTAAATCATAATGACAACCCAAAACATCCAAATGACCCTGATCAAAAATTAACATATTCTGGTGACTTTGGACTGATAACATGCATAGAAGTTGACACAAAAGGGTTTGAATGGCTACTAAAGGTAACATACCTGTGACCTGTTTGCTTGTAATTACAGATGAGTGAATATGTTCAGATTCAGTTCCGAATACAATTGGACTCGAATATTGTTTTTGCAATATTCGTTGAACATAGCCAAACGTTATTGGAGTCAATGGGAGTAAAAATTACCGAATATGTTCGGAACCAATCATAAGACATACATTCTGCATGAATAGTGTCCGAATTTGGCCTGAATATGTCAAAATCAGATTCGGGGCCAAAATCCAAACAAATTCCCTCATCTCTTCTTGTAATCAGTGTGTGTGCATAAAAGCTGAGTGAGTTTCTGGGATCCAGACAGACTCTTGCATGTTTCATCCAGCCACTGACATTTCTGGATTGTGAGTCATGGGGAAAGCAAAAGAATTGTCAACTGTAAAGGAAAATGTAGTTGAACTGTATAAAACAGGAAAGGGATTCAAAAAGATAGCCAAGGAATTAATAATGCCAGTCAGCAGCTCAAACTGTGATTAACAAATGGAAACTCAGGGGCTCTGTAGAATCAAAACCATGATAAGGTAGACCAACAAACATTTCATCTACAACTGCCAGGAAAATTGTTCGGGATGCAAACAAAAATTCACAAATAACATCAGCTGAAATATTGGACTCTCTGAAAACTAGCAATGCCGCTGTTTCAAGATGAACAATAAGGAGGCATTTGAAGAAAAATGGGCGACATGGTCGAGTCATCAGAAGAAAGCCATTACTGCATAAATGCCACAAGTATCTCACCTACAATAAATAAGCAAAACAGCACAGAGACAAGCCTCAAAACTTCTGGGACATTGTAATTTGGAACGATGAGACCAAAATTTAATTTTTTGGCCTCAACCATAAACATTATATTTAGAGAGAGGTCAACAAGGCCTATGATGAAAGGAACACCATTCCTACTGTATAGAACAGAGGTGGATCGCTGATGTTTTGAGGATATGTGAGCTACAAAGACACAGAAAATGGTCAAAGTTGAAGGAAAGATGAATGCAGCACATTATCTGCAAATACTGGAGGCAAATTTTCAATCATCAGCTCGGAAGCTGTGCATGGGATGCACTTGGACATTCCAACATGACAACAATCCAAAACACAAGGCCAAATCGACCAGTCATTGGCTACAGCAGAACAAAGTGAAGGTTCTGGAGTGGCCATCTCACTCTCCTGACCTCAATATCATTAAGCCACTCTGGGGCAACCTCAAGTGTACAGTTCATGCTAGACAGCCCAGAAATTTACAGGAACTGGAGGCTTTTTACCTTGAAGAGTGGGCAGCTTTGCCATCCAAGAAACTAAAGAACCTCATCCACAACTACGACAAAAGACTTCAACCTGTCATTGACGTCAGAGGGGGCAATACACGGTATTAAGAAATGGGGCATGTGAACCTTTGATCATGGTCATTTTGATGTATTGGGTTGTCATTATGATTTAAAAAGAAAAGAAAACGTAGTTTAACAAAAAATGGCTTCACCCAAACACTAACCATGAGTGGAGAAAAATTTTTGGTGTTATCTTAATATTCTCTGAAAAAAGGCCAAGAATGTAAAAATTCTGTACTGGGATATTTAAACTTTTGAGCACAACTGTAATTTAAAATGTATAAAGTATACCTGTATTCCACTTTTTTCATCTAAACAAGTTAATACAGGGTGGGCCATTTATATGGATACACCTAAATAAGATGGGAATGGTTGATGACCCAGATCGACGTGCTGAATTTGCAGAAAGGGCAAAACAAAAATTGGAACAGGACCCTCAGCTTACACAGAACATTATGTTCAGTGATGAGGCAAACTTTTTGGGTGGGCAGTTTATATGGATACACCTAAATAAAATGGGAATGGTGACAGTTTTCTTGCATAGGGTGTCTTGCATTGAAATCTGCTGCAATGAGCCGGGTACAGCATTCACCAGACATCAACACAATTTCTATCCGCTCCTCACGTGTTAACCTCTGCGACATGTCAATGGCTGTAATCAAAAAGAAACTTGTAAATAACTCATGAAAGAAAAAAGCTACATTTAAACCAAGCACACCATTGTTTTTCTTGTGAAATTCTCAATAAGTTTTATGTGTCACATGACCCTCTTCCCATTGAAAAAAATAAAGTTGGATCCAAAATTGCTGATTTCAAAATGACCACCATGGTCACCACCCATCTTGAAAAGTTTTCCACCTCCCATATACAAATGTGCCACAAACTGGAAGTTGATATCACCAACCATTCCCATTTTATTTGGGTATATCCATATAAAAGGCCCACTCTGTATATTTGACATGAAGGCAATGGATGCATTTTGTACCCTTTTTAAACTAAGAAAAGCATAAAATAAAAAATGCTGTCTTTAGTTTTTGTATACAAAGCCCTTTCTCACATGACATTGAAAACAGTTCAAAGATGCATAGGATCAAGCTAAATTGAGATCAAGGCACGCACACCGCAGACTAATAGTGGTGCTGACTATGGTACATCGATGATCTACTATATTAATAATCTGACATAGGATAGAAATCTAATTGAAGCAGTTCCTGAGCCAACTGAGATCAATTTAAAATCAGGTTGGCATTCAACTATGATGACAAAAATTTTAAATTTTGGATATTTGGATATCATCCTAGAGGTGGATTATTATTTGCAAACTGATGTTCATAAGAAAGTAACTTTTGTTAATACCTTTCTATGTGCTATATCAGTTTACATTTATTCTACTATTAACGATGTTGGGTAGATCCTAATGATAAAATGGATTTGCTCATCTCTTCTCAAATGTTGAATTTCATGCTACAGACCTAAGATTTAGGGATTACAGCCGCAGATATATTAAGCAGGGCTATAGATGAGTCAAGACAACCTACCACAATCAGATTTTACGCTCAATCGGCAGATGAGATATTGAGTATGTTATTTCTACCCATAATCATGAATTTATGAATTTTTTTTTCATTTGATAAAGATGATGGTAAAGCGCTGAAGTGAGTTGTGAATAAATTAACATTATGAGCATTATTGTTGAAGAATCAATTTACTCTAGCATCACGGTCCAAATAACATTCTTCCAAATGGATCCAATATTTCCTGGATAATTTATCCATCAGCCACAGGCAGCAGCTGTTTTTCTTCATGTCTATATATTGTATTTTGGGGATCTCTTGGGCACGAAAAAAAGTGGAGTGGAAAGATGAGAGTGTAGTGCTATCTAAGTGCAATAAATGTGATATGATATAGGGAGAGGAAAAAGTTTTAAATTGTGCTCACTTGAGCCGGTGGTGCTGCAAATGGAAGCGCCATCAGAGACTCACCTAACTTCATGCCTACATATGAATTGTGCAGTCACAACCACCCTAGGTGTCACGGGTGTGTCAGAGGATGTAGACCGTCACACTGCATCTAGCTTTAGAAGGTCTTAACAGTTGGCTTTGCTGATTCCTTCCTTGTCCTTCTCACTATAAGACCCAGTGGCATTCTCCCCCAGCTCTAACTGACACACTTGGACTGGGGTGTTTATGACTCCCAGCTTGCTACAGGGAGTTGATGGTGAAATTTCATTTTTCCTGTTGAGACTTGGAGCTGTAGAAGTTGGCTATTTTTCTCTTTGATGTTTGGAGGACGTCTGTGTTTCTCTCTGAGTCTACTCAAGCTTTGTTTCCCCTTGTTTGTGTATCCCATCTGTCTTTAGTGGAAGTGGGGATTGACTAATGCCTATCCTGTCCTTTCTTGTGCAGGGTTTATTGCCAGGGTCAGGCAGCGGTTAGATATCCTGCTAGGTGATAGGTGCGGAACCTATATAGGGACACTTAGAGCAGACAAGGTTATGTTTGATCTGCCTAGGGGCCTCCACTTACCCCTTCCCTAGTGTTGAGTTCTCTTCCCCTTATCCCTTTGTGTTGCACTTAATCTTATCGTTAACTAAGTACTTAACCACTCTCCTTCCCAAGGGCATCACCCTATTGTGCACTCTGTTCCCCACATCTAGATTTCTTCATACTGTTAGGATTGAATACAGTGCTTAATTTTATAATTGATGCTCATAACATAAATACAGTAGTAGTAATCCTTAACTTTTCAGATGGCACAGTACTTTATTTAAACAACAATGTATCATATTTTCTGACAAGTTATGAATTGTTACATGTGTAATGGATCACCTTATATCATTCATTTTATTCTGTCTTATCCAGCTGCCATGATGATTTTTTATATCCATTGCTCATTTCTGCAGACTTCCATCTACCTTAGTCTTCTGCAGCACATGATGCCCTTAAAAATCTATAATATAACGCTGTAAGCGTCACTCTGTCCGAAGCCTTTATAGACTGCGCAAGCGCAACACGCCTGCACAGTCTGGCTCCAGACAGAGTGAGGCAGCCAGCGGTAAGGAGTGTGTATGGCGTCGGAGATGGCAGTACCGTACACACTGCATACCGCCATCTCCGACGCCATGCTTACATACTTACCTGACCGAGAGGAGCGTTGTCGCGGTGCTTCTCTTCGCCCGGAGACCGGGGCTGGAGTGCGGCCGGAATCGCGCTGCGCATGCACGATCCTGCGCCATTTTACTGAAGACACACTTGCAGTGTGTCTTCAGCAATATGGCACGGGGCCGGAATCGCACATGAGCATGTGCGATCCTGCGCCATTTTACTGAAGACACACTTGCAGTGTGTCTTCAGCAATATGGCGCTGGGCCGGAATCGCACACGCGCATAGCGCAATCCGGCGCCATTTTATTGAAGATACACTTGCAGTGTGTCTTCAGCAATATGGCGCCGGACAGCGCTATGGGCATACGCCATTCCGGCCGCACTCATGCCCCGGCCTCCAGCAGAACAGCGCTGGAGCACAGGAAAGAAGGCTGAGTATAAATGTTGTTTTTGTGTGTACTTTTAATAGGAGTGAGAGGACCATGCATACCAGGATAGGGGGGTGAGGGGACCATGCATACAAAGATTGGGGGGTGAGGGGGCCATGCATGCCAGACTTGGGGGATGAGGGGTACCATGCATACCAGGATAGGGGCGTGAGTTGACCATGCTTACCTGGATTAGGGGGTGAGGGGGCCATGCATACCAGGATTGGAGGGTAAGAGGACCATGCATACCAAGATAGAGAGATGGGGCCATGCATACCAGGATAGGGGGTGAAAGGACCATGCATACCAGGATTGGAGGGTGAGTGGGCCATGCATACCAGGATTGGAGGGTGAGAGGACCATGCATACCAAGATAGAGGGATGGGGCCATGCATACCAGGATAGGGGGTGAAAGGACCATGCATACCAGGATTGGAGGGTGAGGGGGCCATGCATACCAGGATTGGAGGGTGAGGGGTACCATGCATAACAGAATAGGGGGGTGAGGAGACCATGCATACCAGGATTAGGGGGTGAGGGGGCCGTGTATACCAGGATTGGAGGGTGAGGGGGCCATGCACACCATGATACGAGGTTGAGAGGACCATGCATACCAGGATTGGGGGATGGGGTATGCAAACCAGGATAGGGGCGTGAGGGGACCATGCATACCAGGATTGGAGGATGAGGGGTACCATGCATACCAGGATAGGAGGGTGAAGAGACCATGCATACCAGGATTGGAGGGTGAGGGGGCCATGCATACCAGGATTGGAGGGTGAGGGGTACCATGCATACCTGGATAGCGGGGGTGAGGGGACCATGCATACCTGTATTAGGGGATGAGGGGTACCATGCATACCAGGATTGGGGGATGAGGGGGACCATGGATACCAGGATTGGGGGATGGGGGCCATGCATACCAGGATAGGGGAGTGAGGGGACCATGCATAAGAGGATTGTTGGGTGAGGGGGCCATGCATACCAGGATTGGAGGATGAGGGGTACCATGCATTCCAGGATAGGGGGGTGAGGGGACCATGCATACCAGGATTGGAGGGTGAGGGGGCCATGCATACCAGGATTGGAGGGTGAGGGCTACCATGCATTCCAGGATAGGGGGGTGAGGGGACCATGCATACCAGGATAGGGGGTGAGGGGACCATACATACCAAGATAGGGGGTGAGGGGACCATGCATACCAGGATAGGGGGGTGAGACGACCATGCATACCAGGATTGGGGGATGAGGGGTACCATGCATACCAGGATTGGGGGATGAGGGGTACTATGCATACCAGGGTAGGGGGTGAGGGGACCATACAAACCAGGATTGGGGGATGAGGGGTACCATGCATACCAGGATAGCAGGGGTGAGGGGACCATGCATACCAGTTTTTGGGGATGAGGGGTACCATGCATACCAGGATTGGGGGATGAGGGGGACCATGCTTACCAGGATTGCGGGATGAGGGGTACCATGCATACCAGGATAGGGGGGTGAGAGGACCATGCTTACCAGGATTGGGGGATGAGGGTTACCATGCATACCAGGATTAGGGGATGAGGGGTACTATGCATACCAGGATTGGGGGATGAGGGGTACCATGCATACCATGATTGGGGATGAGAGGTACCATACATACCAGGATTGGGGGATGAGGGTTACCATGCATACCAGAATTGGTGGATGAGAGGTACCATGCATACCAGGATTAGGGGATGAGGGGTAGCATGCATACCAGGATAGGGGGTGAGGGGACCATGCATACCAGGATAGCGGGGGTGAGGGGACCATGCATACCAGTTTTTGGGGATGAGGGGTACCATGCATACCAGAATTGGTGGATGAGGGGTACCATGCATACCAGGATTGGGGGATGAGGGGTAGCATGCATACCAGGATAGGGGGTGAGGGGACCATGCATACCAGGATAGGGGGTGAGAGGACCATGCGTACCAGGATTGGGGGATGAGGGGTACCATGCATACCAGGATTTGGGGATTAGGGGTACCATGCATACCAGGATTGGAGGACGAGAGGTACCCTGCATACCAGGATTGGGGGATGAGGGGTACCATGCATAACAGGATAGGGGGTGAGGGGACCATGCATACCAGGAATGGGGGATGAGGGGGACCATGCATACCAGGATTGGGGGATGAGGGGGACCATGCATACCAGGATTGGGGGATGAGGAGTACTATGCATACCAGGACTGGGGGATGAGGGTTACCATGCATACCAGGATTGGGGATGAGGGGTACCATGCATACCAGGATAGGGGGTGAGGGGACCATACATACCAGGATAGGGATGAGGGAGTACCATGCATACCAGGATTGGGGGATGAGGGGTACCATGCATACCAGGATAGGGGTTGAGGGGACCATGCATACCAGGATAGGGGGGTGAGTGGACCATGCATACCAGGATTGGGGGATGAGGGGACCATGCATACCAGGATAGGGGGTGAGGGGACCATTCATACCAGGATAGGGATGAGTGAGTTCCATGCATACCAGGATTGGGGGTGAGGGGACCATGCATACCAGGATAGGGATGAGGGAGTACCATGCATATTAGGATTGGGGAATGAGGGGTACCATGCATACCAGGATAGCGGGTGAGGGGACCATGCATACCAGGATAGGGGGGTAAGAGGACCATGCATACCAGCATAGGGGGTGAGGGGACCATGCATACCAGGATAGGGATGAGGGAGTACCATGCATACCAGGATTGGGGTTGAGAGGACCATGCATACCAGGATTGGGGGATGAGGGGTTCCATGCATACCAGGATAGGGGGTGATGGGACCATGCATACCAGGATAGGGATGAGTGAATACCATGCATACCCGGATTGGGGGTGAGGGGACCATGCATACCAGGATGAAGAATGGGGTGCCATGCATACCAGGATTGTGGGGGAGGGTACCATGCATACCAGGATAGGAATGAGGGGTGTCATGCATACCAGGATAGGAGTGTGGCAGCACATAGCAGAATAGGAGACTATATACCAATAAAAATGATCACCACCTGGGTGTAGAAAGGGTTCATAGCTAGTAACATATAATTCTGTTAAATAAAAAATCTACCTTTTGCTGTGCCCTTGAATAATTACCACTCACTTTGTGACTCCTTATCTGTCTCTCTAATGGTACATGCTGCACACACTGCCCTCTTCTTTCCATACTGAGTACCTCTACAAACTCTCCCCTCACACTCTGTCCCACTTAAACTTCTAAGTCTCTATGCTGTGTACCCTCTTCACACTCTCCATCCTTCTGCAGATTGCTTTCTCCATATTATGTTCTCACTGTCCCACTATGCTGACAAATCTCAAAACTGTCCCTCACACTTACCACTCTCTATATTGTGTCCCTCACATTTTTCACCCCTTATTCTGCCCTCTCAAACTTTTCTTACCCTATATTATCTCCTCAGACATTTTTCAATCCACTCACCATACTATCCCCTCACACATGTACCCCTCCCCAATACTGTCATCTCCTCACACATTTATCCTATCTTATACTGTCATCTCTTCACACACATACCCAGCTCCACTATTCTGTTGTGTTCTCACACATTTACCCACTCCCAGTCATAATGCTATCTCCTCACACATTTAGTCTCTCCCCACACTATACTGTCAACACCTTAAAGAGCAGCTTACCTGATCATGGTCTGGGGTAATATGCCCTGTCTGTCCCCTACCTAGATATGCCCTTGCATCATGCATCTATATTACTCAATCTTTTGAGGTCTAAATAATGGCTGCTTTACGTTTATATTTTGTATCACCTGTACCAATGTCTCTCACAATGCTATGTCTGAGTCTGCAGAAGGCATTTGCCAATTCAAAATTAATCTGAATTAAAAGCAATAATTTGCATCTGAATTAAAAACAATACCATGTCACTTTAAGATATACCATGAGTGCATCTCTAAGCCTTCAAAATTCTAGGACTAGAAGTGGTTCATATTGGTTGTATTATAAGAAGTCAAATAAAAAAAAACTAAAATAAACTATTAATTCCAGGTGAATGTAAGTGGATACTGTTACTGTTACAGTAATGTTACTGTATGGTTACTGCAATACTATTTCTATTACTTTTAGACTCAACAAGGCAATTTGTTTTACAATTTTCTTGTAATCATTGTGCCTGTGCCATTGGTTGTATAACCTTTTATAATTTGATTTAGGTTTTTTGTTATTATATTCATTACTCTTGACTAATAGGTTGCTTTCCCATCAACAATACTTGTTTATAACTACTTTATATTATCCATATTTGAATGCTATTTCATGAAATGAGATCCTTTGAATTTGAGAAAATTAATGAATGGGACTGGAATGGCAGAATTATCCCTTTAAATCATCTGACTGATCATAATAATCATACTTTATGAATTCATATTTTTATTGTATGCACCGTATATACTTGTGCATAAGCTGAGTTTTTCAGCACATTTTTGTGCGGAAAACGTCCTCCTCGGCTTATACATCAGTCAATTTTCCCAGAAAGATGGCAGCGAGGGGGAGTGCTGGAGCAGCAGGTCACAGAGGTAGGATCTAGTGGCTGTGGCTAAAGCCTGTGCTGCTGCTAAAGAGAAATGAATATTCATTTCTCTGTAATAGCACACAGTGACAGCTACAGCTGCTACTTACCTTGCCTGCGCCCCCTCGCTGCATCTTGTTCATTCTGGTGCCAGCAGCTCTTCCGACAGAGTGATCATTTGGCCCCACCCATTAACCTAATAAATATTCATGCCTCTCCACTACCATAGGCATGGAGTGAATAATCTTTACCATAATGAGCATGGCCACGTGAGCACTCAGCAGGAAGAGCTGCTGGCGCCGGAAAGAGATGCACACAGGCAAGGTAAGAAAGATTTTTTTATAGGAACCCTGCATACAAAAATAAGGGATAAGGAGCCATCCATACAAGGATAGGGGATAATGAGTCATGCATACAAGGACATGACAGGGGAGCCATGCATACAAGGACAGGGATGGGTGCCATGCATATCAGGATAGGGATGATGGGACAATGCATACCTGGCTTATACTCAAGTCAACAAGTTTACCCAGTTTTTCATGGCAAAATTAGGTGCCTCGGCATATACTTGGGTCAACTTATACTCTAGTATATATGGTATATGAATTCTAAATTATAATTTTATCAATCTTTTATATTTACATCTATTCATCATCTCATATAGTATTTCATGATTATTATTATGTATGTTTTATTTGTGATTGCTTATGTATACATTTACAACCACTGTTTTAATAATTGAGAGCAGTTATATATATATATATATATATATATATTATATATATATATATATATATATATATGTACACAGTATATATATTTTTTTATTTTATTAATATCCAGTTAGGGTGGACACCTACCCTCATTTGACATTAGCAGCCGAGGGTTTACCTAATCTATTACTAAATAAGCGCTTGTGTGTTTTTAGTCCGCTTATGTATGCATGTTCATATCAGTGAAAAAGCTCTGTACTCTAAATACAGCTATGCACTTTATTTCACCTGTTACTTTCTGCATTTTTTCTCAGCACACTGTTGCATTTTATACCATGTAGGTATTAATTGTTTTTAATATGTTGCTTTGCATGGTGCTTTTCATGATGGGTGAACCTGTCATTGTCAGTGTTTTAATTGGCTATGTCTAATGTGTGCTCTGTCTACCACTATCTCGGCCTGACTACCAGCTTCAGTATGGTGTCTACCCTGAATTCCCGGATGACGTCTCCTTTTCACAGACATCCACAGTGCAGCAAAAACTCCTATTGTTTTTTGTTGAGTTACATATTTGGAGTTGCTAATCGTTACTGTCATGAAGGGATGAACTGGTTTACCTTTTAAAGGGTTACATTACATAGGCATATAAATATTTTTGGGGACTTAAAGTTTCTGGTAGGTTCCTTTTAATTAAATCTTTCAAAACTGTTGAACTTAAACAATAGGTAAATAAAATTTTGATATACAAATTAGTTTCCATCTACATCGATAATTGTGACCATAATTAATTTTCTAACATCTAGTAAAATGTAAAGAAATGATAAAACATAAACTTGAAAAATGCAAAATTTAGAAAACAATTTAGCTAATTAGGAAATGAAAAATCTAGCAAAGAAGACCCAGAACTGTTGAGCAAATAGAATCCTACATCAGACAAGAATGGGACAAGATTCCTCCACAAAACTCCATCAATTAACCTCCTGACTTCCTAGATTTCTACAGATACAGCTAGTTGTAAAGAACTAGAGGGGATGCTTTCTAAACTTTTGGGGACTTGTTGCTAACTTCAATTTCTAAATGAGTTCATTTTTGTTAAATGAAATGAAAAATTGGCTTTCACTTATAGGATGTGTTCTACGTTCTCTTGTGAATAAAATAAGCTATAAGAAATTTCCAAATCATTGCATTCTTAATTTCTTTACATTTTACATAGCACCCTAACCTTTTTAATTGGAGTTCTATATCTACATGTGGTGAAGGTATTTGGAACTGTAGAACCACAAAAAAGCTAACACATACAGTAAATGAGCACTAAAAGAGAAATAGAAAAGTGGCAATATGTTCATCTACATGAGGCTAATAGGCAAAAGTCTATTTTAATGACTTAAGATATGGATGAATTAGCTGCAGCTCTTCCCATATAAGAGAAAAGTAGGTAGATGATGCAATTAAATCGCATAAAATAAAAAAAGAGAATGAGTAGCACAGTAGTGTTGTATAGGAAGAATCTGCAATTTCATTTCATAGAATTTATTGGTGCATTCCTAAAAAGAGAGGCAAAATGTTTTGATACTAAACCACTGCCAGGAAAAGAAATTGACATCATACATATGACTCAATGATCACAAGTTCACTACAAAGGATGAAAAATAAAAAATAGGGCATCCCTGATTGGATTAAATCATGAAGTCTAGCATTTGAATGCACCAGTGTTGACCACTGGGGCATTAAACCAGGACTCAAGGTTTCATTTGTTACACTATATAAATACTAATATAGAATATAAATAGCTTGACTGCAGAAATCCAGAAACAAGAAACATGATGTGACAGGACTACACTCAGGACAACATAAATTAGATAGCTGGTGCTAACGGAAAAAAAAAAGCTGGATTGATGAGCTGGACAGTTTTATCTTGTATTTACATAGTAACATAGTAACATAGTTTTGAAGGCTGAAGGAAGACCTTATGTCCATCTAGTTCAGCCTATTTTTAGTGCAGCTGTTCTGCATTGTTGATCCTGCGGATGGCAAAAAACCCACAGAGTAGAAGCCAATTTTCTCCATAGGGAAAAAAGTTCCTTTCTCTAAGCTTGGTCAACCATCTACCTATAAAATTCTGTTATTCGTAACCTTATATACTGTTACTCACAAGAAAAGCATCCATTCCTTTCTTAAATTCATTCAGTGAGTTGGCCATCACCACTTCCTCAGGAAGAGAATTCCAGAGCCTCATTGCTCTTACCGTGAAGAACCCTCTTCTATGCTGGTGCAGAAATTGTCTTTCCTCCAAGCGAAGAGAATGCCCCCTTGTTATTGTCACAGTCCTTGGTACAAACAGTTCATTGGAGAGGTCTCTGAATTGCCCTCTGATATACTTGTACATATATATTAAGTCTCCCCTAAGTCTTCTCTTTTCTAGAGTAAATAGAATTTGGGGACATACTTTGGTAAAAAAAACTATGAATTTAAGAAACAAGAGAACCTGGCTCATTGCATTTCTAAAAAAAATAGCATAGATGACTGATAAAAAGACAGTTTTTTATTTAATTAAAACTATAAATAAAGTTTATTCTTATATGACAACTCATTATAAAACTCTTATCTGCAAACATCTAAGACTTATTTCATACTATTGGTAGCTGAAGGCTATCACAGGATTCTGTTGTACTGTGCGTTATAAATTTTGGTATATTTTAAATTTACAAGAAATGATCAATATATTTTCCTAATCTTCTCAAGCTTTTATCTTCATCTAACAAGTAGATGTTAAACAAGTAATTAAAGCTATACAAGATCAAAAACATCAGAACAAATGATCCACTAAGGACATTGTGCACACAGGAGGACCAGAGATTTTTTTTAGCATTGTCTGCCTGCAAATGATTGCAAATATATACGAACACAGCATTTAGAAAATGTTAGAAATAAATAAAGAAGATGAATGTAAAGGCTTTGATCTAGCTTGAAAGATAATATTTTAACAATTGGCATTATAGTGTTTTTGCAGCAATTTAAAAAAAGGATAAACTAGTGCATTTTAATTGTGCATCTAGACTGTTTCCCAGGATACTTCATTATTAGCTTCGCACAACTTAGTTTCAAACTACTATGATGCAGATCCAAAGAACGGTTTATTTTTCATTGACTCTAACATGTATTTGTAATAAATTTTTCTTAATAAACACTTAGGTTAGTTTTTTAAAATCTTCATGCTATCTAGCTTAGCAAAATTCTGATAATACAGATGACTTGATAGTTCTCAATGTTTTAGTTTTAAGGTACCATCACATTTAGCGATGCACCAGCGATCCCGACAACGATACGACCTGGTCAGGATCGCTGGTGCATCGCTAAATGGTCGCTAGTGAGCTGCCAAACAGGCAGATCTCACTAGCGATGCAGTAGCGGTTGGCAGTCATTACTTACCTGTCAGACGCGGCGATGAAGACGTCCTCCCGCCCGCGTCCACACGTCGTTCATCGGCGCCAGCAGGAAGCCCAACAGGAAGCGGCCAATGAGAAACGGCCAGGGACAAAACAGCACAGAAATAATGCAATATATAAGACAAGTGATAAGACATAGATAAGGAGCGAAAGTTTTATTGTCCTCTAAATCCATGTGGCACATTCATTCCTGCTTTGAGAGTATCAAGTGCCTTCAAGCAGGAATGAATGTGTCGCATGGATTTATGTCTTTTTACATCAATTAACAAATTTGCTCGTAAGACCTTGTGGGGGCATCACAACACAGAACCTGACCCCAATCAGAGGGCAATAAAACTTTCACTCCTTATCTATGAACTGGGCCAATATTTATATTTATACCTCTACCATAATGATAATTCTGCTTCACGTCACTTGTCTTATCTATTGCATTATTTCTGTGCTGTGTTGTGCATAAATATGTGATTCTTCAGATTTTGTATTAGTCAATGCCTGATGAAGAGACCCAAGTAGTTCCGAAAGCTTGCAAATTGTTACCATCTTTTCAGTTAGCCATTAAAAGGTATCAACCACTGAGGAATATCAATTCTGAATATTTTTCTATTTACCGGCTAACACGGTACAAAGATATACATCTTCCCTGTATGTTTAAGAATGGGCATCACACAGCCTGCAGACCTCTGATTATCCAATTTGCGGAGAGTATATCCTACATGTTCACTTGACTATACTATACTTCTAAAATCACTGTACACTGAATATGCTTACATCCTTTATTCTTTATATATCTTATCCATATGCACTTACATATACATATTGTATAGTACATATGACTTTACATTAGGTTGGCATGATATATGACCCCTTGCATTTAATGTTGTAAAATTTTTGTTTATATATATATATATATATATATATACTGTATATATATATATACATATATTCAGTGTGCGGCCCTGTATTGTTGAATACTTGTGTTAATTTCCTGATTTATTATATAACCATATATTTTGTACTTATTGCTTATATTCTGGACTTTGTCTTTGTTCCCTCCTTTCTCTTATAATAGTTTTACCGACTGTCTTACTATCCCACATAGTTTGCAATATGACATAATTCCTTATTTTTTCACATTTTCTTCTATATTGTTATACTATACATACGTGTCAAACCCCTATGTTATTCCCTTGTGTTCATTTTTATTAGCTACATTTAGAGAAAGAAAAATATATGTGAAATTAAGCTAGT
The DNA here is from genome assembly GCF_039654945.1 of Dendrobates tinctorius. Lineage (NCBI taxonomy): Eukaryota > Metazoa > Chordata > Amphibia > Anura > Dendrobatidae > Dendrobates > Dendrobates tinctorius. Next base: position 10,645,903 of record NW_027361693.1, read on the forward strand.
AAAACAGATGAGCAAAAAATAGACAATACATGCACAGTTAAATGTCAACTTTTTTCTAACTAACAAAATTCAACTCATTTCCAAAACAAATTTAATAGAAAATTCTAGGTAGGTGAACATCCAAAGAGCCAGCACCTGAGGTGCATTAATGGTGTGGATTGTACGGGTTTCTAATATAAATATCTTTTACATTTAGAAAGAAAAATTGCCTGTTCCACAAAAAGGATTGGCAAGAAATTAACAAACTCAGTTCGGTTATTTGTGACTATCAACCATACTCTCTGTGACTGTCAGTTGTCATATTTTGTCTGTGAAATATATTGTGCTGCCTTGCAGATGGTTTCCAGTGCATTAAGATTGCAGAAAAAAATGTGTGATAGTATTTCATGTGCAACTGGCTAAATGTCAACTGCACCACATCATTGATCAATCACACTGAGTCTATCACTGCTGCTGGCACTTTTTCCTTTCCCCCTATCAATTGTTTCGCTGTATTATTTGTTAATTGCTACACTCATCTTATTGAGTTCTGCAGGTCTACAGCATATTAGTATTCTGGAGTATGTTTCCTCTGTTTTATTGTTTTCTATCTCTATTGCTGAAATGTGAGCTCAGACATCATCCCACTATACTAAATAATCCTAAAGTGACTGACGCCTCTCTTGCCTTGGCTTTTATACAGGCTATGATAGTACCTCTTGATTAATTGTATTATACCATATATTGTGACAGCGTGTGCAAGGCATTGTGGAGAACCTGTCTCTGATGTAATTTTCTGCTATGTGTAAAATGAAAGTTGGCATTGAGTTTCCATTTAACTTGATTGGAAAAGATAATTGTTTGAATTTGCATAGATTTGCACATTTATTTACTCTGCTCATTTATATAGCACCATTAATTTCACATCACTTTACATACATTATCAGCACTGTCTCCATTAGGACTAAGAATATAGATTCCCTATCAGTATTTGGAGTATGGGAAGAAACTATAATACCCAGCAAAAACCCTGCACAAACATGGGGAGAACACACAATATCCTTGCAGATATCATTGATGGGATTTGAACCCAGGACCCTAGTGCTGCAAGGCTACAGTGGTAAGCATATGTAACTGTGTCATTTTTAAACAAATTTGATGGACAGCTAATAATTTTGTTCATCTCTATAACACACCTATACATATTTTACATATTTTAACAGTTAAACATAGAATTAAATTTGAGTAAAAAAATTTACAATAATATATGTACATGTTTATAAATGCTTTGCACTTTCGACAGATGTATCTTCACTGTAAAACATACCATTAAATAATAATATTTAATAATTATATAATTTCCCATTGAAAATGTCTTGTTCTTCCAAACAGTGGTGAGTTATGAGCCATAAATGAAAAAGTATAAACTGTAGCTGATCAGACAGAATTAATGTTAGAAGCCCAAGCTCACACAACCCTTGGGAGTTTGTTCAATAACAACAATTCTGCAATGTCTTGGGCAGTAGCACTGTGTTTTTTTTACAGTTATTTGCACCTCTGAGACCAAGTTGTTAAACCTCAGCTCTATGTGGGAAATTAAAGAAAGAACAAGATAGAAATGATTGTTCTCTACACTGAGATCATCATCCCTTCAAAGAAAAATACAGAGGGTGGTGAATAACTATTTTATTTTAAGATTTATTAATCACAATTTATTAAAAGAAAATGTCTTCTTATATCAGATGAACATGATTATTACATATAAATCTGTATGTTTGACATGTTATATTTTCCTACTTTATGTGGAAGTAAAATCTGTGGACGATTATAGAGTGAGAACATATTTGAGACAGTTATAGCTGCAAAGAGAACATATTTTAATGATTGTCATCTTTAAGCAATATTTGATATTGTACATATACATTGTAAACTTTACAGTCTACATAGTCTCCTCCAATAGTACTTATATGCACATAATGTTACCTGGTGGTCATTACAAATAATAATCTTCTGCATTTGCAATCTTTATCCTTTGCAACACTTTGGCAGTTTCCTATGTCTAGTTCATCCAATTTAATGTTGTGCTCTATTAATATGTAATAATAAAGATGATCAATTTGTATATAAATTTATTGGCCAAATTGTTTTTTTCTTTAGCATACAAAATCAACCCAGGACAAAAGAAGGTCAGTGTGATGATAGCAAAACAATCAGCAGATTTAGGAATAAATTCTTGGACTTTTGTGCGCTGCCAGATAAAATCACTAATCCACTTTATAAGAAAGTTTAATCCATTTTATTTCCCAACGCGGTTCGAAATGTGTACCATCCCCTGAAGAAGAAATGGTACACATTTCGAAACGCGTTGGAAAATAAAATGGATTAAACTTTCTCATAAACTGGATTAGTGATTTTATCTGGCAGCGCACAAAAGTCCAAGAATTTATTCCTAAATCTGGTGTTTCAAGCGGTCGCAGAGCTGACCTTTGGACGTGCAGCAAGCAGATTACTGATTCCACATGCCTGAATCTCTCCTAAAAAGGGTGAGTAAATTCTAATCTATTTCTCCAGAAATAACCCAGATAAGACCCTATTGCGCTTTTTTGTTCCTTTAGTTTTGAAAGCAAAACAATCAGGACATCCACACAGACCGTGGAGTAGTGGAACACCCCATTGTACTTTCTGTCTCACTTAATCACATTTTGCAAGGCATCGATTTGATGTGGCAATCCTTACATAAATGTGCTGTCACATGGGTATAGATTTCTTACAAAAGACATCAGAATACTTATTAGCAATGAAGTAAAAGTCTGAAGTTAATTTATTTTAATGAATACTTAAGGATAATCTGTTATCAGGTTTTTGCTTTATCTGAGAGCTGAAAGATGTAGGGGTTAAAGGTACTGTCACGCTTAGTGATGTACCAGCGATCCCGACCAGCGATGCAGTCAGGATTGCTGGTACATCGCTAAGTGGTCACTAGTGAGCTGCCACACAGGCAGATCTCACCAGCGACATCGCAGGGGTCGGGGGTAGCCACTTACCTGTCAGACGAGGCGATCCTGACGTCCTCCCGCCCACGTCCACGCGTCGCTCGTCGTCACAGTAGGAAGCCCAGCAGGAAGCTGACAATGAGAAACGGTCCAGGATGTTCTCGCGCGATCAGCGATAACCAGCGGGGGAGCGGTCGGAGGTAAGTATATTGCTAGCGATATCGCTTAGTGTAACAGGCCCTTAAGAGCCTAATTTCATCCTTGTGACATTTACTAAGTTGTGATTTGCTCTTTCAATAAAATCAGAGTTTTGTCAGCAGATCATCATTATAGGACAAGCTTCCATGGGCCTCCTGGTCCAATCACACCACCACTGATTAGCAGCTTTATGTTAATGTACATTGTACATAGAAAATTGCTTATCGGTAGCATAGTGAGTGGCACAGGGCTCAACATTCTGAGCTCTGCTACATCTGCAGCAGAAAATATTGTGATTATATCAAATATGCTGCATTCAGAAAATTATAGGATGCATTTCTGGAATCAGTGTATGTGTCCCTAGACCTTGCTGCTGTCAGATTGTAGTGCAAAACCCTGTGGGCAGATTCCGTTTAAATCATGTACTTGAAAAGATTAAATGATTCATAATATTGTAACATTTCAAATTACTTAATTACAGGTGTGCTATAGCAATCCTTCATAATATGAGTAAATCACATTACAGTGAATGGAAATAGTACAAGACAAAGGCCCAGATTCCTCAAACAAATTTTCCACATTTTTATTTGAAAAGTTTGCCAAATTTTTTCCCAAGTTATGGGAGGGACTATTGTAAGATTTCTGGCGTAGAGCGTATAGGTGCACCCTGCTCATCAAATGGTTCTGATTCATGATCGGGCGTGCACCTCTTCATGAATCAGGAGCATCTGACTTCATTCCATTATCTCATCAAGACCAAAGAATAAATCTTTGGTCTTCGGGGTTAAAATCTTTGGTGTGGTCTGGATATTAGTTGGGAAATATGTAAATGTTTCTAGATAGCCTCTAATTTCTGAATTGCTACATCCTGCTAAACCAACATCCAAGTAAAGTAAGGTAAAATATTTATTTTTTTACATCCTGTACTATCATTTTGTGTATATACTAACAATGCGATATCAATAAAGCAATATTAAACTATATTTTCATTACATATTATTAATTGAAACTAGAGAAAGATGAAGTATGAACTGAGGCCCTCTCTGTATGCCCCAGAACTTGACAGGCACTTCCACTATAGTATATTTGCCTTAGGGTATGTTTCCACTTTCCGTATTGCCGGCGCTTTGGACGCTGCGGAAACCCCTCTCAGCGCAAAGCGCCACCCCCTTTCTAAGTGTCCCCTTTCACTGCATCGTATCCATAGACTGTGTAATTTATCTTGCGTAGATGCTCCATCTGCACAAGATAAATAGACATGCTGCCGTTTAAAAAGACACGCTGCATGTCTGTAATTTCAGATGTGTCACTCGCGTTCCTGCATGCATAGTGGAGACGGGATTTCATAAAATCCCGTCCACTATGCTGTAACATCTGGATGCTGCGGATTGGATAATGTGTCTGTACGCAGCGTCCAATCAGCCTCAAATCCTGATGCAATCCTGAACATGGAAACATACCCTTAGCATGAACACACACATATTGATTTATGGATTTGGGGGGGATAAATGGTAACACACAAGAATAAAAAAATACTCATCATTTTTAAAATTGAAATTCTTATTAAAGTAGATAGCAGTATGGTTTATAATAATTCATCTTAAGTGCCGATTATATGCAGCTATTATTTCTATAAGGAGTCTAGACTCTAACCTGCCAGTTATAGATTTAAGCTAAGTGTAATCGATATAAATATAAGCAGATTGCAATTATAGAATATTGTTACAGAACAATCTCATTTTTATTAGTCCTTGTTGAGAAGAAAGCATTCTGTATGAATTTAGCTACATTGTTTGAGGCTGGGTGTGCAGGAAAGCCATGCTAAACAATAGTGATATTAAGTAATACAATATTTTCATATTAGTTTTATAAATAATGATTTTAATAATTACAACAATAATGCTAAATTATTTTTATGTAAAGATAAACTTTATGAACTGATTTATATTCACTAAACTAAATACTTTCATTTCAATCATTTCTCCTGAAAAATATAGAAAAAAATGTTATTTTTCCAATAAGTGGGAAGAGTAGAGAAGCAAGTAAAGTTCATCTTAGAGGTTGCCCTTTAATTTGCTTTGAACAGACATTTTTCAAAGCCCTGTCTTCAGATAGAAAAGCTCTTTAGGGATTTCAGCCTGAACATTTTTCCAGGTAAATAACTAGTTTCAGTTAAAGATGCTACCTTGGGTATAGATAAACCTTTTAATCAATAAGAAAAAAAGAAAGGAAGGAGCAGTTTAACCTTAAAACACAATCCTGAACAGTAGAATAAAAATTATGATTTTTATTAAACGTAAAAATTAGTTTTCTTTCAATCTAATACTTTCATAGTTCTACTTGTTTGAATATATTTCTTGTGATGCAATATAATTTACTATGCAAAATTTTATTCTTCATAGATTTTGACTCGAGTTCAAATATCATTACACAAAGTAAAGCAGTGTCTAATTTTGTCTGTACATAAACCCTCTGAATTGAAAAGTGTGGTGGAATTTGTTACCCATACTATAGTTATTTGCACACTTAATTTACTATATATACAGTATATATATATACATTACAGACCAAATGTTTGGACATACCTTCTCATTCAAAAAGTTTTCTTTATTTTCATGACTATGAAAATTGTAGATTCACTCTGAAGGCATTAAAACTATGAATTAACAGATGTGGTATTGAAGAATTAATAAAAAAAAAGTGTGAAACAACTGAAAATATGTCTTATATTCTAGGTTCTTCAAAGTTGCCACATTTTGGCATTCTGTTGATGAGCTTCAAGAGGTAGTCACCGGAAATGGTTTTCACTTCACAGGTGTGCCCTGTCAGGTTTAATAAGTGGGATTTCTTGCTTTATAAATGTATAAATGGGGTTGGGACCATCAGTTGAGTTGTGTAGAAGTCTGGTGGATACACAACTGATAGTCTTACTGAATAGACTGTTATAATTTGTATTATGGCAAGAAAAAAGCAGCTAAGTAAAGAAAAACAAGTGGCCATCATTACTTTAAGAAATGAAGGTCAGTCAGTCCGAAAAAATGGGAAAACTTTGAAAGTGTCCCCAAGTGCAGTGGCAAAAACCATCAAGCGCTACAAAGAAACTGGCTCACATGAGGACCGCCCCAGGAAAGAAAGACCAAAGTCACCTTTGCTGCAGAGGATAAGTTCATCTGAGTCACCAGCCTCAGAAATTTCAGGTTATCAGCAGCTCAGATTTGAGACCAGGTCAATGCCACACAGAGTTCTAGCAGCAGACACAGCTCTACAACAACTGTTAAGAGGAGACTTTGTGCATCAGGCATTCATGGTAAAATAGCTGCTAGGATACTGCTGCTAAGGACAGGCAACAAGAAGAGACTTGTTTGGGCTAAAGAACACAAGGAATGAACATTAGACCAGTGGAAATCTGTGCTTTGGTCTGATGAGTCCAAATTTGAGATCTTTGGTTCCAACCACCGTGTCTTTGTGCAACGCAGAAAAGGTGAACGGATGGACTCTACATGCCTGGTTCCCAACATGAAGCATGGAGGAGGAGGTGTTATTGTGTGGGGGTGCTTTGCTGGTGACACTGTTGGGGATTTATTCAAAATTGAAGGCATACTGAACCAGCTTGGCTACCACAGCATCTTCCAGCGGCATGCTATTCCATCCGGTTTGCATTGAGTTGGACCATTTATTTTTGAACAGGACAATGACCCCCAAACACACCTCCAGGTTGTGTAAGGGCTATTTGACCAAGAAGGAGAGTGATGGGTTGCTACGCCAGATGACCTGGCCTCCACAGTCACCAGACATGAACCCAATTGAGATGGTTTTGGTTGAGCTGGATCGCAGAGTGAAGGCAAAAGGGCCAACAAGTGCTAAGCATCTCTGGGAACTCCTTCAAGACTGTTGGAAGACCATTTCTGGCGACTACCTCTTGAAGCTCATCAACAATGCCTAGAGTGTGCAAAGCAGTAATCAAAGCGAAAGGTGGCTACTTTGAAGAACCTAGAATATAAGACATATTTTCAGTTGTTTCACACTTTTGTGTTAATTATATAATTCCACATGTGTTAATTAATAGTTTTGATGCTTTCAGAGTGAATCTACAGTTTTCATAGTCATGAAAATAAAGAAAACACTTTGAATGAGAAGGTGTGTCCAAGATTTTGGTCTGTATTGTATATATATATATATATACTGTATGTATATACTCATGTATAAGCCGACCCCCTTAATTTTGACACAAAAAACTGGGAAAACTTATTGACTCACTTATAAGCCTAGGGTGAAAAATGCAGCAGCTACTGGTAAATTTCAAATATAAAAATAGATACCTGTAAAAGTAAGATTAATTGAGAAATCAGTAGGCTAAATGTTTTTGAATAGCCATATTGAATCAGGAGCCCCATATAATGCTTCATACAGTTCATGATGGGCCCCATAAGATACTCCACACAAAATACACCCCATATAATGCTGCACAAAGGGTAATAATGGCCCCATAAGATGCTCCATAGAATAATATGCCCCATATGCTGCCTCATAAAATGTTCCATAGAATAGGCCCCATAAGATGTTCCATAGATTATGACACATATGCTGCCCCATAAGATGCTCCATCATAGAATATGCCCCCATATGCTGCCCCATAAGATGCTCCACTGAATATGCTCCCATATGCTGCCCATAAGATGCTCCACTGAATATGCCCCCATATGCTGCCCCCATAAGATGCTCCACTGAATATGCCCCCATATGATGCTCCACTGAATATGCCCCCATATGCTGCCCCCACAAGATGCTCCACTGAATAAGCCCCTATATACTGCCCCCATAAGATACTCAACTGAATATGCCCCCATATGCTGCCCCAGATGGGGTACTGCTGAAAATGTCATCTTGTTCTGCAAAAAACTAGCCACGAAACAGCATCATCAGTGAAAAAGTAAAAAAGTTATAGCTCGCAGAATAAAGTGATGCAAAAATAATTATTTTTATATAAAAGTGTTATGTAGAAAAGCGCCAAAACATAAAAAAAATATAAATGAGGTATCGCTGCACTGACCCGAAGAATAAAACTGCTTTATCAAATTTACCACACGCGGAATAGTGTAAATCCCCCTCTAAAAGAAATTAATGAATTGCTGGTTTTTGTTCATTCTGCGTCCCAAAAATCGCAATAAAAAGTGATCAAAAAAGTTATGTGCCCGAAAATTGTAGCAAGAAAAATGTCAACTCATCCAGCAAAAAATAAGACCTCACATGACTCTGTGGGTCAAAATATGGAAAATTGTAGCTCTCAAAATGTGGTGATGCAAAAGCTATTTTTTGGAATAAAAAGCATCTTTTAGCGTGTGACAGCTGCCAAACATAAAAACCTGCTATAAATAGTAAATCAAACCCGCCTTTATCACCCCCTTAGTTAGGGAAAAATAATACAATTAAAAAAGTATTTATTTCAATTTTCCCATTAGGGTTAGGGTTAGGCCTAGGGTTATGGCTAAGGATAGGGCTAGGGTTAAGGCTGGCATTAGGGTTAGGGCTAGGATTAGGGTTAGGGTTGGAGTTAGAATTAGGGTGTTTACACTGTTCAGGCACATCAGGGTCTCTCCAAACGTGACATGGCATTTGATCTCAATTCCAGCCAATTCTGCGTTGAAAAAGTCAAACGGTGCTCCTTCCCTTCCAAGCTCTGCCATGCGCCCAAACAGTGGTTTACCCCCACATATGTTCATCGGCTTCAAATAAAGCACCAACATGCTGAGCGGGTCACTCGAATATATGGAGGTGAATAGCAAATTACTCACCGAGTAACAAATAGCCCGAATAACTTACAATTCCTGCGAGCAATGAATAGTGTCGAATGTATTTCCTCAACACTAAATATCAATAAAATATTTATAAAAAGACACAAAGAAATAAGACTGGTAAAAACATAAATGGGATATAGAGGAGTGCATCCTCTAATATAACAAAAACCAAAAATAGGAATGCAAAAATGCAGTGTATATGGCAAAGAAAAGTAGAAGAAAAAAAAATATATTTTTTCTTACATCTTCATTTTTATGAGATAATAGAAATATAAACAATAAAATCTTGTATATTTATCACACTCTATAGTAAAAAATGCTTTGCATAATACATGTCCTTCTCACAAAATTAGAATATCATCAAAAAGTTAATTTATTTCAGTTCTTCAATACAAAAAATGAAACTTGAATATGATATAGTCATTACAAACAGAGTGATCTATTTCAAGTGTTTATTTCTGTTAATGTTGATGATTATGGCTTACAGCCAATGAAAACCCAAAAGTCATTATCTCAGTAAATTAGAATACTTTATAACACCAGCTTGAAAACTTATTTGACATACTTGTGGTGTAGTGGGTTTATTATAACCTCTACCGCAAAGTCTGTGTTTCCTTTGTATGGTATTTTTTAAATGCTTTTAAACTGTTCTTGTTTAAATATACTGATTTTATTTATGTTACAATAATGATGAAAGAGACGCTATATATATTTTTATTTTTAGTGTGTTATTTTTAGTGTGTTTAATTTTTGTCATGCACACTTTATTTTTCTATTTCGGTTATATCAATAAGATATGCCACTAACGTCCTCAGAAAAATCAAGCGTGGCTTATGGATTGAAAATAGAATGATGTTTTGAATACCTTTACATCAGTGTCTAAGTATAAAACAATTTTTTACAGCCACCATTTAACAGTAGGCTATAGATATCAAAGTCATCAAGTCCAACACAACTTGAAACAGTTGACTTAGTTTATGGACTATCAATAAACAGTAGAGTAAATAGTTCAGTGATTAGATCCATGCTGAAAGTAATTAAAGGTTTTGCTCACTGAACTCTTGCAACAAGGGAGGGATCCAGTATGAGGAGACCAACGCACATTTAGAAACATATAAGAATTAAGAAAAAAGCACAGTCCCTAGTGGGCCATATTTTAGCAGCTCATACATGTTCATGCCAAACTCTACTACCCTGCAAAGACCTCTTCATGTTGGCTTGGTTTTTTCTGTGTGATGCATATATATACAGTGCTGAGCAGCCCGCCTGCTAATACTATGGGCATCATTAATAGGCTGTTCGGACTTACGTCCTATGCAAGCCCTATTCGAGTGCATTTTTTTTTCCACTAGGCAGCCAGACCATATTGCTGCTCCAGCCTTTATCAATGGAGGTCTACTGCATCCTGCTAGTGCATGAGTCAGGGTTTGGTGAGTTAACCTTTCAAATGTGTTTTTTTAAATTTTGGGGAATTTTTCTCCTTATGTGCGCTGTTCAGATTTAGTGTTAAGCCCCCGTTACACACTGCGATATCGCTAGCAATATCACTGTAAAGTCACCGATTTTGTGATGTTGCAGCGATATTGCTAGCGATATCGCTGCATGTGATACTTACCTCCGACTGGCTCCCCCGTTGGTAATGGCTGATCGCGCGAGAAGCTGCTGGACCATTCCTCGTCGGCCACTTCCTGCGGCGCTTCCTGCTATCATGACGAGCGACGCGTGGAGCCGGGCGGGAGGACGCAGGATCGCCGCGTCTGACAGGTAAGTAGCGACCCCCATCCCCAGCGATGTCGCTGGTGAGATCTGCCTGTGTGGCAGCTCACTAGTGACCACCTAGCGATGCACCAGCGATCCTGACTGCGTCATATCGCTGGTCAGGATAGCTGGTACATCGCTAGGTGTAACGGTACCCTTAGGGACTCACAATATCTGGGGTCCCTTGACATTGGGTTGTGACCTAATCTACTTTGGCCAAATTAGTAACTAATACCCCATATCTTTTCATCTTTTTGCACTTTTTATCATTTTTGCAGGATGCAGTTTGACCTCTTCATGTTGGCTTGGTTTTTTCTGTGTGATGCATATATACAGTGCTGAGAAGCCCGCCTGCTAATACTATGGGTGTCATTAATAGGCTGTTCAGACACTTTGCACGACACTTATCTTTGTGACTTATGTCCTATGCAAGCCCTATTTGTGTGCATTTTTTTCCACTAGGCAGCCAGACCATATTGGGTTATTGGCTGTGCTCATCAGTGGTTCTGCACCTGTGCTGCTCCAGCCTTTATCAATGGAGGTCTACTGCATCCTGCTAGTGCATTAGTCAGGGTTTGGTGAGTTAACCTTTCAAATGTGTTTTTGTGTTTTTTTGAATTTTTGGGAATTTTTTCCTTATGTGCGCTGTTCAGATTTAGTGTTAGGGACTCACAATATCTTGGGAACCTTGACGTTGGGTTGTGAGTAGAGTTGAGCGATACCGTCCGATACTTCAAAGTATCGTATCGGATGGTATCGGCCGATCTTTAAAAAAAGTATCGGTATCGCCGATTCCGATACCGGAAGTCCCATTCAAGTCTATGGGACTTCCGGTATCGGAATAAGAAAAACCCTTTCCTGCCCTTGTACAGCCTCTCTGGGGTCTGTACGGGCCTTTCGGGGGGCTGTGCCGGCCTGCCAGGGGGTCTGTGCAGGCTCCGGTGGCCTGTGCCGGCCTGCCGGTGGTCTGTGCAGGCTCCGGGGGGCTGTGCCGGCCTGCCGGGGGGCTGTGCCGGCCTGCCGGGGGGCTGTGCAGGCTCCGGGGGGCTGTGCCGGCCTGCCGGGGGGCTGTGCCGGCCTGCCGGGGGGCTGTGCCGGCTTGCCGGTGGTCTGTGCAGGCTCCGGGGGTCTGTGCAGGCATCGTCCGATGGGACTACAAGTCCCATCGGGCGATGCCTGCTACCATGACAGTGATTGACACATTAGCCAATGATGGGACAGTAGTAGTCCCATCATCCGGCTAATGTGTTAAATGTAAAAAAAAAAAAAATTACATGCTACATACATACAACATGCATACTACATACATGCTACATTCATACTACATACTACATACATGCTACATTCATACTACATAAATACTACATGCAACATACATACTACATATATACTACATGCATGCTACATACATACTGCATGCTACATACATACCACATATATACTACATACATACTACATGCATGCTACATGCATGCTACATGCTACATACATAACACATATATACTACATGCATGCTACATACATACTACATGCTACATACTACATATATACTACATGCATGCTACATACTACATGCTACATACATACTACATGCATGCTACATACATACTACATACATACTACATATATACTACATGCATGCTACATACATACTACATGCTACATACTACATGCATGCTACATACATACTACATGCTACATAGTACATATATACTACATGCATGCTACATACATACTACATACATACTACATATATACTACATGCATGCTACATACTACATGCTACATACATACTACATATATACTACATTCATACTACATACTACATATATACTACATACATACTACATACATACTACATACATACTACATGCATGCTACATACATGCTACATACATACCACATACATACTACATGCTACATACATACCACATATATACTACATACATACAATACATTCATACAATACATACATAGACATACAGTACATATAACATAGAGTAACATACTTACCAATACTTGTCACATTGTTCCCCGAAGCCATTGTCTATTCCGGGATAAATATTAACATAACAAACCACAAAAATACTCACCCACGATCCGAAGCAGTCCACGAGTGTGTCCCACGACGATCTTGGGTAGAGAACTGCAGCATCAGATGATGCTGCCGTTCTCTACGGGCTGCAGGAATCCAATGACGGAAGGTAGGTATCCTTCCGCACTGTATTCCTCCGCCACTTAAAAAAAAAAAAGTCCCTAGTCTCACTTTATGCCATTGCTGTGTGGGAAATTCCCACACAGCAATGGCATAAAGTGAGACTAGGGACTTTTTTTTTTTAAGTGGCGGAGGAATACAGTGCGGAAGGATACCTACCTTCCGTCATTGGATTCCTACAGCCCGTAGAGAACGGCAGCATCATCTGATGCTGCAGTTCTCTACCCAAGATCGTCGTGGGACACACTCGTGGACTGCTTCGGATCGTGGGTGAGTATTTTTGTGGTTTGTTATGTTAATATTTATCCCGGAATAGACAATGGCTTCGGGGAACAATGTGACAAGTATTGGTAAGTATGTTACTCTATGTTATATGTACTGTATGTCTATGTATGTATTGTATGAATGTATTGTATGTATGTAGTATATATGTGGTATGTATGTAGCATGTAGTATGTATGTGGTATGTATGTAGCATGCATGTAGTATGTATGTAGTATGTATGTAGCATGCAGTATGTATGTAGCATGTATGTAGTATGTATGTAGTATATATGTAGTATGTATGTAGTATGTATGTAGTATGTATGTATGTAGTATGTATGTAGCATGCAGTATGTATGTAGCATGTATGTAGTATGTATGTAGTATATATGTAGTATGTATGTAGTATGTATGTAGTATGTATGTAGTATGTATGTAGCATGCAGTATGTATGTAGCATGTATGTAGTATGTATGTAGTATATATGTAGTATGTATGTAGTATGTATGTAGTATGTATGTATGTAGTATGTATGTAGCATGCAGTATGTATGTAGCATGTATGTAGTATGTATGTAGTATATATGTAGTATGTATGTAGTATGTATGTAGTATGTATGTATGTAGTATGTATGTAGCATGCAGTATGTATGTAGCATGTATGTAGTATGTATGTAGTATATATGTAGTATGTATGTAGCATGCATGTAGTATGTATGTAGTATGTATGTAGCATGCAGTATGTATGTAGCATGTATGTAGTATGTATGTAGTATATATGTAGTATGTATGTAGTATGTATGTAGTATGTATGTATGTAGTATGTATGTAGCATGCAGTATGTATGTAGCATGTATGTAGTATGTATGTAGTATATATGTAGTATGTATGTAGTATGTATGTAGTATGTATGTAGTATGTATGTAGCATGCAGTATGTATGTAGCATGTATGTAGTATGTATGTAGTATATATGTAGCATGCATGTAGTATGTATGTAGCATGCATGTAGTATTTTTTTTTTTTTTTTTTTTTTAACATTTAACACATTAGCCGGATGATGGGACTACTACTGTCCCATCATTGGCTAATGTGTCAATCACTGTCATGGTAGCAGGCATCGCCCGATGGGACTTGTAGTCCCATCGGACGATGCTTGCACAGACCCCCGGACATCAGCACAGCCCCCCGGCAGGCCGGCACAGCCCCCCGGCAGGCCGGTACAGACCCCCACAGGGTGCACAGACCACCGGCAGGCCGGCACAGCCCCCCGGCAGGCCGGTACAGACCCCGGGCAGTCCACACAGCCCCCCGGCAGGCCGGCACAGCCCCCCAGCAGGCCGGCAGAGACCCCCGGAAGGCCCGAAATGACGGCGCATCATGATGCGCACACACTGCGCATCATGATGACGTCAGGCCGTCAATCAACTGAACTTCCGATTCCGATGCCGAATTCCGATATTGAAAAAATATCGGAAGTCGGTATCGGAATTCCGATACAGCAAGTATCGGCCGATACCCGATACTTGCGGTATCGGAATGCTCAACACTAGTTGTGAGCTAATCTACTTTGGCCAAATAAGCAACTAATACCCCATATCTTTTCATCTTTTTGCACTTTTTATCATTTTTGCAGGACATAGTTAGACCTCTTCATGTTGGCTTGGTCTTTTCTGCGTGATGCATCTATACAGTGCAGAGCAGCCCGCCTGCTAATTCTATGGGCGTCATTAATAGGCTGTTCGGACACTTTGCACCACACTTATCAATGTGACTTATGTCCTATGCAAGCTCTATTTGTGTGCATTTTTTTCCACTAGGCAGCTAGACCATATTGGGTTACTGGCTGTTCTCATCAGTGGTTTTGCACCTGTGCTGCCCCAGCCTTTATCAGTGGAGGTATACTGCATCCTGCTAGTGCATTAGTCAGGGTTTGGTGAGTTAACCTTTCAAATGTGTTTTTTGAATTTTTGGGAATTTTTTCCTTATGTGCGCTACCCTGCAAAGGGCAATACCCTTCTGTCCCTCATCTATTGTTGCTTTAGAGTATCCCTACTATGCTCCTGACATGTTTTGTGTACATGTAATATCTAAATTAGGGATAGGTTATTCCATCTGTTTATTAGATCTGGTCTCCATCTGCCATGGGGATTATCTCCTGAAAAGTTTTAGACTCTTAAATGGATGGCTCTCTTGTTGAGTGATTTTTGTGAGACCAAATCAATCACTGCACTATTAACTGTTTATTTACAGTCCGTAATCTAGGTAAGTCATCCATTTGATTCAGTGTTGGCCATGTTAACGTTGATAAATATAACCAACCATAAAATGGTGACTATAAAACCTTGCCCTTTATTAACTTTATGATGTTTGTCATATACTTTATTGTTCTTCCATAAATTTTAATGGTGAAAAAGCAACATTATTATTTAATTTCAAATTGAAAAGAAGGAGGAAGCATGTATTTAACAAGCATCCAACCATCAAAATAACTATCAATGCCAATTATCAATACCAACCATCAAAACAACTGTTTGATGTGTTATTGTAGCTTTTGCAACATCTTAAATTTGTTGTTTTACAGGAATTTCCCCAAAATTGTCAAACAGTGTTCCAATGTTTATTGATCTTTGTAATTGTCACAGCCTAAGCAAATTCAAAGTATTAGCAAGAAGATGGCTCTGTTATTAGTACAGTTGCTTTGTATTATTTAGAAACTGGCTGCAAATTCCACCAAATGCATTATCTGCCACTGGTTTATTAAGCAAGCATAATAAATCTCAAAACTAATTTTATGAGATTTGGATATTTTGGAGTGGAAATTTCATTTTCCTGAGAACACCATTTTGTTTGATAATTAAAAGTTAACCTTAACAACTGTGTTCTTGAGGTTATTATCTTGCTATTCAGAGATTTATTTTTCACAGTCAGACATTATCCTGTAGATATTGCACAATGTTTTCAAGTCTGTTTGCACTTAATAGCATTTATGCTTTATTCAAAAGAAATTCAGTAACTTCAAATTCTGTTGTCCATTTTAAAGCTTGCAATTGTCCTTCACCATGTTTGATGGTATTTTCAGCCCTGAAAAATCTCCTCCAAATGTCAGATGTGATGTTCAAGTGCAAATCTTCTTTTTGTCAATTCTGTTTTTTACTAACAGCATCTTGACAATTATAAATTCTTTCAGATATATTGTGTTGTACATTTTATCTACAGCAAGAATGGAGCTCTCCTATCTTTAAAAAATAAAGCTTTAAAGGGGTATTCCCATCTCAAAGATACCAAATAATCCAAATATGTAGTAGTTGTTATAATAGCAATATTAGCAAATACCTCAAATTAGGAATGTAGTATAGTTTTTATGATTCTCTATGTCTCTTTCCTCATGTTCAGTCATTGCATGACCTTAGGTATCCATTGTTATGACCACTAGCAGCTAGCTGTCACTATATCAGTGAATGTAATCATGGATACCCAAAGCCCTGCAATGCCTGCACATGAGGAAAGAGACATAGAAAGTAAAAAAAAAACCATTATACTACATTTCTAAATGGAGGAATTTGCTAATATTATTATTACTCCTACTACGTTAGGTGCCGGGATTCTCCAACTGCACAGGGTGGATCCCAAGCTGTGTCATGCTCTGCGGTTTCCCATTCAGCTTTTGCTGCAGTGGATGCTGCTCAGCAAAGACATCGGTCCCAGGGTTTTGCTCAGACTTGTGCTGTTCACTTGGTTACTGCTGACTCCCCAGTCAGGAATAAGCAGCAACAAACAGACATTCAGAAATCACTCCACTGAGCATGCTTGTGAGGCGTCCTCTCATTTGTGGTCGGTCATCAGTTGCTCGGGTGACCTGGCAGCTCCGTATTGGCCCACGAGCAAAGTCCTGTCAGACTGGACTTGAACAAGAACGTATAAAAGGTCCTCTGGTGCACGCATCATTGTGCTAAGATAACATGTGTTTGGTGTGTTGGTGGAAGCGTTACCACCCTGTGTGCACATGTGCTGCTACTAGCTTTTGAGTTCATGTCTAGACAGGCAGTGTAGGGTGGGAACTCCCGCTTGAGCTTAGCATCTGTACCGGGTGGCGGTGTCGCATGTGCTGACTTGCACAAACCATGTGTCAGAACATGCTCAACCACCAGCTTAGTTTTCCTTGGGGGGTTAAGTTAAAGGGACCCCAACTAGCGTAATTTCTACTATGCTCCTGTGACATCTAACAGGGAAAAACTTAGAGAGGTCTCTGTTTGTGTGCTGCTCTGTGGAATAACAGATTCAGGCACTTATCACTCTGTTCTCACCAAGTGGCGTTTAACTCTGTGTTTACGGTGTTTGATCGCAGCTACGCTCTGCCATTATTTTCTAGCTGCGGTTCCTCCATCACCATATGGTGGACCCCAGGATGCGATAGCACCTTCTTATAATTTATATTTGATGTGATCCACAAACCCAAACATACTGCATATTGGGATATGATCTCGGAGATGGTAATACCCCTTTAAGTACTGTGCATTATATTGTTGTTGACTAAATAGTCGACCAAGTTTTTCTTTTTTCCTTGTCCCGATTTTGTTAAGCTATATTTCCTTGTGATAAGTTTTTATTTTTGTAAAGTAGATTTTTTCAGCCACTGCACACCACTTATCAATAATGATGTAAAACTACTGTAACTTTTATAGAGAGGCACAAAATATAATAACTAGTGTTGAGCATTCCGATACCGCAAGTATCGGGTATCGGCTGATACTTGCTGTATCGGAATTCCGATACCGACATCCGATATTTTTTCAATATCGGGCATCGGAATCGGAAGTTCAAAGTTGATTGACAGCCGATTCTGATAAATTTCCCACACAGCTTTTACCATAAAGTGAGACTAGGGATTTTTTTTTTTTAAGTGGCGGAGGAATACAGTGTGGAAGGATACCTACCTTCCGTCATTGGATTCCTGCAGCCCGTAGAGAGCGGCAGCATCAGCTGATGCTGCAGTTCTCTACCCAAGATCGTCGTGGGACACACTCGTGGACTGCTTCGGATCATGGGTGAGTATTTTTGTGGTTTGTTATTTTAATATTTATTCCGTAGATGACAATGGCTTCGGGGAACAATGTGACAAGTATTGGTAAGTATGTTACTCTATGTTATATGTACTGTATGTCTATGTATGTATTGTATGAATGTATTGTATGTAGCATGCATGTAGTATGTATGTACCATGTAGTATGTATGTAGTATGTATGTAGCATGCATGTAGTATATATGTAGTATGTATGTAGTATGTATGTAGCATGTAGTATGTATGATGCATATATGTAGTGTGTATGTAGTATGTATGTAGCATGTAGTATGTATGTAGTATGTATGTAGCATGCATGTAGTATATATGTAGTATGTATGTAGTATGTATGTAGCATGTATGTAGCATGCATGTAGTATATATGTAGTATATATGTACTATGTATGTAGCATGTAGTATGTATGTAGCATGCATGTAGTATGTATGTATGTAGTATTTTTTTTTTTTTTTTTTTACATTTAACACATTAGCCGGATGATGGGACTACTACTGTCCCATCATTGGGTAATGTGTCAATCACTGTCATGGTAGCAGGCATCGCCCGATGGGACTTGTAGTCCCATCGGACGATGCCTGCACAGACCCCCGGACATCAGCACAGCCCCCCGGCAGGCCGGCACAGCCCCCCGGCAGGCCGGTACAGACCCCCACAGGGTGCACAGACCCCGGGCAGTCAGCACAGCCCACCGGCAGGCCGGCACAGACCCCCGGCAGGCCAGCAGAGACCCCCGAGAGGCTGTACAAGGGCAGGAAAGGGTTTTTCCAATTCCAATACCGGAAGTCTCATAGACTTGAATGGGACTTCCGGTATCGGCATCAGCGATACTGATACTTTTTTTAAAGATCGGCCGATCCATTCCGATCCGATATTTTGAAGTATCGGACGGTATCGCTCAACTCTAATAATAATGTAAAATATAATCCATATGCTGTCTTATTGTATTTTCGTGCACTAACTTAAGTCAATGGCTTAGTTTCATTTAAATGTCATGGCACTCAGAAAGGTTTATAGCAAGTGCCTGGGAGATCAATGGCATATGTCATGACATCATAATGCTTTTTAACCTGCATGTGCAGAACCCTCCCAGGTGTCATGACACATAGAAGTCTGGAAGAGTACAAGAGGATTGAAGATTCCAATGCAAGTGTTGAGGATCAGAAGATGCTGCAATCACCAGTCAGGTTGTGGTGGTGAGTAGTGGAAGGGCTAAAGAGGTGAGCAGTGAGGTGAGTATAGCTTTCTTTTTCTTAACTTAACCATTTGAAATCACATTATTTTTCTAAACAATGGAAGTCAATTCCAAAAAACTGCATTTTGATGAATGTGGATATTTGTAAAATTTGAGTAGAATTAAATTCCACTCAATTTTTTTGCTCAAGGTACACTAAAAATTTGAAAAAGTGATATGTATTCCTTTCCCTGACATGGAGTATATTTCATTTCCTGAGATGAGTGGATTGTTCCACTGAGGATAAAGTCAGAAGTACTGAAATTTTGAGATTCTATTCATGGTTTACCCCCCAAAAATTCTAGCACCATTTCCAACACAGGTGAAGCATCAGTGAGACGGTAATGTCATTTTGTGTTACTGCATTGGCTTCTAAATAAAGCCTGGCTGGTATAACATGTTATGAATTATCATACCTTTCACAGTGGTGGTCTGTACTGGGGATTTCTAAGAATCATCTTCCATTTCCAAAATATTCAGGATTGAGAGTCCTCAGTAGTTGATACCTTTTAATGGCTAACTGAAAAGATGGTAATACATTGCAAGCTTTCGAGACTACTCAGGTCTCTTCATCAGCTAGCCTGATGAAGAGACCTGAGTAGTCTCGAAAGCTTGCAATGTATTACCATCTTTTCAGTTAGCCATTAAAAGGTATCAACTACTGAGGACTCTCAATCCTGAATATTTTTCTATCTACTGGCTAACACGGTACAAAGATATACATATTTCCTGTATCAAAATGGAGGATACCAGAATGTACCGCATCTTTATGGAACCTAGCCTGATGAAGAGACCTGAGTAGTCTCGAAAGCTTGCAATGTATTACCATCTTTTCAGTTAGCCATTAAAAGGTATCAACTACTGAGGACTCTCAATCCTGAATATTTTTCTATCTACTGGCTAACACGGTACAAAGATATACATATTTCCTGTATCTTCCATTTCCAGAGTCACTGGGTAAGTCACTATCTCCTGTAATGTGTAGGCTTCAATAACCAACAACATCCTCTCCTAAAGAGTGTAAACTCTTACCGTCAACAAAATTCTCTCATTCTCTCTCCTATAGAGTCTAAGCATTTATAATTAGCAGGGTCATTCTCTCTCTCCTGTAATGTGTAATTTCTTATTCACCAAGTTTATCTCTCCATTTCTCTCCCTCGCTTGTAGAGCGTTAGCTCTTATGGTCAGCGGGGTTCTCACTCTCTGTTTTTCTCTCTTTCCCCTATAGAATGTAAGCTCAGTGTGGTCCATTCTCTCTTATATATAATAGCATATATTTATCAACTAGAAGAGCAGGTTTTTGCACATCAAGAAATGATTTGATGCTTTTGATTTTTTTGTGGAACATATTCCATCAGTTATCCTGTTTTTATTTTAGTTAATCTCTGCTCTATATATTTGTTATAGTTTATTTAATAAACTGTTTATATTGTACTATTAATATTGGTTGCCCCTCTGTCTCTTTTCTTTTCTTTGTATACTATATATTTTCCTTGACTATTATTATAGGAAAATCATTTTTTGGTCTTATATCTTTTTTAATGAGGGGCTTCACCTATCTATTTACAGGTGGTGATTTTCTGTAGGCTGCTAGCCTCTTTCTATCTTGTCTGCAGAGTATAAGCTCTTATGGTCAGCAGGATGCTCTTGCTCTTTTTCCAGTAGAGTAGATTAGCTCCTGAAGCATTATGATTGACAGGGTCCTCTCTTTCCTGTAGTGTAAGCTCTTATTCAGTGGGGTTCTCTATTTTGCTCTCTCATGTAGAAAGTAAGAGTGGAGACACAGGGGTTAGTGGGTGCTCTAGTATGCTAGCCAAAACCACATGGACCAGGGATTATCCCACCGAATGCCCAATCTCCTTATATCATGGGTGTACTATTACTCAGACAACACACAGTGAGGGTTAATCAGGGAGGCAATACTTTATTGAACCACAGAACAGTCCCAGCATAATACCCAAAAGAGTGCAAAATTACAGAGTCTCACCATTCTGCTGACTCGGCGGGATAAGAGCAGCTGTGACTTCAGAGCGTCCATGGCTGACTACCCTACCTGTGGCATGAACATAGAGGTAATGACAATCTTAGGAAGCTGACAGTGCATGCAAGTACAAGACCAGGTGATCAGAGGGTCAAAACCATGCTTCTCCGAATATGTCCATGCAGCCAGATGGGTCCAAATCCTGACTACCCCAAATGTATCCATGGTTGAGTGATGGTCAGAGTAGAAAATCTGTACCCTTTCAACTGGGGACATGGTGTTAGGGTTGGCAGATTGCACTGAATAAAAATAAATCATAAAGTGCAATCATAACCATCGCGCAGAGATGCAAAACTGCTGCTAGTGAACAATGACGAAACAAAACAGCAAGCATTACCTTAAGCACACTGTGTTAACTCCACAAAGTATGAACAGGATGCAGGATACCTAGCTCTGTTAACTTCACAAAGAGGTAGCATAAAGGTTCAGCTTGCTTTGTAACTAAACTGTGCTAACGGCACACATGAACTAAAAAGATGCCATATCAAGAGAAAAAACTCAAAAGACGTTAGGTACAAAGCCCTGTTGACTTCACAGAGAATTATAGTACATAGGTTAAGCTTGCTCTGTAACTCAACTGTGCTAACTGAGCACAAGAAGGAAACAGACGCTAAGTCAAGCAAACCGCAAAAAGGTTCTGGCTAAAAAAGTTGAACAAATAAACACACGTGCAGACAGAGTAGTAGAGTATTTATGTGTATACACACCATACAGGAATGACACCAACGCACCAGCCTGCGCTCCTTAGAGCCTTTTAAACCCAAAACTCCATTCCAAACACTCACAGCCAGCCAGCGGGCCAATCTGGGGCTGCCACATCATCAGACCAGCTGATGTCCGACCACCAATAGGACGCCACATCACGGGCATGCTTAGTAAGGTAATCTCTGGACTTAGACTCTAGAGTGCAAGGCTGCACCTGTATATCACTGGTTACCATAGACTTAGCTCAAGAGCCAGCAGTAACCAAAGATATACCAGGAGCCTGAGCAAGACACTGGGACCAATGTCTGTGCTGAGCAGCAATCGCAGCAGCTGGACTTGAATGGGAGACCAGAGTACCAGGCAATGCTTGGGATCCATCCCATGCAGTGGGAGAATCCCAGCATCTAACATATGGTTCTCTAGGCTGTCATCCAGTAGCATGTCACATCTGTGTCCCTTGTGATCGAGACATGATCTGGCAGCTATCTAGTAGGGTGTTCCTGGCTGTGGTGTTTTAGAGTCTTTGGATCTCTGGATCTTTTGGCTGTCTGGATGTATATTGTTAGAGGCATATCCCACTTATATCATTCACAACTGTTGTCCTTCACGCCAGCATCCAGAGGTCAAGAAAAAGATATACTGAGGTTAACTCACATTGTTTGATTATTTCATCAATTTGCATAGTTTTTACTCCTCTGTTTTGCTGGCCTGAACAATGTGTAATCAACATATCAGAAAAAATCATCATTCAATTATCCTGCATCTCATCCTGCGTGTCATCCAGGATAACAACACAATATGTCAACTTAAAAGTCAATATTACTAGCTTATACGAACAAAAGTCTGTGTGTTCTTAACCAACCACAGACCAAACACATAAATTCAAAAGTCAACATATAGATAACAGTCTATTACTCCTGGTTTGCTGAAAATAGACGTCAGGTTAATTAAGATAAAATGCAGTCTCATTACATTAAGCTCTTATGGTCAGTAAAGTTTTCTCACTGTCATCTCTTCCCAGCAATTTTCCAGTACTGATGTATGTATGACATTTGCACAAATGTATTTGCCACAAATTGAATTTTAGGTCAAATTTCAAAAAGTTGATAAATTTCAATTTCCTAAGTTCTGCTCATCTGTAATGCTCACCCTTAACATGAATGTACTTTTGTAATTTGCCAGTCCATGTTGAAGATTGTTTTCTTTGTTTAGCATCTTTTGCCTTTTTATTTATTTTTTTTGCTTTTCTTCTAACTGTAATGAATCTTTTAACACAAGATACTATAAATCTAACTATAATCAAAAGCAAATCAAGCATGCTCCTCTTAGTTATGTATGACACTATATTATATCTTTTGGTTTGAACATTAACTATTTAAAAAAGCTATAAATCAATACTTTTTCATAACACTATATAACAGAGCAAAAAATGCAAATGTTTAAAATAAAAAAGTAACCATAAACAGGGAGCAGCAGCAATTAATATTTGAAGTTCTTGTTAATACATTTTATACCCTCAGCCTCTTAAAAGTACAGTTCAGTAATGGCAGGGGTTAAAATTGCATTCCCAGAAAAGTGGTTTCACCAAAGTTGATGACTGGTATTTTACATGCCAGTTTTTATTATGTGCCCACTGGACTTAGATGTGCCAAATTCATTAAGAGGAGCACTTCACTTTAAGAATTTGGCACATCTTTCTGCTGCTCTGTGCCAGTGTAATAAATGTACTGCATTCAGGAATTGGAGTACATTTCTGTAATAATTTATGTCACTGTGATGTGTAAATTATGATGGATTTTATCAGCTGTACTCACTCATGCTTCTTTCTTGCTAAGCTCTGCCAAATTTATAACAAAATTGAGAAAGCTGGCTAAAAATGGCAAAGTAGTAAGTTGTACAATTTTTTCCACTGTCATTCTTTAGATAAACACAGTGTTTCCACTAAATCTAATGGTACTTTAAATTAGTTTCAGTTTAACCTGGCTATACACATTAATCTCAGTGGTATGTCATTATTTACTGTATTCAAAATTAGTATTGGAACCTAAAAATGGCCAAACACCTGTAATATTGGTTTATTCTCATGAGAAATAAGTAACAAGCCTGTTGGAATTTAACATGCCTGATTATTTTCTCCCAGACATGTGTAAAATAACCTTGACCAAACATCGAACACACACTACAGTAGATGGGCAGTCGGTGCCATCAAAATCAATTGTCATTGAAAGGCTAGTTTGTATGTTCCCCTAGACGTCATTGATAAGGGACCATAACTCTTGCTTTTTAAAATGTATATTCACCATTACACACAATTTAAGAGCTTTCATATAACTATTAGTGATGAGCGAGTATGCTTGTTGCTCGGGTTACCCCGACCATGCTCGGGTGGTCTCTGAGTATTTGGAAGTGCTCGGAGATTTAGTTTCTGTTGCTGCAGCTTCATGTTTGCAGCTACTTGACAGCCTGATTACATGCGGGGCTTGCCTGTTTGTTAGGGAATTCTCACATGTATTCAGGCTGTCAAGTAGCCACAAATCATGCAGCTCCAGCAACAGAAAGGAAATCTCCGAGCACATCCAAATACTTGGAGATCACCAAAGCATGCTCGAGAAAACCGGAGCAATGAGCATACTCGCTCATCATCACTAATAAATATACATATAATAAATCTGCACAGATTAATTTTCTACTAAAGCCTGGTTTACAGTCTGCATCAAGGTTCAAAGCTGCATTCACAGTTTTCTGCCATCAGAGCAGTAACTATCTACAGAGGACTTGTTGATGCTTTACAATTTGTGTTTGTGTTCAGCCTACACTAGCCATGTACAGTATGTAATCAGAGAATCAAAAATTATTTTTCTATACACCAATGTATGAGAAAGTATACTAAAAGAGAATCTATCATGTCTAGATACGTTTTACTGTATTTGTAGCTATAGTAAGAATTTGCAGGTTAGTAAAATTTAAATTCTGTTTAGCTGGCTTTTAGGAGGAGCAGCAATAAGGAGAAAATGAAGTTTTATTCTCCTTGCAGCTCCTTGCTTACAGTATTTTGGGCATTTTAAGGAGCAGTTACAATCATTACTCAATTTACGGTGAGAATGGCTGTAATCACTTTATGGCAGTGATATTGATCCACTGTATGTGTATACAGCAAGCTGTCAATCTAAATGCCATGGAGTGGTCAGTGACTGCAACAATATCCCTGCCTGCACTGTACTGAAATAATTTGTGCTTGCTTGTACAAAAACCTACAGAGACAGACCAATGTAGTGTACAAAACCAACAGTGCAATGTGAACCTATTTAGATGCACAACTATATATGCACAGTAACTAGCAGCTCGAGGTGTGGATGAAGTTTGGTCCATTAAGCTTTCCATACAGTCATCCAGCATGACTTTACAAGCTCTCTGTTTTTCTTCTGTATCTATCATCTGTTTTGCTGGGACATCACTGAACTACTTTTCACCTCTCAGCACGCAGGCTTCTCACTGTCTGAGGACTTGGACTGATATAAGGGTGGACATCGCAAAAGCACATGCCTCCGTCTGCTTCTTTCTCCATGCAATACCGCAACTGTGTTTACCTAGACTGACACTACAAGGTACATAGCCATAACATTATATGCATGGACAATGTATCCTGATACTGCTTCCATTTATCATACCCTATGCCGCTACTAATTGTGTACCTTACATGGTCAGCTACTGTCTACATTTTTGGCTGCTAATACCTTATGCTTCTAATTACTTTGCCACTTTCAACACTTAATGCTGCTAATTGCTATGCATTTTACATGTTCTGTTGCCATGTATATCTGGAGCTGCTAAGCGCTGCGCACCTTGTATCTGCACATTTAAACCTGGGCCTTATTGGTGTTGTTTTTATACACAGTTTAGGGTCTCCATCTCTCTCCTTCTTCCTTTTTGCATAACATGTATGTGTCCTGATTGTGTGTTTTTAACTTGCTTTTGTGTTTGTCTTTTACTTATCACGCATTTATTTTTTCTGATGTCCATATTTGTACATGAACTGAACCTTCGGTGTGGTTTACGTGTATTCTGATCAGCGGGTCGCTACGGATGCCGTCTTCCTATTTGGATACTAGACAGTATCCGTTTTCCAATACATCAAGGAGATCATGATGGAGTAGTATCAATCAGGACATTCTGAGGATCCGGAGGACGGCTTTTCGGAGGATTGGGATTTCCTCCGAGCTCTGTCTGTATCTATGGACTGGATGTACTTTGAGGGGTTGGCGGGTATTCTTGTTATCTCTTGGGGGTTTATACATCAGTGATCAGTGATCAATTATTGGCTATTTTACACAGGTCCGAATAATACTGTACAGTTTGTGATGTTTAATATACACTCACTGGCCACTTTATTAGGTACACCATGCTAGTAAGGGGTTGGACCCCCTTTTGCCTTCAGAACTGCCTCAATTCTTCGTGGCAGAGATTCAACAAGGTGCTGGAAGCATTCCTCAGAGATTTTGGACCATATTGACATGATGGCATCACACAGTTGGCGCAGATTTGTCGGCTGCACATCCCTGATGCGAATCTCCCGTTCCACCACATCCCAAAGATGCTCTATTGGATTGAGATCTGGTGACTGAGGAGGCCATTTGAGTACAGTAAACTCATTGTCATGTTCAAGAAACCAATCTGAGATGATTCGAGCTTTATGACATGGCGCATTATCCTGCTGAAAGTAGCCATCAGATGTTGGGTACATTGTGGTCATAAAGGGATGGACATGGTCAGCAACAATACTCAGGTAGGCTGTGGCGTTGCAACGATGCTCAATTGGTACCAAGGGGCCCAAAGAGTGCCCAGAAAAAATTCCCCACACCATGACACCACCACCACCAGCCTGAACCGTTGATACAAGGCAGGATGGATCCATGCTTTCATGTTGTTTACGCCAAATTCTGACCCTACCATCCGAATGTCGCAGCAGAAATCGAGACTCATCAGACCAGGCAACGTTTTTCCAATCTTCTACTGTCCAATTTCGATGAGCTTGTGCAAATTGTAGCCTCAGTTTCCTGTTCTTAGCTGAGAGGAGTGGTACCCAGTGTGGTCTTCTGCTGCTGTAGCCCATCTGCCTCAAAGTTCGACGCACTGTGCGTTCAGAGATGCTCTTCTGCCTACCTTGGTTGTAACGGGTGGCAATTTGAGTCACTGTTGCCTTTCTATCAGCTCGAACCAGTCTGCCCATTCTCCTCTGACCTCTGGCATCAACATGGCATTTCCGGCCACAGAACTGCCGCTCACTGGATTCTTTTTCTTTTTCGGACCATTCTCTGTAAACCCTAGAGATGGTTGTGCGTGAAAATCCCAGTAGATCAGCAGTTTCTGAAATTCTCAGACCAGCCCTTCTGGCACCAACAATCATGCCACGTTCAAAGGCACTCAAATCACCTTTCTTCCCCATACTGATGCTCGGTTTGAACTGCAGGAGATTGTCTTGACCATGTCTACATGCCTAAATGCACTGAGTTGCCGCCATGTGATTGGCTGATTAGAAATTAAGTCTTAACACACAGTTGGACAGGTGTACCTAATAAAGTGGCCAGTGAGTGTATATATATACTGATGTTTGTTATTTATAAACTGATATTTGAGTCTTATATTGATATGCCTAATATAAGTGTCACCTATTTTTCTGATTATATACTCATGGTGTGACCTCGGGTATTTGTTAATCTCTTGTATGCCTTGATGATCTGTTATTTATTCTGTGGAGAGGGTTTCACTATGAGTCTATTAAATCTCGTTATTGAGGTGGATCTTATAGTACAATCCCTAGAAAGACATAGAAACCCCTCCCCCCCTTTTCTTCTTTCCCCCTTGTATACTATATTATGTGATATACAGATATGGTGGAGGCTAAATATATATAAATTGATGCCCCGTCCTCATTCCTCCATTTACATCTTTTGTATGCTGGCATTCCAGTTTTAGACTTCTCTAGCATGGCTGCTCGCTTTTTAGTCTACACAAAGATGGTGCTGATCTTGTGCGCATGCGCCGTGTGACCGTCTTGGTGCGCGATGGCCTGGCCGTCACTAAATGAGTCACGCGCATACTGATGATGTCTGAGAGGTAAATTTACCACCGTTGTGTGCGACTCATGGACAGCGGTGAGTCATCACGCTGACACCGCTCGGTCCCACTGGGCATGCGCCGCTTTGATTATACACACCGGGGATGCGGTATACATATATGGGTGGATTATGCCAGACATACACTTCCCCTTGAGAAAGCCGTGGCGAAACGCACGTCGGGGTGGAGCGGGACATCTCCCTTGCATTACATTTCCATTATGGGTGAGTGATATTAGTGGCTAGATGTCAGGTATTATCCTGGTCGGTTTAAGTGGGACCTCTTTGGATGCACATCTCGCCGTTATTTGTGGCATTATTTTTGCATGCAGCACTTTTGGGCCTTTTTTATGAGATTATGAGATGTTATTGATGGCGTTTTGTGCGCAGTAATTACATTTATCTGTGATCCTTGGGTTCATTATCACTCCCTTTACATGTAGGGGAGGTCACTTGCTCCTTTATCTGGAAATAATTTTTCCCTGTTACACCTCATATGTATTGATAAATGTCTGATATTTTTAATGTTCAGTCAATAAAGAATTGGTTTTATTTTTTTCACATTGGTTGTTGTGGTTCATGGTTACTCTGCTTTTTTCTTTTTTTCATACATTTAAACCTAGGTTTAGCTGCTATACACACCCTGAGCTGCTAATTGTTGCACATATACATTTGTGCACCTAATTAGGGTAACATTACACTGTTGGTTTTGTGTACTATATTTACAGTAGGTTTTTGCACTAGCAAGCACATATTATACACATATTCTTTTGGTACTAATCAGAAAAATGGTGGTGGTTGCCTTTTTTTGCTGCTGGCTAGAATCTTAAATACACTGGCTGCCTCCCATGTGCTGTACTGGCTAAGATATATTGATGACATTTTGTTTTTGTGAGATGGGACAGTGCATCAGCTTGAGGAATTTATGGCATCCCTTAACTGTAATACATTCAAACATTAGACTGACCCATAAGTTTGACCATGGTAAAATTGACTTCCTGGAAATCTCTCTGGAAATTGAGGCCAAAAGGCACATCCAGACAAACATCTACAATAAGTCAACCTCAGTTAATGCTCTAATACATGACAACTCTTCACACAATCCTGCCACAATTAGGGCCGTCCCGGTTGAACAGATCCTAAGGATTAGGCGCATCTGCTCCTCTGAGGACAGATTTGAAGCACAACCTTCGGACCTCAAGACACACTTTAAGACCCATGGGTACAGTCACAGGTGTATTAAGCATGGCTGTAATAGGGCAAGGACGACCCCTCATAATAACTTAATAAAGGAACCCCTACATAAACAACCCCACTTTACAAACTACATTTATAAATGAATTCATATGAGTGCAGTGATGATATTGACAGAATATGTGTGTCACCAGATTTTATACCATTGAGCAGTGAAGATTTTAACTTTTCACACAGGGAAATGGGTAAAAATGGAAAAAAAATGTCACACTATTTCTTCTGAATACCACGTACTGTACTGCCTTGCCACTTAACAAGACTTGAGAGGGAAGGAGTGCTATTTGACTGCGCTATTTGACTGCAGAGAACAAATTATCATAGAACAGCTTGTGGAATCCATATACAGGACCTCTAAGTGCCAGAAGAGCAGAATTTCCCCTTAGGTTACCTCATTTTGGCAGTTACACCCATCTAGAAGTTTATCTACAGGTGTAGTGATGATTTTAACTTCATGGGTGTTTTCCAGAAACAAGCAGCAGTATATGTTGCTGAGTGAAAATTTCTAATTTGCCATTGAAGTGCCTGTCTTTATTTCTGCCAGCAGTTATGTTAGGGTTTTTCTGCTGGATGAGTTGATGTTTTTATTGATAGCATTTTCAAGCACATAAAACTTTTTGATTGCTTTCTGTTCTGATTTTTCAGAGGCAGAATTTACAAAAACCAATAATTCAGGATTTTTTTTCCTATGCTATTCACTGTATGGAAAAAGTGATGAGGCAGCTTTATTCTTCTGGTCAAAACGATTACAGCGATACCACATTTATATCATTTTTTAATGTTTTTCTGCTTTACACAATAAAAACTATTTTATAGAAAAAAGAATTGTTTTGCTTCATTATATTCTGAGAGCTATAGGTTTTTTTTATTTCTTTGCTGATGGAGCTGTATAAGGCTACTTTCACACATCAGGTTTTCGGCGTCAGGCGCGATCCGGCGTCGTGCCGGAATGCCGGATCCGGCAAATGTTTTGTAAAACCTGAAGTGCCGGATCCGGTTTTCTGCCGGATCCGTCTTGTTCTTGACAGACAAAACCGGATCCGTCTCATCCGGTTCATCCGTTTTTCTATCCGTTTTTCTATCCGTTTTTCGACGGATTACGCCGGATCCGGTTTTTAAAATTGATCCTTGTGGCCTTCCGAACGGGATTGGCTACTGGAAAACTAGATATAGCATGTTCCTACAGCCCTTCTTTGACAGGTTGTAAGGTTGTAGAGAAGAAAGTGCAGGTTGGAGAGAAGAGCAAGTTACTGGCGAAGATGGATGTTGTCATTGGAAATATTACCACTAGAAGTTCTGTGACGGTTTCAGGGACAATTTTCCACTATACTTTATGTCACCTCAAGGCAGAGTACACTGGGATGACAGAGTGTGAGAGATTTTTGCCCTAAACTTGTGTACCTTCTGGACCAACAGTATATACCTTTGCCAACCAAAGTTGGCTATCTTGTCATGGTCTTACTATTTTTACCTTTAGGCCACAGGTGTGTACCTGGTTGTGTTTTATGCAAAGTATTTCACCTTTTAACAAAAGTTGTGTACATTGGTAGGAAATCACCAACAATAAACACAACTTTTTTGGTGAAATACTTTGCTTCAAACACAACCAGGAACACAACTGTGGCAAAAAGCTAAAATTTACCCACAGTTATACCTGGTTTTGAATACCTTTTTACCTTTGAAATACCCTGTATTTAACCTTTTTTTAAAACATAGTTCGCCGCAGAAAGAAATGACAGACAACCATTGTGAAACGATAATTTAACTTTTATTTAAATTTTTTTTTTTGTAAAATGTTTTTAAAGTGCAAAAAACTTTTTTAATAAAGGTTTTAAACCCAATGGGCATTTTTATTACAAAAAACACACATTACAATTCTGTGTACTGTGGGGTGGAAATACTGCTGGAGGGGCTGCGGGACACTTCGACACTGGGTGTGTGAAGAGAGGACTGGGATCGTGGTGGG
Organism: Dendrobates tinctorius; assembly: GCF_039654945.1. NCBI lineage: Eukaryota > Metazoa > Chordata > Amphibia > Anura > Dendrobatidae > Dendrobates > Dendrobates tinctorius. Next base: position 10,677,490 of record NW_027361693.1, read on the forward strand.
GAAGGAACAGTTAGAGGTGAAGGTGTGGAAAAAACTACAGAATGGGTGGACATGTGGGAAGCAGAAGAGGTGGAGGGTGGTGGAGTGGAGGGTTGGGCAGGGACTGTAGGAGCAGATGATGTTGATGGAAAGTTGTATGGGGAAGGAGTTTGGTACGGGGAAGGAGTTTGGTACGGGGAAGGAGTTTGGTACGGGGCAGGTTGCTGGAAGTGGGGAGATGACTGGTACTGGGGAGGTAGCTGGTACTGGGCAGGTTGCTGGTATGTAGTAGGAGGGGGAGGATGGAAAGTGGCTGGAGGGGGTGCAGATGTAATAGGAGGGGGAGGATGGAAAGTGGCTGGAGGGGGTGCAGGTGGAGGAACTACAGTGGTGGGAGGTGGAGGTTGGGAGGTAACCTGCTGTAGAGCACCGTGGCACGAATGCATTACATGCATCTGCTGGGTAGGAGATAGTGTTGCCATGCGCTCCACAACAGACCTGAAAAAGGTGTGGTTTGGCGAAGATCTTGCTTCTGAATGCATGGTTTGCAGAAGTGTCTTCACCTCCAGAATGCTGGAGTTGATCTGCTGAAAGCCTGCGGAGATTTGCTCTGACAAGACTTTGAGACAGTTCTGGAAAGATGCATTCAGATGCAATAACTCTTGCGCATAACTCTTTTCCTGACCCCTCTGCCGCTGCCGCCCAGTACCCGCAGGTGTATTAGAGGCGGCAGGGGCAGAAGGGTGGGGTAAAGGGAAAGCGATCTCCTCACCAGCAGCTTCATGTAATGTAGGCGGCCACGATGCTCCTGTGCTGGTGGATGGGACAGATGGGTCGAATGTGTGGGAAGGCTGGGAAGGTGCAGATGTACCAGGGCGGTCGAAGTGTCCCTCGGTGCCGGTCTCCTCAGGGATCGCCTCAGAAGGGTCCAATCGTGCAGGCTCCAGAGTGCAGGCTCCATTGTTTTTTTTCTCTTTATTCCACAGCACGGTGGTGCTGTGGAATAAAGAGAAAAAAAACAATTAAAATACTGACATGGTATGGCCCTGGCTGAAAAAAAAAAGTTACATCTAACATTTTTTTTCACATGTGGTGTGTAATATTTACCTTCTGGTGAGCATTGTTTCCCGGAGGAACGACAGGGCTTGTGCGTACTTGTACTTGCTCCTGCGTCCTCCAGATCCACTCGGGGCCCGCATCTCTTTATTGAACTCCTTCTTGAAACAATCCCTCACAGACCGCCACCGATTCACAATTCTGTTCCCTGAAACGAGAAAGGAGTGGTTAGTATACAACATCAGTGTTTCACAAACTCCAGTCCTCATGGTCCCCAGGGGTCATGTTTTCAGGATTTCCATAGTAAATAGAAATCCTGAACACATGATCCGTGGGGACCACGAGGACTGGAGTTCGGGAAACACTGGTTTACATCAAGCAACCGTTACTGTATATACTGACGCTCTTTAATCTGGGCCCGAGCTTCGAGGTCCTCCCAGCGGCCCACAAGGAGAGAACAGATTTCCTCCCAGAGTCGTCGGGTAATGATCAGGTCAGCGTGGCGGCGGTCAGCCATATTCCAGAGCGGGTCCCTTTCTCTGACGAGATCGATGAGGCGGTCCACATCAATCCCTCCATCCTCACCGTCAGAGTCGGGAGCATGCTGTGAAGGCTGTTAAAGAAAAAGACAAAAATAACATAATTAGCCTCCACAAAAGAAATGAAATAAAAAGTGCAAAAAAACAAAGCAAAAATATTTATACTTACACGCTGGTGACCGCCGCGTTGCTGTCGCCGACGACCCTGGGAGGCACTGGGAGGACCTCTTGGCCGAGCACCAGATTGGGAATACTAGAGAAGAAAACAAAAAATGTTATGTCTTTGGATGTAGGCATTTGTTTGCTGTGTGTGGTCTGCAGAACATTGTTTTCTATGTGTTGTGTGTAGTGTGATGTTGTGTTTCTGCGTTTGATGCAAAAAACTTACGAATTGTGAGCCCACTCCAGGTGTCTGTCCACCCCTTCCTTCTTCTTCTGGGAGCTCCTCTTCATCTTGTGATTCCTGTTTTGAAATAAAAGGCAATGAATAGACATATATTACAGAGATGATGGATTTTGGAAATAAAAACTTACCGTCAAACGCTGACGATGCGAGGGAGGGCTCCCAGAAGAAGATGTGCTGTCCTGTTGATGGCCAGACTCCATGGCTGTGGGTATTGCTGCTGCCAGTGATGCCATTTCTGCTGCTGCTGCTGCTGCTGCATCTCTTTGGCGGCTGTTGAATAAAGAGAAACAAAGGGCCAATGAATATCTTGATATTCCATGGCCCTAGTTTGGAGGAATGGGGGATTTGATAATTACCGTCTCTCATCTGCTTCTGGACTCCCCTCCCGTTCAGCATGCTGCTCCATTTGGGGTGGTGCTGATGGTGCTGCTGCTGCAGATGTCTGCTGCCTTCTCCTGCTCCTGGTTCTTGGCATGTTGGGTGTGGCTGTGGGTCCCATTGTCTTGCTTTTATATATCTCCTGTGGGCAGAGCTACTGAGCATGCTCAGAGCAAAAAAACCGGATCCGGCGCATTGCGGCGCTAATAGGCTTTCATTGTGTGAAAAAGCCGGACGCGCCGGATCCGGCGGGTACGGCTTTTTCGCCGGAGACAAAAAACGTTACAGTAGACGTTTTTTCCAGACGCCAGATCGCGACACATTGCGACACATTGCCGGATCCGGCGAAAACCGGATGAAACGCATGGCCATCCGGCGCGATCCGGCGCAAATGCAAGTCAATGGGGGGGAAACCAGATCCGGCATTGCATTTCGCCGGATCCGGTTTCTGTCAAAAGCGCCGGATCGCGCCTGACGGCGAAAACCTGATGTGTGAAAGAGGCCTAACAGCTTGTTTTTTGCGGGACAAGTTGTCGTTATTAGCTATACTATTTTTATTTCCATTTGTCTTTTTGAGTATATTTTATTCCCTTTGTTCTGCAACATGACTAGATTGTTCCAGATGCAGTGATACCAAATATGTGCTTTATTTTGTCCATTTTTATTATATATATAATTATAATGTTATAATATATATATTAAAATGCAGTGAAGGAAATAATTATTTGATTCCTTGGTGATTTTGTAAGTTTGCCCACTGAAAAAGACATTAACATTGTAAGTAAGCACCTGTACTTTGTGTCACCCCCACCTCATAGTAGATTGTAAGCTCTGAAGAGCAGGGTTGTCATTATCTTTGCCTTATTATCTTTAACTTTGTTACTTATGACTTGTATTGATGTATGTAAAAGAAAGGGCACAACACAATGCACAAAATGATAACTAGAAAAACAATATCTACATGTTAGAAGTGCCACATCAGGTAGAAATGGATAAGTCTGAGAAAAGGGAGAAGGCTACCTGTAACCATGTGCACACTTACGAATTTGAGTAAAAATATACAATTGGACACAAAAATATGACAAGCAGAGAAAATATAAAAACAATTAAAAATGTTAAACCAGGGTAACCCAGACCAAAACCCCTAAATACACAAATGAATAAGTGTACATCCACAAATTCGTACAAAAATGTACAGTTAGAAATAATAATTCAAAAAATTATATAATTATATGTATTGTGTGGATTAATGCAAAAAAATCACATACCCATCTCTTCTTTATATAGCGCTAACATATTCCACAGCGCTTTACAGTTTGCACACATATTCATCACTGTCCCCGATGGGACTCACAAACTAAATTCCCTATCAGTATGTCTTTGGAGTGTGGGAGGAAACCCATGCAAACACAGGGAGAACATACAAACTCTTTGCAGATATTGTCCTTGGTGGGATTCGAACCCAGGACCCGCTAACCACTGAGCCACCATGCTGCCCATAAGAATGATAAACATGTAGCGCCTCAAGGCATGAACTTAATAGAACAACCAGTCAACACAATAGATAGGTGTGACCTGAGAGGAGCATATAATCCTTCATTTGGTGAGAAATATCATAAGGACAGCATAATTGCCCTTAGTGTATAGCATGGAACATAAATGGGCGTGAAAATGGTATATGTGTTATACACTGTTATAAAAAACTGGCCACAATAAAAAAAAACAGAGATGATAATAAAGAATATGCCCAATGAGGAGGTGACCTCATAGTGTATCCAAGAAATAATCAAAGCAATGGATTACCTACATGTGCATAGCATACGAAGAGAAGGATGCCTTGAGAGTTCACATGGGTATGAAACAGTAGGTAGGAGGGGGCAGAAATGGCAATAAAGCCACCCAAAAGGCTTGGGACTCGACCCCACGCGTATTGCTGTGTCTAGCGCAGCTTTGTCAAAGTAAATGCAACCTGTTCGGTAGTGTCCGGTCTTTACATAGTGTGTAATCTCACCGGTGTGGGAAGTGTCAGCTCAGTGCGAGCCGGAAGGAAGTGGAGAGTCACATAAGGAAAGCAGGGTCATGAGATAGATAGAGGTGGGTGGATGTCTCCGCCTGAGAGAGGGGCACAGCGCATAGGAGGATAGGAAGAAAGATAGATATTGATTGCACAGGCGCAGCTCGAGAGCTCTGAGTAAAAAGAGAAGTGTGAAAGTAAATATGAAACATGCTGTGTGCTGGGGCTGGCCTGGGCGGGCCCACCCAGGCAGACTGCAAGGTACACATGGGGTTAAAGAAGGAAGTGAATGTGATAATTGAAAAGAGGATTTGAAATAGAATGAAATAAAAAGAAAATAAATAAGGATAAGTATGAGGGATGGTAATAGAAAAAGAGAAAAAACAATAAAATAACAATGGGAAAGAAATAAACAAGAAAGGAAAGAATTGTACAAGAAAAAATATATTAAAAAATAAAAAAGTAGTCACATCGATCTGGGGCACCAAATGATTCCTCGTTATAAAAGCTTATGCGAAACGTGCGTCTGGGGTCGGCCCCTAGGAATTTTGTGGTCTGTGCATCGGCACTTTACAACATGGGTAAATGCATGCAACTCTTATAACTTGGGTACGGGCAGTACATTTACTTTATGCACCTGCTTTCCACATTATCAGTTTATAATTAATGGTAGATCCTCTCAGCAAAAGCACTTTATGATTTTAGCAATATTACTACATTTGCACTAGGAGAGTATGTTTACATGATCTTTCAATATTGTACAATTATGTGATTTGTGGAACTGCCTTTTACCCCTAACATCGCATTCTATTGTGGATCCAATCTTTTCCTTCCTCAATAATTTTTGTGTACAAGATAATGTATGTTACCCCATTATTGTATCAATAAAATCATGTTTAAATTTTTAAGTCAGCACTCCAATTATCTTTATTTATATTTTTAAAGAGTTTATTCTGTAATATGTATCCTCATTTTTTTATTAAGACTGCACTTTTGACTATGTTCATCATATTAATCACTACTTGACTTGTCTTATAATCAATTACCCTGTGAATTATTTAATCTAACTGTGCATGTCTGTTTTTGCACAACTGTTTTACTTGCTCAATTTGACAACTATGAACATAACACATATGCTGTAACCTAACTCCTCATTTTGCTGTATGTATACTTACTGTACTTTCCTACCATTATTTGTTATGTTCTCTTGGTAAAGGATTGAATAATTTGAAATAGAATATTAGAAAAAGTCAATTTTTGTACTTTCCTAAAGTATGGTTAAAAAAAATTGTCAATGGCTAAGGATGGGGTAGTGTAAAACAAATTAAAAAAGACACAGACTAGAATGTAGGAGTAGTCACTAGCAGCAATGGATGCACCACCAGAATCACTGGCACCAATCCCCTGGGCAGTAGTACTACCAAATCAAGGTCACAATTGGCATGCATTGCCTCTTGGCAAGTGAGTACAAAGTGGAGGACATTATGGATAAAATCGAACATAATTTATTACAGTCATAGTGGAATTATGCTACCTCTGGAAGAAAAACTGTCAGTTTAAGACAGTATACAGCAGAAAACAGTCTGCCTGTTCACAATTAACTAAGAAGGATCATTCATGAACTGTTGTTTTTAATTTCAAATGAAAAGTCTGTCCATGCACAGTTATTGAATTGAAAGTATTACTAAGGCTAAGTTTACTTGATAGGGTTGGACAGTGTTAGGCGGCCTTAGAGTGTAGCAGGCATCCTTTAACCCCTTCCTGACATGAGACGTACTATCCCGTCCATGGGACCCGGGCCCCTATGCCCATGGACGGGATAGTACGTGGGCGCCGCTGATCGCGGCCGGGTGTCAGCTGATTATCACAGCTGACACCCGGCACAATGTGTCAGGGGCGGTCACGGACCGCCCCGACACGTTAAACCCTTGCACAACGTGATCAAATATGATCGCGGTGTACCAGGGGTTAAAGGGAAGCATCGGCAGGGAGGGGGCTCCCTCCTTGCTTCCCTGAGCCCCCCACGGCAGCACAATGTGCAGCGCTGCTGCGGGGGGCTCCTTTCCTGCAGGCCCCCGAATCCAAGATGGCGACGGGGGCCTTTGGGGGCCTGCAGGAAGCTGGCTTCCTCAGTGCCTGCAAAGCGCAGGCATGAGGAAGCCTTCTGCAGTGCCTGTGACAGATTGCTGATCTGTCACAGTGATCTGTGATGTGACAGATCAGCGATCTTTCACAGGACAGTGATGTCCCACCTGGGACTATTTAATAAAGTTAAAAAAAAATAAAAAAAAGTGTTAAAATAAATTTAAAAAAATCGCCAAATAAATTAGAAAAAAAAAAAATATTCCCCCAAATAAATCCATTTTTTAGAAATAAAAAAAAAAACAATAAAAGTACACATATTAGGTATCGCCGCGTCCGTAACGACCCGCCCTATAAAACTGTCCCATTAGTTAACCCCTTTAGCGAACCCCTTAAAAAATAAAAAAACGAAGCAAAAAATAATTTATTATCATACTGCCAAACAAAAAGTATAATAACGCGCGATCAAAAAGACGGATATAAATATCCATGGTACCGCTGAAAACGTCATCTTGTCCCGCAAAAAACGAGCTGCAGCACAGCATCATCAGCGAAAAAATAAAAAAGTTATAGCTCGCAGAATAAAGCGATGCAAAAATAATTATTTTTTATATAAAATAGTTTTCATTGCATAAAACCGACAAAACATAAAAAAAGACCTAAATGAGGTATCGCTGTAACCGTACTGACCCGAAGAATAAAACCGCTTTATCAATTTTATCGCACGCGGAATGGTGTAAATGCACCCCCCCAAAAGAAATTCATGAAACGTTGGTTTTTGTTCATTCTGCGTCCCAAAAATCGGAATAAAAAGTGATCAAAAAATGTCACGTGCCCGAAAATGGTACCAATAAAAACGTCAACTCGTCCCACAAAAAATAAGACCTCACATGACTCGGTGGGTCAAAATACGGAAAAATTAGAGCTCTCAATATGTGGTGATGCAAAAACTATTTTTACAATAAAAAGCGTCTTTTAGCGTGTGACAGCTGCCAAACATAAAAACCGCCATAAATAGTAAATCAAACCCCCTGTTATCACCCCCTTAGTTAGGGAAAAATAATAAAATAAAAAAAATGTATTTATTTCCTTTTTTCCATTAGGGTTAGGGTTAGGGCTAGGGTTAGGGTTAGGGCTAGGGTTAGGGTTAGGGTAGGGTTAGGGCTAGGGTTAGGGCTAGGGTTAGGGTTAGGTCTAGGGTTAGGGCTGAGATTAGGGTTAGGGGTGTGTTGGGGTTCGGGTTGGAGTTAGAATTGGGGGTTTCCACTGTTTGGGCACATCAGGGGCTCTCCAAATGCAACATGGCGTCTGATCTCAATTCCAGCCAATTCTGAGTTGAAAAAGTCAAATGGTGCTCCTTCCCTTCCAAGCTCTGCCATGCGCCCAAACAGTGTTTTAAGTGTTTTACCCCCACATGTAGGGTATCAGCCTACTCAGGTCAAATTGCAAAACAATTTTTGGGGTCCAATTTCTCCTGTTACCCTTAGGAAAATAAAAAATTGGGGGCAAAAATATCATTTTTGTGGAAAAAAATGATTTTTTTATTTTCACGTCCGAGCGTTATAAACTTCTGTGAAGCACTTGGGGGTTCAAAGTGCTCACCACACATCTAGATAAGTTCCGTGGGGGGCCTAATGTCCAAAATGGGGTCACTTGTGGGGAGTTTCAATAGTTTAGGTACATCAGGGCTCTCCAAACGCACATGACACCCGCAGACCATTCCATCAAAGTCTGCATTCCAAAATGTCACTGCTTCCCTTCCGAGCCCCGACGTGTGTCCATACAGTAGTTTTCTCTCACATATGGGGTGTCAGCGTACTCAGGACAAATTGGACAACAACTTTTGGGGTTCAATTTCTCCTGTTACCCTTGGGAAAATAAAAACAATGGGGACTAATTGATCATGTTTGTGGAAAAAATACGATTTTTTTATTTTCATGCCCTGGCATTATAAACTTCTGTGAAGCCCTTGGGGGTTCAAAGTGCTCACCACACATCTAGATAAGTTCCTTAGGGGGTCTCGATTCCAAAATGGGGTCATTTGTGGGGGTTTCCACTGTTTAGGTACATTAGGGGCTCTCCAAAGGCAACATGACACCCGCAGACCATTCCATCAAAGTCTGCATTCCAAAACGTCACTACTTCCCTTCCGAGCCCTGACGTGTGTCCATACAGTAGTTTTCTCCCACATATGGGGTGTCAGCGTACTCATGACAAACTGGACAACAACTTTTGGGTCCAATTTCTCCTGTTACCCTTGGGAAAATGAAAAAATTGGGGACTAATTGATCATGTTTGTGGAAAAAATACGATTTTTTCATTTTCATGCCCGGGCATTATAAACTTCTGTGAAGCCCTTGGGGGTTCAAAGTGCTCACCACACATCTAGATAAGTTCCTTAGGGGGTCTTGTTTCCAAAATGGGGTCATTTGTGGGGGGTTTCCACTGTTTAGGTACATTAGGGGCTCTCCAAAGGCAACATGACACCCGCAGAACATTCCCTCAAAGTCTGCATTCCAAAACGTCACTAATTTCCCTTCCGAGCCCCAACGTGTGTCCATACAGTAGTTTTCTCCCACATATGGGGCGTCAGCGTACTCAGGACAAAATGGACAAAAACTTTTGGGGTCCAATTTCTCCTGTTACCCTTGGGAAAATAAAAAAATTGGCGACTAATTGATCATGTTTGTAGAAAAAATACGATTTTTTTATTTTCATGCCCGGGCATTATAAACTTCTGTGAAGCCCTTGGGGGTTCAAAGTGCTATCAACACATCTAGATAAGTTCCTTAGGGGGTCTCGTTTCCAAAATGGGGTCATTTGTGGGGGGTTTCCACTGTTTAGGTACATTAGGGGCTCTCCAAAGGCAACATGACACCCGCAGACCATTCCATCAAAGTCTGCATTCCAAAACGTCACTACTTCCCTTCCGAGCCCTGACGTGTGTCCATACAGTAGTTTTCTCCCACATATGGGGTGTCAGCGTACTCAGGACAAATTGGACAACAACTTTTGGGGTTCAATTTCTCCTGTTACCCTTGGGAAAATAAAAAAATTGGGGACTAATTGATCATGTTTGTGGAAAAAATATGATTTTTTTATTTTCATGCCCTGGCATTATAAACTTCTGTGAAGCCTTTGGGGGTTCAAAGTGCTCACCTCACATCTAGATAAGTTTCTTAGGGGGTCTAGTTTTCAAAATGGGGTCATTTGTGGGGGGTTTCCACTGTTTAGGTACATTAGGGGCTCTCCAAAGGCAACATGACACCCGCAGACCATTCCATCAAAGTCTGCATTCCAAAACGTCACTACTTCCCTTCCGAGCCCTGATGTGTGTCCATACAGTAGTTTTCTCCCACATATGGGGTATCAGCATACTCAGGACAAATTGGACAACAACTTTTGGGGTCCAATTTCTCCTGGTACCATTGGAAAAATAAAAAAATGGTGACTAAAAGATCATGTTTGTGGAAAAAATACGAATTTTTTATTTTCACGCCTGGGCGTTATAAACTTCTGTGAAGCACTGGGGGGTTCAAAGTGCTCACCACACATCTAGATAAGTTCCATGGGGGGTCTAGTTTACAAAATGGTGCCATTTGTGGGGGGTTTCCACTGTTTAGGTACATCAGGGGTTTTCCAATCGCGACAAGGTGTCCGATCTCAATTCCAGCCAAAAACGTCAAATGGCGCTGCTTCCCTTCCGAGCTCTGCCATGCGCCCAAATAGTGGTTTACCCCCACATGTGGGGTATCAGCGTACTCAGGACAAATTGCACAATAACTTTTAGGGTCCTGTTACCCTTGCAAAAATAAGAATTGAGGGTGAAAAGATCATTTTTGTGGAAAAAATATGATTTTTTAATTGTACGGCTTTATGTTATAAACTTCTGTGAAGCCCTTGGGGGTTCAAAGTTCTCACCACACATCTAGATAAGTTCCTTAGGGGGTCTAGTTTCCAAAATGGTGTCATTTGTGGGGGGTTTCCACTGTTTTGGTACATCAGGGGTTTTCCAATCGCGACATGGTGTCCGATCTCAATTCCAGCCAAAAACGTCAAATGGCGCTCCTTCCCTTCCGAGCTCTGCCATGCGCCCAAATAGTGGTTTACCCCCACATGTGGGGTATCAGCGTACTCAGGACAAATTGCACAATAACTTTTAGGGTCCTGTTACTCTTGGGAAAATAAAAATTGGGGTGAAAAGATCATTTTTGTGGAAAAAATATGATTTTTTAATTGTACCGCTGTACGTTATAAACTTCTGTAAAGCCCTTGTGGTTTCAAAGTTCTCATCACATATCTAGATAAGTTCCTTGGGGGGTCTAGTTTCCAAAATGGGGTCACTTGTAGGGGATTTCCACTGTTTAGGTACATCAGGGACTCTCCAAACGTGACATGGCGTCCGATCTGAATTCCAGCCAATTTTGCATTGAAAAAGTCAAACGGCGCTCCTTCCATTCTGAGCTCTGCCATGTGTCGAAACAGTCGTTCCCCCCACATATCAGGTATCAGCGTACTCAGGGACAAATTGCACAATAACTTTTGCAGTCCAATTTCTCCTGTTACCCTTGGTAAAATAAAAAAAATTGAACCTGAAGTATTTTTTTGTGAAAAAAAGTTAGATGTTCATTTTTTTTTAAATATTCAAATAAATTCCTGTGATGCACCTAAAGGGTTAATAAACTTCTTGAATGTGGTTTTGAGCACCTTAAGGGGTGCAGTTTTTAGAATGGTGTCACTTTTGGGTATTTTCTATCATATAGACCCCTCAAAATGACCTCAAATGTGATGTGGTCCTAAAAATAAAATGGTGTTGTAAAAATGAGAAATCGCTGGTCAACTTTTAACCCTTATAACTTCCTAACAAAAAAAAATTTTGGTTCCAAAATTGTGCTGATGTAAAGTAAACATGTGGGAAATGTTAGTTATCAAGTTTTTTTGTGTGCTGTATCTCTGTGATTTATAAAAATTCAAAGTTGAAAAATTGCAAAATTTTCAAAATTTTCACCAAATTTCCGTTTTTCCCACAAATAAACGCAAGTTATTTGAATGAAATTTTACCACTAACATGAAGTACAATATGTCACGAGAAAACAATGTCAGAATCACTGGGATCCATAGAAGTGTTCCAGAGTTATGACCTCATAAAAGTACAGTGGTCAGAATTGTAAAAATTGGCCCGGTCATGAACGTGCAAACTACCCTTGGTGGTGAAGGGGTTAAAGACAACTGGAGACTTTGCAGTATTGCAATTTTGTGTATCCTTGAGTCATTGGAATTCAAAGTTTTTTGAGACAAATTTGTAAATTTCAAGAGATTTGATCACCTCTACTCTTTACACATATTGTGGATGAACACATCAATTTTAAACAAATCAAGGTAGTTTAGAATTTCCTAAAATTTCATTTTTTTCTCATTTGACTAATGTGAGTCCAGCGACGTGGTGTCCAGCCATTTTGCTGGATTCATATTGAATGGGAAGTAATTAAAATCAAGTATCATACTCTGCTTGCCTCTCAGCTCCTTTTTCCACAGCACCCACAAGTTCTCCACTGTCTTCCCAAGGCACCTTCTCCTGATGCTAGTCTCCTTTTCACTCTTTGAAGGCATCTTAAGAGACACTAAACCATTGATGCACGTTCTAAAGTCATAATGTCACAATGGCAGTCTAGAATTAAAATGGATCTGGAGTTGCAATTACAGGTAAAGGGCAACGTGACCATGATATTTTATTGTCTTTTAAATCCTGTTTGGTCCATCTGTATAATATGCTTTGGAGTTAGTTTTTTGGTAATCAAACTACTTTGATGCAAATTAAATGTCTAAACTGAGTTTGAGTAAATCTGCCTAATTAGAATTTTGTCACCAAGCGTTAATAAATTGTTCAGTTCATGAATGATAAAAGAATAAAATGCATTTATAATTGTTTAGACAACTCCAAAAAGTCATATGACTTCCATTTAGAAAGGTCCTTTAAGAAATGCAACAATACAGTATTGTGTTATCTTGGTTAATTGGAAATCTATAGCGCTTGGAAAAAAGAGATCTTACAATATTAATTTAAAGTCTCAATTGCCTTATCAGTTGGATTACAGACATAACTACAGCCTGTAGAAAAAGCCGTTCTAATATTTGAAACTCAGACTGATGCCAAGGTTCAAAGGTATATGTAGACTAAATGTAAATTATTTGCAGACTACAGTATTAAACAGCCCTGAGTAAAATTATGGTATTGTAGAAGATAATATCATATTCTTAAAGACTATGCATAGAGTTTATAATGAGAAGACTTTTTACGCAATCCCGCCTCTAAAGTGATTTTTCAACATTGTGCGAAATTTCAAAAAAGCTGCCTGCTATTAATACTGCTTTAAATATGGAAATGACAGAGACCTACCTCCTTTGATAATCGCAAAATATAAATAACCCTTTTAGTTCAAAATGCTTTACAAATGTTTCACAACTCTTATATCTTTATCTAAAAATATAATGCAAAATGTGCTGAAATTTAGGTCAAAGCATTAATTCCCCCCTTAACTTTTTCTTGTTTTTCCTTAGAATTAGCCATTTGTAGCATTGTTGTTAACATTTCTATAAAAAAAAAAAAACATTTCTTGTACATATAATGAATTGCAATATTTTTTTACGGAATGTGTAAGTAGTGTATAATCAGTACTTGGACCATATTATTAATATTTGTTTGTTCTCCATGAAAATGTGATCACTTTAATCTGTGAGTGGTTATGATTATAACAAGGCTTTTTTTATTGTGTTATGTTTGCCCAAATTTTTGTTTTTTTAAATGTTTTTTGTGTTATTACATTACAAACACCAGTTTTTATTTTTTTTTCCTTTGTAGCATCTTTTTTACCGTATATCTTTATAATGACTTGATCTCACTAATGTTCCTGCAGGACAATTTATAGTATTCAATAGTAAGATGCTACTGGCTTTTACAGCATTTCATTTAACTGTGTACATATACCTTTAGTGAAAAGAGATGATCAAATATTATAAAATTTGATTTGGCCAGGTATGGTCAATTTAAAAAAAATGATCTGCAGCAAATAGAATATCTTTCAATTTACCCTGAAAAGATGTGAATAACACTGTGAAGTCTCCCCAGACTGTAGGCAAACTCGTTCAATCTCTTGAAAGAAAACACAGGCTTAGTAATGTCATAATATCCTTACCATAGATATGGATGGCAACCTAGGAATAATCAACAGCTCATTGAACTAACAGATTTTTCATGTTTTTTCCCTCTTATTTGCCTATCATCTCTTATTTGGAGACGAAGCAAACTAACAGTTCTCCACATGGTCCAGTCCTAAAAGCCTAAAGTCTGGATCACTTAATCCTTATCCTGATGATCCTCCTTCCTTCCATGCTGAATTAAACTGTTGGTGTCACTTCTAGTGGTAATATAATCCTGCTTTGATTGGGACAAGGCATATGCCGTGTATTCCATAATGCCTTCTGGCTCACCACTGCTAACATGTATGCTGTAAGAAAAAGTAGGCCAGCTGGGACCTTGGTTTTGTAGAACTATTGCCCAAACTGGTGGTACCAGTGATTGTAATGGTGCTACTGTTGGGGCTCCAACTATTTTAGCAGTGGTATTTTTTTATTTTTCTTTTAAACTACCAAGTTCATTGACATTGACACTTTTTATTTTACCATACAGCTCCTATTATACTAGATGGAGAGGGGTAAGAGAGGAGTATAGCGGAGCAGAGTGAGAAAATATGCAATGGAAGAAATAGATTGTGCTGCAGTTAGTGATTGATTAATCTTATGCCACAGCTGTAATCTCAATCATATATCAATCCTGAACTTGTCCAAAACAGAAAAAAAAAGCAGGAATTACCTCTTTTTCTTTGCGTTGTATATGAAAAACATTAAAGTTGGAGAGAGAGCCAAGAAGTGAAACCTAGTAATAAATGCAGTATATAATTCACATAATGGCCAAAAAAAAAAGGTTAAGGGCCCGTTACACAGAGCGATCTTGCTGAGAGATCGCTGATTTTGTGACACATCAGCAATCTCTCCAGCGAGATCGCAGTGTGTGACATCCAGCAGCGATTGGCCTCCCTGCGGGGTATCACTGATCGTGCTGAATCGTCCTGGCCAGTTTTTTCATCGCTGGTCTCCCGCTGGCCAGCACGCATCGCTGCGTGTGGCAGCGGGAGCCAGCGATGAGCGACGCTGCACGCTGGTTACCAATGTAAACATCGGGTTTCAAAGGGCTGCGGGGCCCTTAGAAACCCGATATTTACCCTAGATACCAGTGTGCACTGCAGGCAGGGTGGGAGGTGGAGGCAGAGTGGCGCACAGACCGGACTAGCTCTGCTATCTGCTACTCCAGTCTGTCTGCCAGGACAATCCAGCACGATCAGTGATACCCTGCGGGGAGGCCAATCGCTGCTGGATGTCACACACTGCGATCTTGCAGCCCTTAGAAACCCGATGTCTACATTGTTAACCAGCGTGCTCGCTGGTCCTGATCGCTGTAGGGGCTGTCTATGTGACGCTCACCAGCGATCACCTAACAGTGTCCCAGCGATCCCATCCATGTCGGATCATTGGTGGGATCGCTGGGACATCATTATGTGTGGCGGTATCCTTACAACGTAGGCGCATTGCAGCTTATTTTTAAATGTTATCTGAAAGAACAGATGCGCTTCAAAGGGTAATTGTGCTTTCAATTAACTATTCATAATAATCTGTACTGCTTGTGTACATGAAGAGTCACATCATTTCTGGCAATTATGTGTCTTGTATCTTGCATTCTTAACAGTTTTCCCATGTAATTGTTTGATCTGTAAAGCTGGAGTCACACATAGCGACTCACCAGCGATCCCGACAACGATATCAACATGTCAGGATAGCTGGTGAGTCGCTATTTGATCGCTGGTGAGTTGTCACACAGACAGCTTCACAAGCGATCAGCACAGCAACGCCGAGTGCGTGGCGTCACTGTGTTTGTTAGTTACCAGCGCGTTGATGCAGGGAGCTAGTAACTAATGTACACATCGGGTATCCAAGGGGCGTGCGTCCCTTAGATACCCAATGTGTATGTTAGTTACCAGCTCCCTGCATCAGCGCGCTGGTAACTAACGTACACATCGGGTATCTAAGGGACGCACGTTCCTTGGATACCCGATGTGTACGTTAGTTACCAGCAGATCGCTGGTCTCCCGCCCGTCACACGCAGTGATGCATGCTGGCCAGCGGGAGACCAGCGACAAAAGAAATGTCCAGCGGTTTCTTACAGCGATCAGCGATACCGGCAGGGCGGGCGGTCGCTGATCGCTGTCACACACAGCGATCTCGCTGGTGAGATCGCTGTTGTGTCACAAAACTTGTGACTCAGCAGCGATCTCACTAGCGAGATCGCTATGTGTGATGGGGCCCTAACTTGCAATCCACTTGCAGCTGGGGAGAGGAGACAAGCTGCAAGAATATATTTCATTCACAACTTAGATCAGAGAGGAGAATACCTGCTCTTCATTTACATTTGTGCTCACAGAGACAGACTGCAGTTAAACTGAGCATAAAATACAGCAGAGCTGAGCTGTCTTGATCTGAATCAACATCTGATATGAGCTAAAACACTTTGGAGATCTCGGCAGGATGGTTTTCTGTCTGCCTCTGTCCACTCCCCTGCTGTTCACTCCTCCCCCTTAGAGGATAATGAATTGTTTCATATGACACTTGTGGATGGGGAGTTCAGGAGGCAGAGAGGAGCATAAAGGCCTCGTCACACTAAGCTATAACGTCACTGGTTTTGTGACGTAGCAGCAATATTGCTAGCGATATTGCTATGTGTGTTACTTACCTTCGACTGGCTCCCCCGCTGGTTATCGCTGATCGCGCAAGAATGGCCTGGGCTGTTTCTCGTCGTCAGCTTCCTGCTGGGCTTCCTGCTGTGGAGACGAGCGATGCGTGGACACGGGCGGGAGGACGTCTGGATCGCCTCATCTGACAGGTAAGTAGCGACCCCCAACCGCTGCTATGTCGCTGGTGAGATCTGCCTGTGTGGCGGCTCACTAGCGACCACTTAGCGATGCACCAGCAATCCATATAGTTGCCAGGATCGCTGTTGCATCGCTAAGTGTGACAGTACCTTCAGAAGTGTCTGATAAGTGGGAAAGGAAGCTGATTTTTCTGATAATTTTCAAAATTTCTTATAATCACCTCTACTATTGATTTATACAAATTTTATTGAAAGTACAGTTCCATTTTAACTTTTATATGAAGAATTCTTCTTACACTTGCAAAATACTGATTTATGCTATTGTGAAATAGTTATTTTGCTGCTTTTAATGTTTTAATTACTTTATTAAAATTACAATATCAGATTGGTGAAAACTCCATTGAACACCACTTCTGTTCATTGAAAAGTACAGCTCGCCACTTTGGTAATGGCTGTCCCTGGTATTTCAGCTCACTGCATATTAGTATATTTTGAGTACATGAGTTGAGGATAAGCTTCAATACCAGGCACAGCCACTAAAATAAATGCAAAACTGTACCTGTTAAACAATATAGGGGAAGAGGTATTTGCTGGAGCACAACAAACTCTCGAATCAACTAATCATAAGTAGTGTTGGACCACAATATGTCTTTTGGGAAAGACGGTAAAGAGAGGGGTCCAATAGCGCTGTTACCAAAATAATAATTGTTTTGCTGTAAGATAAAATTCTCACCTTTACAAGTTGTGAGTATGCACAACACATATAAAGAGTATGATAGGAGGGCTGCAGATGGCACTGGACCCACGAAGGATCTTCAAGAAATTCTGGATAGGATGTTCAAGATGCCGACAGTTCCACGTTCCTCCAAAATCAGGCAAGGGAATCACAGAGTTCAGAAGAGTTGCATACTTTATTCAGTGCTATAAAACTACGCATTTTGTGGACATCCTGTCCTCTTCCTCAGGACACCATGAAGCGTGTAGTTTTATAGCCCTGAATAAAGTATGCAATTCATCTGAACTCTGTGATTCCCTTGCCTGATTTTGGAGGAGCGCGACTTTTTAATGTATGCTGCCCATCTTCTGATCTGTTTTGCTCATTAATTACTGTATAGATGACTTCACAGACTCCATAATAGTCACTAAGTCTGCTAAAAAGACCTATTAGGGAAATTTGTTTCACACCAATGTTATCTGATGCAAATTGAAGGTTCCTAATTCCATTATGGGGTCTCTCCTGGTCAGCTCCTTGGGAGATAAACTTTGTAACATCATGACATCATCACGTTTTACTATGACAGCACCGTTGAATTAAGATGCATCAAATTCATTAACGAAATGCTCCTCTTTAAAGAAAAATATTATCAGAAAATGACCCATTGTTTAAAGAAAAAGCATAATTTAATTTGTATTTTATAAATAAATAGTAAACACGAATATAAGCAACTTTGTAATAAATATCACCAGACAAATCTGTTTCTTTCACATCCTGGATTAATCATTTTCAAAATTCTCAATTCACATGTAAAATCTGCATTTGGTGAACACAGATCTTTACTTTATTAACATAGATGACATTTTCTACTGATAGGACTCATTGTAGAAGGGAGGAGTGAGAAGAACAGAGGAGTTAGAGGCAAAGCTCCTACTGCCTCTGCTCTACATAGAATGTTATGAGTAGCAACTGTCATCTCCTATCTCAGCAATGTAATAATCTGTCTTCGAACATTTTTAAAATTAATGATAAGTCCTTCCAGAGAAAGAAACAGATCTCTCTGATAAGAGATATTACAAAATTTCTTATTTTCATGCTTAATCTTAACTGGGGAAAATAAGTATTTGATAAATTGCGGATTTTCCAAGTTTTCCCATCTACAAAGAATGGAGAGGTTTGAAATTTTTATCATAGGTTAATTTTCACTGTAAAAGACAGAATCTTTAAAAAAAATAAAGAAAATCCTGATGTATGATGTTTACATAATTAATTTGCATTATATCACATTAAATAAGTATTTGGTACAATGGAAAAAAAACATAAAGTAATATTTGGTACAGAAATATTTGTTTGCAATTACAGAGGTCCTACGTTTTCTGTAGTTCTTGGCCAAGTTTGCACACACTGAAGCAGGAATTTTGGCCCACTGCTCCACACAGATCTTCTCCAGATATTTCAGGTTTCGGGGCTGTCGCTGGGCAATATTGGGCTTCATCTCCCTCTAAAGATTTTAGATTGGGTTCAGGTCTGGAGACTAACTAGGCTACTCCAGAACCTTGAAATTCTTTTTACAGAGCCACGCCTTAGTTGTCCTGGCTGTGTATTTTGGGTCATTGTCATACTGGAATACCCAGCCATGACTTATCTTCAATGCTGTTACTAAGGGAAGGAGGTTGTTGGCCAAAATCTTGTGATACATGATCCCATCCATGCTCCCTTCAATACGGTGCAGTCGTCCAGTCACTGTCCTAGAAAATCAATCTCAAAGTATAATGTTTCACCCACTATGCTTCATGGTTAGTATGGTGTCTTTGGGGTTGTACTTATCTTTCTTCATCCTTCAAAAAAGTGAATGAAGTTGATCTAAAAATTCTATTTTGGTCTCGCTTGACCACATGACCTCCTCTCATGTTTCCTCTGGACAATCCAGAAGATCACTGGCAAACTTTAAATCCTCTGGACATGTGCTGGCGTAACAAAGGTGACCTTGCATGCCCTTCAGGTTTTTAATCGATGATGGTGTAGTATGTTACTAACAATAATGTTTGAGACTGTGGTCCAGCTTTCTTCAGGTCATTGAACAGGTCCTCTCGTGTAGTTCTAGACTTATTTCTGACCTTTCTCATACTCATCCTTAAGGGCATGTCACTCTAAGAGATATCGCTAGCAATATCGCTATAACTAGTGATGTTATAGTGATATTGCTAGCGATATTGCTGTGTCTGATACTTACCTACGACCAGCTCCCCCGCTGGTTATCGCTGATCGCATGAGAACAGGCTGGACTGTTTCTCGTCGTCAGCTTCCTGCGGCGCTTCCTGCTGTGACGACGAGCGACGCGTGGAGCCGGGCGGGAGGACGTCAGGATCGCCTAGTATGACAGGTAAGTAGCGACCCCTGTCGCTGGTGAGATCTGCCTGTGTGGCAGCTCACTAGCGACCACTTAGCGATGTACCAGCGATCCTGACAGCGTCATATCGCTGGTCGGGATCGCTGGTACATCGCTAAGTGTGACAGTACCCTTACTCCATGAGGTGAGATCTTGCATGGAGCCCCAGACCGAGGAAGATTGATAATCATCTGGTGTTTCTTCCATTTTCTAATAATTGTGCCAACAGTTGTTGCCTTCTCACTGCTGGCCTATTATCCAGTAGTCCATCCCAGTTATGTACAGGCCTACAATTTTTACCTGGAGAGGTTGGAGTGTGATTGCATGTGTGGACAGGTGTCTTTTAACAAGTTCAAACAGGTGCAAATAATACAGATAACGAGTGCAGAGTAGGAGGGCTTCTTAATGAAAAACTAACATGTCTGTGAAAGCCAGAATTCTTGCTGGTTGGTAGGTGATCAAATACTTACTTCATGCAATAAGATTCAAATTAATTATGTAAAAATCACACAATGTGATTTTCTGGATTTTAAGATTTTGTCTCTCACTGTTGAAGTGTACCTATGACAACAGTTACAGACCTCTCCATTTTTTGTAGGTGAGAAAACATGCTAAATTGTCACTGTATAAAATACTTATTTTTCCAACTGTAGATTCATAAAATAAAAATTAAAACAATGGCAAAACTCTAGCACCTTCACAACATTTGATGTATCTATACATCATGGTCAGACAGAAGTTCCTGATCTATGCCATATAGGTACGTTATGACAATCGTGCGATCTGTGTTCACATGATTGCAAACAAGAGCTCAACTTACATGGTAGCCAAGGCCCAGCTTTCACAGCAAGGAGCAGTGCCTGCACCAACCCCATCTCTTTAACCATCTAAATAAGGCTATCAACATCGATCACAACATTTGGGAGGTTGGGAAAAAGAGGAGGCTCCCTCTCCTATCCAATAGCTCCTTATCATCCTCATGGTAACTTGAGGTCATCATTATTACCCCAGGTCTGCCTGCATTAAACTAGTGATCAGAGTAATAAAAGTAAAAAAAGTAAAAAATAATTTCCAATATTTAAAAAAATTAACAAAATAATCAAAATAATAATAACTATATTATGCCAATAAATATGTATTTTATGTAAAAACAACAAAAAACAAACATTTTAGTGGAAAAAAGTTCATATTTAATTTACTCAAACAAATGTTATACAATTCTGTGAATCTCCTGAAGGTTAAAAATGCTCATTAAACCTTTAGATACATTTCTCCAGAAGTGTAGTTTCCAAATCAGTGTCGATTTGGGGGTTTCTGCTGTTTTGGCATGCCAGGGGCTCTTCAAATGTGACATGGCATCTGCAATGTGTTCCAGCCAAAATTGAGCAAGAAAATTAAGTTGGTGCTCCTTCCCTTCCAAGCCCTGCTGTGGGCTCAAACAATAATTTTCCACCATATATTGGGTATCACTGTACTTTTGGGTAAAACCAGCATTTATGTAGGAAAAACATATTATTTCATTTTCATGGCTAAAAGTTATAAAATTCTGTGAAACACCTGTGCTCTCAAGGTGCCAAAACAACTCTAGATATTTTCCATGAGTAGTGTAGTTTTCAAAATGGGGTCACTTGTGGAGGGTTTCCACTGTTTTGTCACTTCCGGGCCTCTGCAAACAAAACATGGCATTCGCTATCGATCACAGACAATTTTGTGTTTCAAAAGGCACATGGTGCTCCTTCCCTTCCAAGCCCTTGGTGTGCCCAAACAGTAGTTTTCCAAGAGATAAGGGGTATTAGCAAACTCAGGAGAAAATTCACAACAAATTGTATTGTCCATATTCTATTGTTAACTTTGTAAAAATGAAAACTATGGGACTAAATCAACATTTTTGTGGGTAAAAGTAAAATTTCATTTTTTTTCCTTTCGTATTGCTTTAATTCCTGTGAAGCACCTGTAGGATTCATTTTCTTATTGAATGTGGTTTTGAGCACTTTTAGGGCTTCAGCTTATATAATGGTGTCACTTTTGGGTATTCTCTGTCATATTGGCCCCTCAAAATCACTTCAAATGTAATGTGATCCCTAAAAAAATTGGTTTTGTAAATTTGATTGGAAAATTGAGAAACTGCTGATCAATTTTTAACCATTCTAACTTCCTAAAAAAAGCTTTAAAAATAATACTGATGTAAAGTAGACATGTGGTAAATGTTATGTAATAACTATTTTGTGTGATATAACTATCTGGTTTAAGAGCAAATTTTCACCAAAATAATGAGATTTTTACAAATAAGCACCAAATATATCAACCTAAACTGACTTGAGATATAAGTTCACACCTAAATAGCCAAATTATTTTTATTTTTATTATCCACCTCAAAATTATTTCAGTTTGTTTCTCAATGGATTTGTACAGATTGTGGGTGACTGATTTGATTTAAGGGCATAACAAACAGAAAGTTTGAAAATTGTGACAATTTCAAAACTTTAGTCACATTTTCATTATTTTCAGAAATATACCCAAAAAATATTGGCCTAGATTTACGACTATCATGAAGTAAAACGTGTCACAAAAAAACCCTCAGAATCACTGGGATACATTGCTGTGTTCCAGAGTTATCTTTTAAAGTGAGACTGTTGAGAACTGTAAAATTTGGCCTTGTCAGGAAGGAGAAAACAGACTCTAGACCAAAGGTCTCAAACACACACAGGCCTCGGGACACATGCAGCTCCTGAGGCTGCTTCATGTGGCCCACAGACAATGTAGATCCCTTGGCGATCACAGCCTGGTCCAGGGGACTGTTGAAAGGACTGGGAGTCAGCATTTCTCTGTGTCAGCACAGGCTCCTATGAAGGAATCAATTGTACTTGCATCTTTCAGACTCAAGTACAATTGAATCTCTTACCACTGGGTCAGAGCGACTCTTGCAACATGACCAGGTCATGTGATTATGCTGCTGACATCACTCACAGGTGCCCAGAGGCGCATATGGTAAGTGCTGAAAACACTGAAGATTGTGGGGGTGGATGTGATTACTCTGTGTGTGTGGTATTTACAGTGTGGGGTGATATTACAGTGTGTGTATTACTGTATGAGTACAAGGAGGTATTTTCTGTGTGGGGATATTTACGATGTGTGTGTGGGTATTACTGTGTGTGGGTATTAATGTGTATGTGTATGGTGGGACAGTTACTGTGTGGGGGTATTTACTGTGTGTGGGTATTTACTGTGTGGGGGTATGAATGTTTGTGTATTTACTGTGAGGGGGTAATTACTGTATGGGGAGGTATTTACTGTGTGAGGGGTATTTACTGCTGTGAGGGAGGTATCCGCTGTGTGGGTGAGGTATTTACTGCTGTAGGTGGAGGTATTTACTGTGTGTGGGCTATTTACTCTCTGGTGGTATTTACTGTGTGTGTGGGTGAGGCATTTACTGCCTGGGATGTATTTACTGCCGCTGGTGTATTTACCATGTGTGGGGGAGACTGACTGTAATGAGCCTGGGGGAGAGTTACTATGATGGGGTATTTAGTGCAGCAGGCCAATTATTTATTCAGGGGCTCAGTGTAGGGCAGATATTTCTATCCAGGATCATTACAATTACACTGCTATCTTTAAGGGCATCATGTGGGGATGTGCTGCAGGAGATGAAGAAGATGGATGTCTGATGAGACAAGTTGTGGATGAGAAAACTCATTAAGGCATTTGCAAAAGATAAAGAAGAAAAGAAAGAGGACTAAAGAGACAACATCATCTATAAGGTACTAACTAATTCTCACATTTTTATTTGTTGGAAGCACTAAAGGGGTTGTCCAAATTTGTGATGAGTCTGCAGTCTTTCTATGTGACTGCAGACTTCTGAATTCTCACAGTGCACACTGCACACTGTCAGGATTCTCTTGTGTCAATGTTTTGCATACATACAGTCATGAGCAGACAAGACATGGCCTCACTCAATAAAAATGGCGAGGCCGGCCAAATCTAGATATAATGTGGAAAGTATACAAATCACATACTTGTCCAAGGGAGAATCCTAAAAATGAGCAGAGAAAGCGCTGTGAGGATGCAGAAGCTGCATTCGTCTATAGTGACTGAAGACTTTCATCTCCAAGCTGAACAAGCCCTTTAATTATAAAATGACGCCCTGTAGCCACTACTTAGGCTACTTTCACACTTGCTTTTTTTGCGTTGTGCTGCGTGCGCAGTGCACACGCACATAAAAAATGCATCATGCGTTTTTATGCGTTTTTTGTGTTTTTGCGCATGGTTTTTTTTACTATTACAACTTTCCTGTGAACCTTTACTGCATGTTTTTTGTAGGATTATCTGTATTGGGATTCCTCTTTCTGGTCTTCTAATTTCAAGGTTATTTTCACTAGAAGGTTGAAACAAAAGCGCAATAGGGTCTTATCCGGGTAAAATGTTCAATTACTGAATGTGTTAAACTCACCTTCTCAAAGATAAAATAAAGCCTGTATAGTAGGTCAGCCTGCTGCACGTCCAACGGTCCACATCGGAACCGTACCACAATTCAATAAGGAATAAATTCTTGGACTTTGAGTGCGCTGCCAGACGAATTCAATAACCACACAAGGTTAAAAAAGTTTAACCCTTTAATCCCTACGCGTTTCGAAGCATAGCGCTTCTTCTTCAGGGGTAGATACATGATTACAGAGAGCTGTCATCACATTTATACATACACGATTTAAATTTGGCGCCCTCAGAGACACGAGGAGCGCCGCAAAAGGTCAAAGATCAAAGTAGTTCAAGCATCAAAAGTTCATGAAGGTTAAACATTCTCTAATTAAAAATAAAACTTTATTATGTATTACAGATAAAGGAAGAAGAAAAGAAAAAAGAGAATAAAAAATATATATAAAAAAATGTATATATATGTAAAATGAACCCACGACGTTAAAAAAAGGAGGAAAGAGATCAAAGTCCAGCGAACACACCGCTACACCAGAGAGAGTGTTTGAATTTAAAAGAAAATTTGTAATCCGACCATTAGTATGAGTCTCAATAGTAGATATTTATAAAGGTAACAATGAGATGTATATGTATGAATAAAAATACACTAATGAAATGAAAAAAATGATGAATAAAGATAAAAAAAATAAAAATAAAGAAAAAATAAAAATGCAATGTGTCACTAGTTATTTCGTTTCAAATTCCATGAAAAATCCGTGGCGTGAGCTGGAAGACAAAAGGCAAAAAAAGAAACAAGAAAAAACCGCAAATGGAGGAAACCATGATCGAAAAACGCTGAAGAAATATTAAAATATTGTATAAATTAAAAGGAATCACCCAGAACAAGAACTAATTATTATAAAAAATCTGTATACATGAAGATATTTTTTGAACAGAAAAACGCATAATTAATTTCAGTTCAGCAGTCTATTCGAGATACGAGGTTCCAATAACACGAACCAGAGAAACAGAAAAAAATTGTAGTAAACGAAAAAATGCAAAATAAAGACCAAAAAAAGGGGATTTAACACCTTAGTTTCCAGAACAATGTCCCATTATAAGGAATATGAACGAAAACAATACATAAAAAGTTTCCTCCATATTTTCGATCATGGTTTCCTCCATTTGCGGTTTTTTCTTGTTTCTTTTTTTTGCCTTTTGTCTTCCAGCTCACGCCACGGATTTTTCATGGAATTTGAAACGAAATAACTAGTGACACGTTGCATTTTTATTTTTTCTTTATTTTTATTTTTTTTATCTTTATTCATCATTTTTTTCATTTCATTAGTGTATTTTTATTCATACATATACATCTCATTGTTACCTTTATAAATATCTACTATTGAGACTCATACTAATGGTCGGATTACAAATTTTCTTTTAAATTCAAACACTCTCTCTGGTGTAGCGGTGTGTTCGCTGGACTTTGATCTCTTTCCTCCTTTTTTTAACGTCGTGGGTTCATTTTACATATATATACATTTTTTTATATATATTTTTTATTCTCTTTTTTCTTTTCTTCTTCCTTTATCTGTAATACATAATAAAGTTTTATTTTTAATTAGAGAATGTTTAACCTTCATGAACTTTTGATGCTTGAACTACTTTGATCTTTGACCTTTTGCGGCGCTCCTCGTGTCTCTGAGGGCGCCAAATTTAAATCGTGTATGTATAAATGTGATGACAGCTCTCTGTAATCATGTATCTACCCCTGAAGAAGAAGCGCTATGCTTCGAAACGCGTAGGGATTAAAGGGTTAAACTTTTTTAACCTTGTGTGGTTATTGAATTCGTCTGGCAGCGCACTCAAAGTCCAAGAATTTATTCCTTATTGAATTGGTCTTCTAATTTGGCATTTGGCCACTTTGCTATTTACAGTATGTAGCATGTTTCAGTGGATCTTGATTTATACACATATATATATATATATATATATATATATATATATATATATTGTGGTGCAGTGACCGCTGTGACAGCTAGGGAGCACTGCATGGGTCATGCACACAGGCATATCCATTGTGGTAATGGAGTAATGGAGATAGGATGGTAAATGACCGTTATGTATCCCAGGGTGGGTGGCCCTGGGATGGAAGCTTAAACGTGTGTTAATCAGCAGAGGTAATGCTGAGGTTTTGTTACAGTGTATCAGGGAAAGCTTCCAGATGGCTTGGTGAGACAGGTGGAACTAGTCACCTACAAACCCACCCAGGGGCGTGTGTCTAAACATCCATTGTAAGCCTGTATATATGTGTGTATGGCTGGGTGTCTGAAATAGGACCTGCAATGAGGTCATAGACATGCGATCCGGTGGGCGTGGCTATGGATCATATAAGGTGACCAGGGTAGGTCACATGAGAGTGCCTGGATCTGATTGGTCCATGTGGAAAATTCCCGGCCGACGTGCTGGAAGATGTGCTGCGTTCCTGAAGAGCATGTGTGGAGGCCGCTGACCCCGGGAGGCCTGTGTATAATGCCCTGCATGTGTGTGACAGTTCCCAGGAGGGAATGGACGTCAGGAGTGAGAAGCAACTAAGAGGTAACCCCGGACAGGGGGAAATAACTGTGAGGCTATAGAGCCTGATTGCTGGACATTGCACAGCCTGTGTGACCACAGGTCTGAGAGGGCGGAGCTCTATCACGAACATTCTGTTTGTTGGATATAAGCCTGTTGCAGCATATGGTCTATGCTGATCAATAAACCGCATGAACTTTTTATGTTGAAAAACCCTGTGCCGGACCTGATTAATATGCTACCAAAGGAGTGTCCCCAATATGAATAACAAGCGCTACCTTACTATATATATATATATATATATATATATACACTGTGTATATACACTGCTCAAAGAGATAAAGGGAACACAAACAGCCTGTCAACTGATTTTCTACTTTTATTTGGAGCATCATTACAAATCCAAAACTCCATGGGATATTAATTTTGATTTACATTGATCATTTTTATGTTTTATTGTTCTCAACGCATTCCACTATGTAATGAATAGAAATTAGAAACTTTTTGAGCAGTATAGATATATATATATGTCTATATATATGTATATATACAGTATGTATATATGTACATATATACAGTGAGGGAATTAAGTAATTGAACCCTTGCTGATTGCTGATTTTGTAAGTTTGCCCACTGACAAAGACATGAACAGTATATAATTGTAAGGGAGGGTTAATTTTAGCATTGAGAGATAGAAGTATATCAAAATTAAAATCCATAAATTCACATTATATAAATTATATAAATTTATTTGCATTTTGCAGTGAGGAATAAGTATTTGATCCCTCTGGCAAGCAAAATTTAATACTTGGTGGCAAAACCCTTGTTGGCAAGCACAGCAGACATTTTTTGCAGTTGATGATGAGGTCTGCACATATGTCAGGAGGAATTTTTGTCCACTCCTCTTTGCAGATCATCTCTAAATCATTAAGATTTTGAGGCTGTCGCTTGGTAACTCAGAGCTTCAATTCACTCCATAAGTTTTCTATGGGATTAAAGTCTGGAGTCTGTCTAGGCCACTCCAGGACCTTAATGTGCTTCTTTTTGAGCCTCTCCTTTGTTGCCTTGGCTGTATGTTTTGGGTCATTGTCTTGCTGGAAGACCCAGCCATGACCCACTTTTAATGTCCTGGCGGAGAGGAGGTTGTCACTCAGGATTTTACGGTACATGGCTCCATCCATTCTCCCATTAGTTTGGTGAAGTAGTCCTGTGCCCTTAGCAGAGAAACACCCCAAAAACATGTATCCACCTACTTGCATGACAGTGGGGACAGTGTTCTTTGGGTTATAGGCAGCATTTTTCTTCTCTCAAACACGCTGAGTTGAGTTAATTCCCTAGAATTTTTGTTTTTATTTCAGTTTTATTACAGGAGAATGTGGGCTTCAGTGGAATAGGCATTTAAATAAAAATGGAAAACTGTGTATTGTTTTATTTCTAATAAAGAACTTTATTCTGGCTTTGTCTTTATTTGCCACATAACTGTAGTATTAGTAATGGAAATGTGTCTTACAGACACCTGACAATACAGAGGTGACATCGACCCGACAAATATTAACCCCACTTTCCACCGCTACATGAGAAGTGAGAATAGCCAGGCAAAGCTCCAGAATTGGTGCATCTAATAAATGTGCCTTGTCTAGGCAGCTGTGGGTTGCTATTTTTAGGCTGGGGAGTCAATATCCCTGGCCCCTTACCAGCCTTAGAATACCAGCCCCCAGCTGTCTGCTTTAACAAGGCTGGTTGTCAAAAATGGGGAATCCCACCCCGATTTTTTAAATTATTTATTTAAATAATTAAAAAATACAGTGTGGGGACCCCTCTATTCTTGATAACTAGCCTTGCTAAAGTTGACAGCTGAGGGTTGCAGCCCCCAGCTCTGAGTTTTGCCTGGCTGGTTATCAAAAATACAGGTGAAGCCACGTCGAGATTTTTTAAAATTATTTATTTACAGCACAAGAGCGGCTGATGAATACTCCCATCTGCCACTCCTGCTCTCGTTGTTATTAGTGGCAGCAGGTGTCAGATGATGGAAGCAGTTGTCCCATCAGCTGACACCAGTGACAAGAGGTGAGCTTTATACCTCCGATCACAGCTGAGCGCTCATGCTGTCTTTTGACAGCGTCTGAACTGCGGCTCTCTGACCGGTGGGGATGATTTCACCGCCAATCAGAAGCACATGACAACGTGGCAAATACCCAGTGTACAGGAAGCCAAACCTGAACAGAAACACCGACTTCCTGGAAAAGTCTATGTTCAGTGTCCGTGCCCGAACAGTAGGTATTTGGTATGGATGCCGATCTTTACTGTTCGAGTTCGCCCATCTCTAGTGCTCAATGTGCATTCCAATTTGCTGTCATAATTTGCAGCTCTTTTATACTGCTGTTTAAAAGGTTGGTATAAATTTAAGTTATAATAAAAACTAAAGTTGGTTTCACAATGCCATAATTTTTTTCAAAATCTCCATATGTTTTAACTTTTCCCAATTTTCAGTAGAAGAGTAGATCACACTACACAGGTTGCCGATTCTAATTCTGTGTAACTTAAATTATATTTTGTTCCCAAATGTGCTATTCAGAAGAGCTCAAGTCCAACAATAAAAGGAAAAATTGATTTGCACAATAGGATGTAGTTCTCTCAATTTATTAAATTTAATCCTTCGAGACACTGTGATGGGTCAGAAATTCTGGAAAAGCCTGACAAGTCTGGAATCGAAAAGTAAATTGAAAGCAGTCATTTTGATTTATTCACCTGTTCTAGCAGAAATATCAATATGTCTTTTAAGGTCTCTCCTAGAAAATGCTCTGCCCAAAGCTATAGTAAGTTAAAGTCCAGATTTATATTCTTTATTCACCTGTAGTAGAAGTATTTTATATTAAAATAACATGGCATCCCGTGAAGCACAGTACATTTTTTCTTTCTAATTTTAAATGGATTTAATACTGTATACAGCATTAATATGGCCAAGAGCAAGAGGTCATTAAGTGTTTGATAAAATTGTAGGAGCATTAATATGCTGTTCTACAGTCAAATTGGATCAGAGATGAAAACTGCAACAACCCTGTCGGCATCACTGCATGGCCTCCCATCCCTCACCTGCCTTACTCACTACTCTGGGTCATGCTGTGAATTCTGTCTGCTGCCAGCTCCATGCTGTATGCCTCTTGCCTCCTGCCTGCTTTCTGCATACTGGCTGTGTGCATAGGGGGGCGGCGCCGGCACTCTCTGGTTCTCAGGAATCAGTGTGCACCTGCCTATGGTGTTCCCAGCCAAATACCAAGAGGCCTGTCCTGTCCTGTCTCTGCCTGCTCTGGTGGCATCATACCTAGATCTGTGCTTTGTGTTGTTTTCCACCCACCAGGAGGCAGAATATCCTGGTCTGAGTCCATGTTCCTGTGCATTGACTCGTACCTTGTCTTGTCTGAACTACGTCCTATACCTGTGTCTATCTTATCCCTGTCTCTGTACCTTGCCCTGTAAGTTGCCTACTCTGAACTCTGTCCTATACCTGTGTCTATTTTATCCCAGTCTGTGACCTTTCCCTTCCTGCTTGGTGTATCCTTGTCTTTTCTCCCTCTTTCTTGCTTGCTACTTTTGCTGCTGCAGAACCTCTTGCTGCAGTTTCTCTTTGCATACCTTGCAGTTCCGCCTTGCTTCGCTCTTGCTTCTGTAGAACCTCTTGCTGCAGCTCCTCTCCACATAACTGTGTTTCCTCTCTGCTCTCCTTCTCTGTGGCACCTGCTGTTGCAGAACCTCTTGCTGCAAACTGCAGTTTCTCTCCACATACCTGAGGTTCCTCTCTGCTCTCCTTCTCTGTGGCACCTGCTACTGCAGAATCTCCTGCTGCAACCTGCAGCTCCTCTCCACAGCCTTGCGGTTCTACCCTGCTCTGCCTCTTGCACTTTGTCTCTGCTCCGCAACCTTGTGGTTCTGCTCTGTTTCAATTCCGTACTCCCAGGATCCTTGTCGTACTCATCTGTATTGGTTCCTGAACCAGTTTCTGCATCTTCTGTGTGAACAGCTCTCTACCTGTTGCCTCATACCTTTCATACCTGTCTATGTTCCCGTCCTTCCCAAACCAGTTCCTGCACCACCAGTGTGAACAGCCCCCTACCTGTTCACATACTACTCGTCCCAGTCTGAGTCTCCGTCCTTTCACTGCTGAGTCAGTTCCTGTCCCTTCTGCCTCAGCCATGCCTGCCTGCCTGCCAGTGTCTCTGCCGTGCCCACCTGCCTGCCAGTGTCTCAGCCATGCCCGCCTGCCTGCCAGTATTGCAGCCGTGCCCGTCTGCCTGCCAATGTCTGGGATCAGCAGCCACAGCCAGACACCACCCTGGAGTGACACCGGGCAGCTACCTGCCGCACAAGCCTGACCTCACCATCAGAGGCTCCAGTGAACAACAATGTAGCTGCTTAGTTATTCCCCTTCCAGGGTAGTCTGGTTTGTGGTCCAGTGGGGCCACACCTCCCACGCTCGTGCCAACCAGTCAGGGTTCGAGCGTTACAAAAACAGTTGAACTCAACTAATTTTGTGGTGCTGAAAACAAACATGATGTTTAAATTTGCTTATTGGCTTTAATTTTCAAGATCCAGAGATCCAGAGGAGGTTATAATTACTTATGATACCTTTCATGCAGGCTTATAGAAAAATTGTATATTTATTATTTCATCATCATTATTGCATTGTTAGAAAATAGTTTATTACATCATGTAGTACATTGATATTTCAGTATTCTATCACCTTAGGGCTACCAATCAAAAAATGCCGACTCTGCTCTGATGACATAATCCAAATTACAGTTGCATCACCTACTTTTATACGTGCTCTCTGTGAAAGGTAAACAATTTTAGGATTTCTTAGCCTAGCTTCTTAGCATATTGATATGTTTCTATATCTTTCTTCAGATTATTATAGGGCCATTTATTCCATAGCGCTTTACATGTGAGGAGGGGTATACATAATAAAAACAAGTACAGAAATCTTAAATGACACAAGGCATGACTGCTACAGGAGGAGAGAGGACACTGCCTTTGAGGGCTCACAATCTACAAGGGATGGGTGAGGATACAGTAGACGAGGTTAGAGCTGGTTGTGCAGCGGTTTGATCGATTGATGGATTACTGCAGGTTGTAGGCTTGTCGGAAGAGGTAGGTCTACAGGTTCTTTTTGAAGGTTTCCATGGCAGACGAGAGTCTGATATGTTGTGGTAGAGAGTTCCAGAGTAGGGGTGATGCACAGGAGAATTCTTGTATGTGATTATGGGAAGAGGAGATAAGAGGGGAGTATAGAAGGACATCTTGTGAGGATCAGAGGTTGCGTGCAGATAAGTATCAGGAGACGAGGTCACAGATGTATGTAGGACACAGGTTTTTGATGCCTTTGAATGTCATGGTTAGGGATTTTAACTGAAGTCTTTGGGTAATGGGGAGCCAGTGCAGGGATTGACAGAAGGGAGAGGCTAGGGAGTAGCAGGGGGACAGGTGGATTAGTCGAGCAGCAGAGTTTCAAGTAGATTGAAGGTGTGCGAGAGTGTTACAGGTAAGGCCACAGAGCAGGAAGTTGCAGTAGTCAAGGCAGAAGATGATGAGGGCATGGACTAGGGTTTTTGCAGATTCTTGGTTAAGGATGTACAGATCCGTGAAATATTTTTGAGCTGAAGTTGGCAGGAAGTGGAAAGGGTTTGAATATGTGGTTCGAAGGAGAGATCAGTCTCAAGTATGACCCCGAGGCAGCGAGCTTGTGGGACTGAGGAGAGTAAGCAGCCATTTACTTTAATGGATAGGTCCATTGGGGAAGTCGAGTGAGATGGGGGTAAGATCATTCTTGCATTAGCAAGAACTCACATATGTGCTACTGGATCACCCTCCCAGGGCGGCGGGTACTCGGAGCCAGGCCCGGTGGATTTCAATGGGAGTTGTCACGGTATCTGTGACCCGGTCGGTAGCCCTGGGCGTCCATTGTAAAAGGGGGAAAATGTTGAGTGTGCGGATGATGTTTAAAGTTTACTAGTGAATGATTTGTGGCGCTACCTGTGGTGTTCGGCAATGAAGGTGTTAAGCCGAAGCTGCAGACAGATCCTCTGGGACTGATGGTGTGGTGCAGCAATGATGGTGTAGCCCTCCACAGGTAAGGCTGTAGTCCCAGGGAAGTGTAGGTCGAGAGATCGTGAGTAGAGGAGAGCGTTGTGGTGTTAAGCATATAGCTGTAGCAATGCTGAGTGGGTTGGCACAGGAATAAGCGGAGGACACCAGGGCATGTAGTTCCAAAGCTTTACTCACAGTCTGTTGTGCATACAGGTGCCTGCATCCATGCTGTGTCCTCCAGGTCAGGGGCCCAGTCAACCACCAGGCAAGATGAAGTACTCCGTTCCAACACTCCGCCAACATAAGTGCCTTTTCTGAATGTCTCCCTTTTGCACCTATAGTGAAGTACTCTCAGTACTGAGTTACACTGGAGTTCCTCCTGTCAGATGTTCCTATGAACTCTACTTGTACGGCAGACAGCTGTAGCCTGCTTCGGGGAATCCTTCCTACTAAGTCCTGGCTCACTATCATTGCTGATGTGCCCCCAAGTCTTGTGTGGGAATAAAGTGGTGACAACTTCTATTCCTCCGGTGTCTGCTGCAGGACCATTAGTATCCATACAACCTCGGGGACCGGACCACGGCCTTGCGCTGTGCACTTGAGAAAGGTTCTTCTCTAACCTAGTCCTTAGTCCTCCTCTCCTTACGTTCCGTACTAATCCTTATTTCTTATGGAGAGAGTTAGGCTTTCCATCAATGTCTCTTTCCCATGCCAGAGGACCCAGGTCACTGAGGTCGGCTGCAGCACTTCCTTCATCCATCCCACTCAGGGGATCTTCACTCTTCCTCTGACTCTGTCAGACTGACCAAATCCTAAACTCTTCCCGCTCTTTTGGTGCCAACTAACTCCACCCGCCTCCCAGCACGCTTCGTGTTCCAAGCAGGGAGCCACCAAAGGGTGCTTTGCTACACTACTATGTTGTGTGGGATGCATGTGTTGGAGTGTGGTCAGGAGTCTCCACCTTACCTGGATGGTGGGGTACCACACATCTGGAGGAGGTGCAGTACCTCTGTGGCGACTGAGCCCTCAGGGGCTCCACATACCCCCCTGTTAAACACAGCACGTCCGTGGGCTGCAAGTGAAACAAAGTTAGACAAACAAAGGAACATACAAAATTTTTAAATGCTGATAAACAATTCTTATCTAAACTTCCCAATGTGGGAGGCACTCACTCTTGAATGTTGTAAAACAGCTTAACAGACTATTTATAATTACCTAATTTTTAAGTGCTATGGAAGTAAACTCACTACCAGTTATTATCATCTACATATTTTTCTTTTCTTTATCTTCCACACTCTCTTTTACTGTCTCTGATGGACATAGGTGAAAACCGTGGATGCCTGGTTCGTCACCTGCATTTAAACCTTTATTCAACATTATCAAATTCTATAAAATATCCATTCCTAATCAAATACCTAAATACTACTATCAGTAAGCTTTCTATAAAATCTGTCAACACTTCTACAATACACATCATGCAATGCTTCACATTAAGACATCAATAATTCTTGCACGTGCTGGACACCGCTCCCAGCCGGGATTTCTTGCAGTGTCCTTGGGTTGGAGCTACACTCCATGATGAGGTAGTTCTTATTCATAAAAGATCTATGTAAAACCAAGAGATGGTACCTTGAGAGGTGCAACTATTTACAACACTGCTCGTGGATCATTCATTGTCAATGATCTCTGCAGTTAAATAAAAAAAAATATGCTGCCAACGGAACTAGGCAAAAACTTGTAAAACCAAAGAAAAACATGATAACAAAGAAGAAGGCACAACGGTGCAAATACCCTCCTGGGTAACAACTAATCAGTTACTGAAGTGTTTCTTTATTTGGGGTCTCCTCCTGGGGTAGTGGAAGCTGGTTTCCTTGGCTGCTGCCAGGGGAGAAGATTTGGATGTCCACCTCCTGGCGGATTAATGAATTGCCGGTAGTCAGCTGGAATTTTGTGGGCATCTGCCTGTGGTACTGCAGGGACAGCTACTTGTACCTTGGGGTGTTGCACTTCAGTGGACGCGACCTGCCGGACTTTTGGAGGGCAACTACCATGGTGGGAGGTTGTCCTGCCGGGGGAACGTACGCTTTCTCCTTTTTGCAGGCCGCAATAAAGTCTTCTGGGATGTGGTGCGCATTCATGGCGTTCCAGCCATGCAGCCCCTCATGCCGGGTGAAGGTCACATAATCTCCTGGGTGCAAGTCACGGACAGGGTGTCCACTCCGGAGGTAAGACTCAACATCCCTCCTACTAAAGAAGAGGTCAGAGATCCTCTGAGGGTCTGAGATAAATCCAAACCCCCGTTCCTGGTTAACATTCAGGACCTGAACCCATCCTGCTGAGTCCCGAGGACCATAATGACCGGCACGAACACTCACCTTTCTGTCCATATCAGGGCCCAGTACTGCCATTCTCTGCTGCTCCCGCTCCTTCTGCTCGGCTGCCAGCTGGCGGAGGGTCTGTTGGCAATAGGACTCTTCCTCCTCCTTCACCTCTTGGGGTCGGCCTCTACCCACAGTGGACAGGGGCACTACCACTAGGGGTTCAGGTGTTTCTCCCCAGGGACTCGAATCCCGGTCCCAGACAAGATCCAGCATGACCTGCCCGGACGCTGCAGCAACGGTGCACCCTGAGGCCTTCCCAGCTACAGGGGCGGCGGTCATACCTGGAGCTTCCCGGTGGTGTTGTGTCGGCTCCTGTTCTGGCATCAGGCGGTGGCCGTTGGCAGCGATGGTAACCTGAGCTGCCGGGTCAGAGGCGGGAGACGGTGGTTGAACTGATGGCATCTCTGGGTCTGCAGGGGCCTCCGGTGGGACCTGCGCAGCCTCGCTAGGTCTATGCAGGAGTCCAGCTTCTTCCTGCTCAGCTCCCGGGCCCTCCGTTAACTCCTCCGAGCATGCGACGCTCAGC
The DNA here is from genome assembly GCF_039654945.1 of Dendrobates tinctorius. Taxonomy (NCBI): domain Eukaryota; kingdom Metazoa; phylum Chordata; class Amphibia; order Anura; family Dendrobatidae; genus Dendrobates; species Dendrobates tinctorius. The sequence goes on from NW_027361693.1 coordinate 10,712,996, forward strand.
GGCGGTTGCAGCCGGGAGATGGTGACAGGCGCTGCCGATCACATCGCAGCAGCCTCAGGTTCCGCAGGTGCTGCCGGAGGGAGGACCAGGGCATTCTCGGTGGGTACCGGTGGTGCAGGTACCGCGGCCATAGGTACCGGTGATATTGCAGTGGCGGCGGGTACCGATGGTGAGGGTACCGCTGATGGAGACAGCCAACTGATCACACTACAATTGCTATTTCTGCATGGTGCCCCCCATTAGGAAAGGAGTTTCAAGGAAGATGAAACTGATTTTACTGTATACAAACTTTCCATCTGCAATACGGCCAGTACCATAAACAGAACTGCTGGCTCCAAAGGCACCAGAAATATTTTAAGTTGATTCAAGTGAACCTCAACTGAACCACACCTTATAACACAAATTAAACTGAAAGATCTTGTTAGAGACTTGGATCTGCCTAAAAGTAAGTCTGAGCTCATAGGTTTCAAGCTACAGCAGCGGAATATGATGATAGGTAATATTTTTAGCTCTTTGTTCCACAACTGGGATAAAGATCATGTCCATTACTATTTCATGGAGGCCGACCTTATGGCATGCAACATCAAGAGTTTAATAGAAGCTCTGGAGATAAGCCATAATAAAAAGAAATGGAGGCTCTTCATGGATTCATCCAAAACAAGCCTAAAAGCCGTTGGGCTGCAAAATGGCAATTTCTACTTTCAATTCTAGCTGGTTATGCAGTCCACATGTAAGAAATCTATGACAAAATGAAACAGCTGTTGAGATGTCTAATCTATGACCAACTTTTGTGGCCCCTCTTTTACTTGGTCTACATGATGGATACACAAAAAACTGCTGCTTTCCGTGTGAGTATGACAGTCATTCAAGAGAATATCACTTCAATAAAAGAAACTGGCCTTGTCAACATTCACTTCAACTAGGGAATAAAAATGTCCTGCATCCCGCACTTGTTAACACACATAAGGTTTTGTTGCCACCATTGCATGTCAAGTTGAGCCTAATGAAGAACTTTGTAAAGGCAATGGATAAAAATGAAACAGCATTCAAGTTTCTCATTGATAAATTGGCAACGTTAAGTGAAGCAAAGATAAAGAAAGGAGTCTTCATTGGACCTCATATTTGTAAGCATCTTCAAGATGAAAAGTTTATCAGTTGGTTGCAGGGCAAGGAAAAGGCTGCATGGGCAGCATTCACATCAGTGGTATCTAATTTTTGGGGAAACTGAAGAGCAGATAACTATGAAGAGTTGGTGTAAAAAAAGTTTGAAGCTGTAGGATATTTACTATGAGGATCTTCAAATCATGGTTTGGCGAGTTTGCTTATGGGAAAGCCTTGTTATTATGAGTGTTTGTTTTTTTTTATTGTAACTTTTTTTGCATGAAATAATGATTGTTACATATGTACTGTTTGGGTCAATATGACAGTGCTTTAAACAAATCCCCTGCCATATTTTCAGCCACATAAATAATTTATAGTATTTTTGTGGATTATCTATTGCATCTGCTATTGTTGATCATTTTCTGCAGTTCCTGTAGGTTCATGCACTCAATATATTTGCAAATGGATAGGTTTTAAGTATAGGTCTGTGCAGTTCTGTTTCACTGTAGTGTATAAGCTCTTATTGTTGCTAAACTGAGTAATGTTTGCTGTGATTGTATTATTATTATTATTGTTGTTCATTAATATAGTGCTTTTTTATTCCAAAACACTGATTTTACTCATTGACAGTCATCAGTGTCCAGTATTTGAATAGTTGGATAAAAATGTGATGAAGATGTACTGTACACTGAGTTTAACTGATTTGGGAAAGCTAGCCAAATTCTCAGATTCTGAAGAAGATATTCAACTGAGAAAGTGTCTTTAGAAGAGGACCACAAAACTTGTCGGGAAAGTGATTACAAGAATTCTGATTCTCAAGTTGAATATGATGATGCACAATACAAAGACAACTAGTCCAATGCAAGCAATTCAGTCTAAAAACAAAAATGTAAATAAGAACTTGCAGCCTTCTGCTGAGGCAGGAAAACTGTCCTCTGCTAGTTAAACATAATTCTCTAATAACTAGCTGCTATCAGAGAAGTTTGGGATAAATAGATAGAGATTATCTCAAAATGATACAATACCGACTAAATTATCACTGTTGATTAACAACTTGTGGTCAGGGCCAGCGTTAGCGGCAGACAGACCAGGCAGCTGCCTAGGATTGCGGCTCCCCCAGGGGCTCCCAGCTAGCAGCACATTACGCAGCCGATATGGGGCCCGTGAGGTAGGGGGACCTGCCTGCTGCCAGCACCGACTTCCCCCGCCGCCGCTGCAGCCACCGCATTGAACTATACCGGCGTCATAGATGCTGGTACAGTTCAAAGCAATGATGGAGGAGCGAGTCAGATGACGCTCCATTTCCCATCATTCCCCTCTGCCTCTGACACTGTGGGTGCGTGATGACGTCATATCATCATGCACCCACTGTGTGCAGGGCAGACTGCAGCCGCTAAGACCGGAGCTGGGAAAAGCACGGGGAAGGAGGAGAGGTGAGGATTGTGTGTTTGTTTTTTTAATATATCCGTGAGTACTGGACTGTGGCACTATTGGGGGCTACATTATATTCTGTGGAGGAGGCTGTGTTGTATACTATGGGTGCTACATTATATTCTCTGGAGGAGGCTGTGTTATATACTATGGGGGTAAATTATATTCTATGGAGGAGGCTGTGTTATATACTATGGGGTACATTATATTCTATGGAGGAGGCTGTGTTATATAATATGGGGGTACATTATATTTTATGGAGGAGGCTGTGTTATATACTATGGGGGTACAAAATATTCTGTGGGGATGCTGTGTTATATACTATGGGGTACATTATATTCTATGGCGGAAACTGTGTTATATAATATGGGGGTACATTATATTTTATGGAGGAGGCTGTGTTATATACTATGGGGGTGCAAAATATTCTATGGGGAGGCTGTGTTATATACTATGGGGGTACATTATATTCTATGGTGGAAACTGTGTTATATACTATGGGGCACATTATATCCTATGGGGGAGGCTGTGTTATATGCTATGGGGGTACATTATATTCTATGAGGGAGGTTGTGTTATATACTATAGGGGTACAATATATTCTATGGGCAGGCTGTGTTATATTCTTTGGGGGTACATTATATTCTATGAGGGAGGTTGTGTTATATACTATAGGGGTACAATATATTCTATGGGCAGGCTGTGTAATATACTATGGGGGTACATTATATTCTATGGGCAGGATGTGTTATATTCTATGGGTGCACATTATATTCTATGGGGGAGACTGTGTTATATACTATGGGGGTACATTATATTCTATGGAGAGGCTGTATTATATTCTATGGGTGGGCTTTATTATATTCTATGGGGAGTACATTATATTCTTTGGGGGATGCAATATATTCATTGGGTGGGCTGTATTATATTCTATGGGTGGTGCATTATATTCTATGGGAGGACTGTATTATATCCTATGGGTGGGCTGTATTATATCCTATGGGGGAGTACATTATATTCCATGGGGGGCTAGATTATATTGTATGGGGGGCTTCATTATATTCTATGGGGGCTACATTCTACTCTATTAGGAGGGCTACATTGTATTCTATGGAGGAGCTACATTATACTATATAAGGGAGCTGCATTATATTCTATGGAGTGGCTGCATTATATTCTGTGGGGGGCTGCATTATACTCTATGAGGGGGATAACATATATTCTATGGAGTGGTTGCATTATACTATATGAGGGGGCTGCATTATGTTCTATGGGGGTTACATTATATTGTATGGCGAGGCTGCATTATTCTCTGGGGTGGCTGCATTATACTCTGTGGAGTGGTTGCATTATGCTCTATGTGGTGACTGCATTATACTATATATGGGCTGCATTATACTGTATCGAGGACTATGGGGAATACATTATACTATATGAACAACTATGGGGTGCATTATACTATGGGATGTGAATTGTACTTCATGGATGACTATGGCAGTGCATTATACTAAATGATGCACTACAAAGAGTGTATTATACTATATGGAGGACTGAGTAGTGTATTATACTATATGGAGGATTGAGTGTATTTTAATATATGGAGGGCTATGAGGAGTGTATTATACAATATGGAGAACTGAGGAGTGTATTATATTAGTTGGAGGTTGGAGGAGTGTATTATACTATATGGAGGACGGAGGAGTGTCTTATACTATATGGAGGACTGAGGAGTGTATTATACTATATGGAGGCCTGTGTAGTGTATTTTAATATATGAAGGACTATGGGGAGTGTCTTATACTATATGGAGGACTGAGAAGTGTATTATACTATATGGAGGCCTGAGGAGTGTATTCTAATATATGGAGGGCTATGAGGAGAGTATTATACTATATGGAGAACTGAGGAGTGTATTATATTAGTTGGCGGTCGGAGGAGTGTATTATACTATATGGAGGACTATGAGGAGTGTATTATACTATATGGAGGACTGAGTAGTGTATTATACTATATGGCGGACTGAGTGTATTTTAATATATGGAGGACTATGAAGAGTGTATTATACTATATGGAGGACTGATTAGTGTATTATACTATATCGAGGACTATGGGAAGTGAATTATACTATATGGAGGACTGAGGAGTTTATTTTAATATATGGAGGACTGTAGGGAGTGTATTACACTATACGAAGGACCATAGGGAATGTAATATACTATATGGAGGACCATGGGGAGTGTATTATACTATATGGAGGAATATGGGGAGTGTATTATACTACAGTATATGGAGGACTATGGGTCACATAATATATGGAGGACTATGGGTTGTATTATACTAAAAAAGCAAAATGCTGCATATTCATCGAGTGATTGGATTGTTTATGCCACAACAAAAATCCTTGTTCTCAGCAACACATTGCCCATTGTAAACTGTAGATGTGCTGCTGATAACATGATAATGTATGGAGACAGATTAATCGAATAGTGTTTGTTCTGTTCCCATCATTCTTTCTCAGTTGGTGTAAAGAGGTCGGGAAACAAGCATTGAACAACTTCAGTATTTTCGATCACACTCATTTAACGGTCTGACCCCAGTGCATGTAAATGCAACAGAAATGCTTCTGTGTGATGTGTAATGTGTTAGCATTTGGGGACTCATTTTAAACTTTTGCCCAGGGCCCCACTTTGCCTAAAACCGGCCTTGCTTGTGGCATTCCAAGGTATGTTCTTATTCAAACAATATATACTGAGTAAGCCAGCAAAGTACAGCATCAAGCTATGGACACTTTGTGACAGCAGCAGTTCATATGCTCTAAACACTCAGGATAAAATCCTGAAGAAAAACCTAAAAAGGATCAGGGAATGTGAGTCATTTCAAATTTGACATATGGACTAAGAAGACAAAATATGACATGTGACAACTTTTTTACATCGCACCAAATGGGGCAGCTGTTGCTAAAACTTAAACTTACGATGCTGGGTGGTGTAAGAAAAAGCAAACTTGAACAGCTGCAATGTATCATTGGTAAAAGAGGTGTTCATAGTTTGACGTTTTACTTTACTGCAGCTATCACAGCAGTTTCTTACATTTCCAAAAAAAAGGCAAAAGCAAATCATTCTGATGGGCACAATGCACCATGACAATGCAGTAAGTAGTCGAAATGACAAAAAGCCCCAGATAATATCAGACTGTAATTCCACCAAAGGGGCAGATGATACACTAAATAAATTAATAGCTAGGTACACATGCAAACACATGCAATTGGTGGCCGATGGTTTTATTTTATAACATTGTTAATATATCTCCCTACAAAGCATTTGTTTTATGGCATGAAAATAACCCCTATCGGATAACCAATGAAGTGCATAAGCATAGATTCTTTCTGGAAGAATTAGGAAAGTCACTTGCTATGCTAACTATTTTAGGAAGAAAAGTAAAACCCCAACGTGAAGGGGTAGCAGCCATACTAAACCATATGCAGCAACATGCTCAACAACGTGAACTCACGACCTCCACCATCACAGGAAAAAGCCTAAAAACAAAGAGATGCAGCATTTTTCCATAGTCGTGTGATAAAACAAATATTACATGTGCACAATGTAAGAATGCCAGAATATAGCAATAAGTGAACTTGTACAACCATTTTCTAAAGAAAATAAAGCAAACCAAAGTTTTGATTTTCATTTGATTTTGATTTTGACTAACCATGTTCACATAGAGTTAAATGAAATAACTGGTATTCAAATAATACGCTTAGAGTAGACAAACATCAACATTTTATAGACTTTAAAAGCTCAGTACAAGAAACAGTGCCAATATGAACAGAACAGCAGGGTTAAAGATTAATTTCTTCCATTAACATCTAGACTTTTTTCCAATAATTTGTGGAGCAGTGAGCAAAAAGCACAATGATACCAAAATATTGCGGTTATGGAGAAAAGATATCAAGAGAAATGGAATCCATCAATTCTTTCATTTTGTTAGAATATTGTAAGAGATGATCCAATGCAGTAGTATAAGAGACAAGAAAAAAAAAAGTATTGTCACTGAATTAGAACCAAAGTTTGTAGTGCAATTTCTGTAGCTGTATATATTTTGCAATAATGTTTAGACAAGTTTAATTATAAGTGGATATGGGCGAACAGTAAAGTTCGGCATCTGTACAAAGCACCTGCTGTTCGGGCACGGACACCGAACATAGGCTTCACTAGGAAGTCTGTGTTACTTTTCGGTGTCAGCTGCACAACACAGGGTGTTTGTCATGCTGTCATGTGCATGACAGTGCAGCAAACACCGCTTCTGATTGGTGGTGAAATCATCCCCACCGGTCAGAGAGACACGATTACTAAGATGTCAAAAGACAGCTTGAGTGCTCAACTATGATTAGAGGTATCAGGGGGATCTCATCGAGGTCATGGCAGTTCAGCCCAGCTGGGAACGCAGCCTCAGTGACTGGAGGTAACCTCAATGACATCACCACAAGTCACTGAGGCTGCGCTCACAGCAGTTCAGTCACCAGTGGTTCTCAACCTGGAAGGTCGCATCTTGGCACTGTCCAGTTTGAAAACTGTTTTTCTCCCAGAGATGGATTACGGCATGGGAGAGAATGGATAAGTGAGGGATATTGTTGTTTTTATTTTTGTTTTCTTACAGAAGATGACTGCTTTGGTGGAATAGGCATTAGGTAAGTATAACTGTGTTTGTTATTTTTAAATAAAAAAGTAAAAGTGTGTTTTGTTTTATAAAGGTTTTTTTCCTGGCTGTGTGTTTATTTACAATACAACTTTAGGATTAGTAATAGATAGGTGTCTTATAGATGCATCTCCATTACTAATCTATGGGCTTGATGTCACCTGACAATACAAATGTGACATCAACCCTACAAATATGAACCCCACTTGACACTGCTACAGGGCAAGTGGAAAGAGCCTGAGAATACCAGCCCCCAGCTGTCTGTTTTAGCAAGGCTGGATGTCAGAAATGGAGCGACCGCTTGCCGATTTTTAATTTTTTTAAAGTAATTAAAAAATACGGCACAGGGACCCCTCTATTCTTGATAACTAGCCTTTTTGAAGCTGACAGGTGAGGGTTGCAGTCCCCAGCAGTGAGTTTTGCTGAGTGATTATCAAAAATACAGGGGAACCTACGCCATTTAAACAAACAATTATTTATTTACAGGAGCTGGTAAATGAATACTTCCATCAACCGCTCCTGCTCTCATTGTTATTAAGGAAAGCAGGTGTTGGATCCTGGGAGCAGTAGTCCCATCCGCTGACATCAGTGACTGGAGGTAAAACTTATATGTCCGATCACAGCTGAGTGCTCATGCTGTCTTTTGACAGCGTGAAAACTGTGGCTCCGCTGGCGGGGTCCGGATTCAGGTGCTGCAATCTCATGAGTTCATGTAAACAAAAAGATGGTGACTAAATCATTCAAAGCAGTAAGTCAAAAATCATCTAATCTACTCATTATTCTGTATGCTATACGCAACATAAGTAAGATTTTGGGCTCGATTTATCAAGACAAGTGTTTTTCAGGAAGACAGGAAATTCTGTGCATCTATGTGTGTGCCTTGTCACAAGTCTTACTTATCTTAGAGAATGGAGTAAGGCTGGTGGAGTTAAGTATGCCATTACTTGTCATGAATTTGATCAGCGGGGGTCACCACGGAACTGGGTAAAAATGGGGTGATGACAACATTTGCCTAGACTCGCGTTGTACAAAAATAAAGCACCTTTGATTAATTGGATCCAAAGTATCTAACTTACATCAAAATGTGTCAAATCTATCACATGTTGTACCCCACTGTAAGAATTTTGGATCATCTAACGATGGCCTGGATTATATTATACTGTTTATTAGACATCATTGTGTAAGATGGTCATTGTGTGTAATCTCATACCAAAGAAAATAAAAAAAATTCTGAAAAATATATAATGTGAAATATAAATACTAATCATTATGTTTATTGTATACCATCTATGATAACAACAGTAATGTGTTGTCTTCTAGGCTTTCCTTACAGATTCTGAAAACATTTGCTCTAGCCTAATGACAGCTATGTTTCAGTAACAAAAACATATGTGTTATTCTTACAGATGATGCTCTATATTATATTAAAGACCCCCTGTAAGTTTAATGGGTAAAACTCACAGTCTGGCATGTAACAGATAAAGAACATCAGATCCCTGCGGTAATATTATTTTAATGCACATTATTGATCTGATCCTCCAGTACATCATCTCTACATCCCATGTGTTATTTGTAGAGTACATTTATCAGATAGTTCTTCACATGTCTTCCTGTTAATAGATAGGTTTCGTGAAATATTAGGAAAAGCCTATTCTTCCACAAATATATCAGGCTTTCTAGTTAACTGGAAACAATTTATTTTCCAATCACTTCATTTTGTTTTGCTGCAGTAGTCCCTAGAAAGAATTAGCTGTGTGATAATCTACCATTCATACAAGGGCTTAGATGCATATCCGTTATACCCCATAGAGAAGCATCCCTTATAAAGGAGAGTGCGGATATAATACATCATTACAGAGCTTATTTTATCATTCCCACTTAAAACTGGAAATTTGTGAGATACAATAGTCACCAAGAAGCTGACAATTTTCTGGGTATTCTGTCAGTTCAGTTGACAGATGCTACTGTCAAACGGGCCATACAATTAGATCAAAGTAGGCCAAAGCACATGATGGCTGATTTTGGAGGAAAAAAAGGATCAGCAATGTTAGATTTTAAGAACTGTCTAATCATGGCTTTGCCTCTTTTTTCTCCTTGCTCTTAATGAAATGCATGCTTGGCGTAACCTTAGCATGCATATTTCCAAGGAAATCATAAGGAAAACAACAGCCATCTAATATACTGTATATATCATAGGGGTAAAGGCCAGGTCCTGATGCTTAAGAAAGCCAATAGATCCCAATGCCACATACCGTAAGTAGACAACAGTGTAATACATATTAGGTGGGAACCATGTTACAGTAAAGTAAAACCTTCTTTTTTTGGCCAAATTAGACCTCTACTCATCTTCAAATGAGTGCATATACCATGCTTTTTGCATTTAGGTTTTCATTCATTGGTGCAAAGAATTTTAGCAGTACTTTCAACATTCACCTTTTTAATAATATAATAAATGTAATATTATTAGTTTTATTTCTTATTCAGTATTTCTAACCTTTTAAATTCTTACATTATTCTTATTCTTGTTTGTTTCCATTTACTGAAATGTCCTTGTGATTAGAACTCATCTATAATAATAAATGCCCTAAGCAGCTTCCGGTTGTAACAACTTCCGTCCAGTTGTAACCGGTGACGTCACCGCACATCTCATTCCATGTTAACCCTCAACACACACACTCCTCTCACCTTTCAGCATCTACACTCACTCTTTCACTCCACATACGACCCCTTCTCTCACTCCGTCTCTCATACTCACGCCGTCATCGCCGCTGATCCGCGATCCCCGACATCTCCTTCCGCCGGCGCCATCCTGGATCCAGACGTCCTCCACGCCGGCGACATGTTCTTGCGGCAACGCCATTTTGGATCGGCGAAATCCCGCGATAGTCAAGATGGCGTCGCCGCAAGAACATGTCGCCGGCGTGGAGGACATCGGGATCCAAAATGGCGTCGGCGAAATCTCGCGAGATTTCGCCGACGCCATTTTGGATCCCGACGGCATCCACGCCAGCGACATGTTCCTGCAGCGACGCTATTTTGGATCGGTGAAATCCCGCGATACTCAAGATGGCGTCGTTGCAAGAACATGTCGCCGGCGAGGACGACGTCGGGATCCAAAATGGCGTCGGCGAAAACTCGCGAGATTTCGCTGATGCCATTTTGGATCCCGACGTCATCCACGCCGGAGACATGTTCTTCCGGCGACGCCATCTTGAGTATCGAGGGATTTCACGATACTCAAGATGGCATCGCCGCAAGAACATGTCGCCGGCGTGGACAACGTCTGGATCCAGGATGGCGCCGGCGGAAGAAGATGTCGGGGATCGTGGAGCAGCGGCAATGACGGCGTGAGTATGAGAGACGGAGTGAGAGAAGGGGTTGTATGTGGAGTGAAAGAGTGAGTGGAGATGGTGAAAGGTGAGAGGAGTGTGTGTGTTGAGGGTTAACATGGCAAGAGGTGTGATGCTATCGCATCCTCCCGATGCGATAGCATCGGGCCATAATCTAGTTCTATATAATGTAAAAGAATTTTGACCTTTTAATTTCACCCAAAGTTACTTTACTACTATAAAGGAACCATACTGCTGATAAGTTAATGGAGTTGTTATCCACTAACCACGCACCCATAAATGGTCATAAAGGCATCATAGATTGACTCGCTTTATTCTGGTCCATATTGTCTATCAACATCATTTGCACCATTCACAGATCAGGCATGTGGCAAATGGAACCTAGTGCTCAGCATAACTGCATGTGAGCTACCACTGCCTTCAGCTCTCATGGTGTAACATCAGCGCCCTTCAATTAGCTTATAAGTTACTGACGGTCTGATAGATGGAGCTACCTGCCTCTGTCCAACTCTTTACATGCCACAACCACTACTGATAGAAGTGTGCATGCACAGGAGTGCGATCCCGAGTACACTGTATATATAAAGTATATAAAGTGTTCTAGAATACTGTCACATGGAACTTATAGGTTCTGGCCTTACTTTGTATGGGAAAAACCTGGTGACAGGTTCTGTTTGATATACCTAATAAAAGCCATACACAATTTTGTTGGCCAGATAATTGCCAATCAGTCCCTCTCAAAAGAAGCAGAATAACAACACACTACAATATTCTGACCTTCTCAATGTTAGATGATTGACACAAACCATTAAAAATATATATACTGTATTTTACATAGCAGCTGCCATTTAGTCAATATATTTTCATAACTTTGATAATTGGAAATGTTTAATAGATGAGCATGTAAAGATTAAACATCCCTTATTTTTCACATACCAGATTTGTCCAGATGTGTCAGGCCATGTGGTTAAGGATGCCAATTCTTATGAAACAAACTCAATACATTATTGGTTCATGGTGTCAAGATTCTTGACTGACAGCAGACCACATCTAAACCACTCGGTCACCACATGTAGCCACATATTGCATAAACATATCATTACTGTTCAACTAATGCTGCTTCACATTTTTGGATATGTTAAACCAAGAACAAAGTCAATGATGTTCACATTTGGACCTCAAAATGTAATCCTTTCATAAATAAACACATACATATATATAAAATGAAGGAAGTTTAATGTTAGAATTTTTGAACAATCTATTTTGACATGCATCAACTTTCAGAAGCCAAAAACCACATTTAAACGTATGTCTCTTCACAGTTGTGGTGTTATCAAATGTATTTTTTCACTTCCAATTCAATTCCCACTTACTGAATAAAGGCTCGTCCCCACTAGCAATCATTCCATATCAGACACAGATACAGTAGGTGCTGCTTTGAACTATGAAAAAACTCATTCATATATATTAAATTGTACTGCATTGCATTTATAAGACCTATGAACACCGTCAGCTGGCAAAAGAAGAAACAACATTTTTTTCCGTGTTTTGTACATTTAGTACATTTACTACATATGACTTTTTCAAATGTCTCTAAATATGAGAAAAATAGTGAAACATTTATCGTTTAGTAATAAAACCAGTCTCCAATTATTTATCTGTTTTAGCTTGCTAACACAAACTTCAAACTTCATGTTTTTCACTGCAGCTCACACTGTGAAATCCAAAGAATCCATAAACATTACCAATTCAGTCACATCTCATTTTTAATACCTATTAATTTTTTGGAATAACGTAGCATCTTAGAATGAATAAAATCTTGATGTGGATACCATCAAAATTTTGAATCCAAAATATCTGAAGTGTAACTATCTGGAGGATCATTAGGAGCCTTTTTGAACCCCTTCACTACTTTGAGATTTTCCATCACTGCATTTTTGTTTTTTGCTCCCCTTCTTCACAGAGACATAACTTTTATTTTTTAGTCAATATGGCCATGTGAGGGCTTGTTTTTTGGAGGACGAGTTGTTCTTTTGAACAACACCATTCATTTTACCATATAGTGTACTGGAAAACAGGAAAAAATTTCAAAGTGTGGTGAAACTGCAAAATAAGACTGCAGTTGTCTTTTGGGCATTTTTTTTACCATGTTCGCTAAATGTTAAAAACTGACCTGCCATTATGATTATCCAGGTCACTATGCAAATGCCAAACAAGTTTAGGTTCTTTTTTTACCTAAGTGGTGAAAAAATCCAAAGTTTGTAAAAAAAAAAAAAGGCTCTATTTTCCGGGACCCATTTTTCAGGTTTTGGGGGTGGGTGAGGGCTTATGTTATGCGCGCCGAGCTGACATTTTTATTGATGCAATTTTGGGGTAGATATGATCTATAGATCACCGGTTATTGCATTTTATTACAATGTTCCGGCGACCTAAAATTGTAATTCTGGTGTTTTTATATTTTTTCTCGTTACGCCATTTACCAATCTGATTAGTTATTTCATTTTTTTTTACTGATTGGGCACTTCTGAATGTGGCAATACCAATATGCATATTTTCATTTTTTTTTTTTTACTTTATTTTGAATAGGGCAAAAAGGGGTGATTTGAACTTTTATATTTTTTTGGCATTATTAAAAACATTTTTTCAGCTTTTTACTTGTTTCAATAGTGCCCTTAGGAGATGATGCAATACTCCTTCAGCCCTGCTATGTGTAGCAGAATTTATCATCTGCTATAAAAGCTGGCAATGATAACCACAGGGGTCTCCTGCAGACCCCATGTTGTCATGCCAACCCATCGGTGCCCCATGATCATGTGACAAGCGCGCCGATGGGCAGGATTAGTGATGCACTTCTGATGCAGCCGTGTTAAATGCCACTGTCGTAGAGTGACATCAGCATTCAACATGTTAATGATACATGCGATCCACCTGCAGCTGTTAGGTCACATGTCAGATGATGAAATCAGCTGTCAAGTGCCGGAACACATGCGAGTCCATGGAATGCAGGGACACTACCTTTGATGACATAGGTTGTGAATGGGGTTAAAGGGAATGTATCTTCAAAATATTATATTATTATGTTGAAAATATTATTTAAAAAAAATCCATATACATTTGTATATCAATGACTTTAAAAAAAAATCAGCAGCTTAATAATAGACACTTAGTGTTCGTAGAAATTAAGTTTTAGAAGTCATCTTATTCTCAAAGAAGGGGGAAATCTAAATATATACGGTATAGTTATATAACACCAGCTCCTCCATTCCCAATAAGTGATGCTGATTTCTCTCTTTCTGGACTACCACGCATGCCTAGGAAACTCTACTAGTTAATGAACATCCACAGTCTATTGTTCCCTAGGATCCATTTGGTTGTCATGAAGCATATCTGAATATTTTTAACAGCAACCTAGGCAAGATGAGAAAATAGGATAAAAAATGCAAAATCAGACGATAAAAATAGATCAGAAAAAATATTTATCAGTATCTGGTTTTAATTGTCAAACAATTTCTTTCAAGAGGTTGCATGAAGGTATTTTTTCCGGAACAGTGCCTATCTTGCTAATAGACTGCTTCAGGTACTGTAACTTAACCAATCTGAAGTGAATGGTCCCCAGATTTGTTCTGCTCTCTGATATCATACTCCTCCCATTATGCAGGTGGTATTCCTGAATGCATGGATTCTAAGAATCTAGCATTTGACGAACATGATTCCTTAACATACTATAAATCCATTATTTTGAGCATCTTGACAGCCACATTAGGAGATAAATAAGGCACATTGTTATTACTTTACAGATATAGCAGCCGTAAACAGAACGGCTGTGGCGAGCTATGATGATAATGTAGTGTGTCGCTCATTAACAATGAATGAGAACTCTCGCGCTACACAAATAGCATAGATTGGAGGGGCACTTTATTATATTAATGTTGTGCACCAATGCACTGGGGAACACAGACAGAAGAGGCCCCTGTGCAAGAACACTATATAGGCCCCTGGCAGTCCAGTAGCTCATTATATTACACAATTCCACCTGCTTTGGAGGTGGATGTGGCCCCCTTACCTCTTGGGCACATACGCACCAATGTTATATCAGCCCCTGCACCAATGTTCTTACTGGCAGTAGCTACATCTGTATATCACAAGAAAACTGATATAATATGTTATGGCCAGTACACAGCCGAAAATGTACCTGATAACGAGATTCTACTTACACCAACCACTTGGACCCTACATTAAAGGGAACCCTGTCTCCACTTTTTGACTTTATAAACAAATGCCACAACTTTATCTGCTCCTTTACTGCAGTCCAAAAATGTATACTTCTATTGACTCCCTCTGTATAGCCACAGAAATGCCGTTCGAATTTCTCCCACACTGTATGCAAATTTGTAGGGTTCAGTCCAAAGGGCGTCATCGCTGTGACATCTGTGCCTCCTCGCCTCTCCTAATTGCGGTCCTTCTCATTGATGCGGATGACAAATCTTGCATCATCCAGACAGCAACACAAACCTGCACAGGCGCACTTTGCTCTGCCTTACTTAGGCATGAATATGCATGCGCAGAAAGACGTAATTCCGGCTCCAGAGCATGTGCACTGCAGTAAAGGAGGAGATAAAGGTGGTTTTATTTGCTTAGATACTCAAAAACACACACACATTATATATATATACATATATATACATATATAAGAGTGGACACAGATAGATGCTAGAACAATATTTGTGCCCTTTGCAGTATGAAAGCTCATCACAATGTACAT
The DNA here is from genome assembly GCF_039654945.1 of Dendrobates tinctorius. Taxonomy (NCBI): domain Eukaryota; kingdom Metazoa; phylum Chordata; class Amphibia; order Anura; family Dendrobatidae; genus Dendrobates; species Dendrobates tinctorius. Next base: position 10,728,335 of record NW_027361693.1, read on the forward strand.
TGCATGTCGTTATCCTCCATTTTTGCCATTTTTGGAGATGGAAGTAGTCTTTTTTGCCCATGTGCGGCCACACAGGTTGCACCAATGGCGTATCCACCCCTTATATACTGTAGTGTCCCTGAATGTGTTATACTAATTATACGTTTCAGAACCTGGCCAGCAACCTGCAGGGGAAACAAACCATTATGTTTCCCTTTTCATGAAACTAAGTCCAAGCACTGACCTGCTTTCAAAGGGCCAATCTAGAGAAGACACTCCACTAGGAGGTGTTAGCTAAGAAGTACATTGGCTGGTGAGTCTACAAGTACATAGCTGTCAAACAAGCTGGTGCAAAGTAGGAAGAGGTATATATATGGAAATCCTCCTTATGCATTAGTTACACTCAATTGGGCCTTAGAGCCATATGATTTAATGCTACTGGTCTAACTGCTCATATTTGATTTGTTCTCACATTTGGAGGAAAGTACATGTTGTAATTCCCATCATTACCTGGGAAGAAAAGTACAATAGTTACATGCTGTTGTTGGAAATTGACATGTAAAAGCTATGCGTAAGGTTATGAGATAATCATATGCCAGATAGTATGGGTTGTCGCCAGCACCCACAACTGTAGCATGAGAGGTTCTTTAAAAGGAGACAGGGTAAAGTCAGATTAAAAATGCACACACTCATCCACAGTATTCCTTCTGCATACATATATAATATTAATAATGACCTTCCAAGAGAGTGTATGATCATTACAATCCATTTGTATGATTAAAAGGTTTGATTTTGTTGCCTCTTTTGAAATATGGTTTTGAATTGCTTTTTATATGGAATAAAAGAGGAAAATTAGTAGATTCCGGTAAAGGTGAAGCCAAGTGTTGATATATTTACTACTACGCAGAAACGTATGGATCTCTTGCTCTTCAATCCCCAGTGTGTATTTGTGTCTGCCAGCCCATCTATCAATGATCATGCTACAGGTTCACGTAATATGCTGATATTGGGGATCAGCTTGCGATTGTCATGTGCCATTTTTTCCCTGTAGATAAGCTATTTTTCTGCATAGAAACTGCATGACAATAACATTTCATAGGTCAATAGCTTCCAGATGTGATATTTGTTTTCTGTGGGCACCTGTAAAATATTTATTGAGCGGTAGCAGGCTGTGGTTTGCTGTGACACTGTACTGTCCTATTTGATGTAGTAATAAACATAGCTGGCAGCCCTCCCCCATTGCCCATTCCTCTAATGCTTTTATAGCATTGACGTGTGGATCTTAAGTTTCTACATATAAATAATCTGGTCAAAACAGAGTTTTCTTTTCCCTCACAAGTATTCAAAATAATTATCCATGTTGGTAAATACCAAAGTATCATATATACTGTATACGTATATGCAGAATACTTAAATTACTCATGGTGAATGCAGAGGAGACATTTGCCACATATCCATTAGATACTATATCTCTGGCCATATGACCTATATATATATATATATATATATATATATATATATCTACACACATATATAGTACTTTTTTGGACTATACATATATATATATATTATACACACACATATATATATATATATATATATATATATATATATAGACCTAAACTATCTATCTATCTATCTATCTATCTATCTATCTATCTATCTATCTATCCACACACAGCATATAGCAATAGTGTGTGCTATGCATTCAGCATGAGGAATCAATACAGTCTCCTAATAGCACAGCCTTGCATCCTGGATCAGAGGCATAGCAGGCAGACCATATGGTTCCATCTATATACACAGCACATCTATGTCTGAGAGTTTCTACAAACGATTCAATGCATGAACAAGCAGACCAGTCTCTGCTGCTGCCTCAACATCTATATCAGGTCCTGACAAGGCAATGCATGACTGGTGAAGTTTATCCATTGTATAGATATCATCTGACAGCAGTTTATTCCATGTTAGCAAGAGACAAAAAAAAAGACTAAAAAAAAGAAGAAAGCAGTTTTCCTAGTTCTGTGTAGTAGCAAATAACTGGGCTTTGCACCTTTCTGGAAGCACAAGCAGCAGCTGCAGCTGGGGAAGGCTTCTTGTAGAGCATTAGTTGCCTTTGCTGGCTGGAATTGCTAATGAAGCAAGTCTGGCAGGTTAGTCTCTGATCAGCATGACAGACTGTATACTTTATGTGTTTCTGCTCCATTACAAGACAGCAGAGAAAACACAGAACTCCTCACCCTGACATAAGACAACCATCACTACATACTTGAGACGATTCTACAGAGCAATGCCATTCATTCCAGGAGAGGACCACAAGAAGCCAGTGCTGCCCTAAATGGAGAAGTGGGGTTAGGGCTCTTACCTTGGATGACTTGCCCCAACTGCTGTCAGCGAACTTATTATTTGGAGTTTCTTAAAGCTGCCCTCATGTCCTCAGAGAGGAAAGCGACTCCAGCACTGTGCAACTCCAGAAGCCTGAGCCTGTGTGCTGAGCTGCTGCAGCTTGCTGGGGCTGCTGTCATTGGGTGCGATCACTGCCCTGCCTCCTTCTTCTCCTCCTCCCTTCTGCTTTCTTAGCAGTCTTTCTTCTTCTTTGCTTTTATTCCCTTTTATGCTTCTCCTTCTCCTAAGCCCATCCACTTCTTGCTTTGCAGGGTTTGGGATGGTGCCACCTTCAGCGACCCCTGCTCCTAGGGATGAGAAGCCATAGGAGATGCTGAGCTGTGCCGCTGTCCAGCATTTCAGGAGGATGGCAGCACCTTCCAGGTCCTGGGCAGGAGGATGATTGTGAGTGGGCTGGAGAGGGGGGATGCTGAGCTGCTGAGGAGGAGGCACATGTGTGACAAGATGCTGGGATCTTCTTCCTAGGTTCTAACCATCCAGCTGCTGGATCATTCATCAGTTTCCCACAGTCCCATGTACTGCAAGCAAGATTGGGGCTGACAAATGTCCTTTTTTACCCTTCGACCCTGAATTGATGGACTGCTTGCAGCAACTGTCTTACCTTGTAAATCGGTTTCCGATAAAAGCCATTATTACCATACAAGATGTGCTAACATAATGGTCCAGCTAATTAAGTGTCATGTTGCAGACACAGCCATATTTACAATGTGCACACCGTGCACTCATACATGTCCTAGCGGTAACGACACCGTAGTAGGCATGCGTACATATATGTGCGCTCGTATCTGCAGCCATATACTGTACACTATGCCTAATTCATTACCAGAGCTGTTTGGCTGAAAGCTTCACCGGATTCATCCAAGTTGTTAACCTTATACTGCGCTGGATGCTGCTGCTTGTTTTTTCATCTTCACTTAAAATGTACATAGACAATATCCATCTTAAGGGAGATAAAAAGGGACAAGAGGAAATGAAAGAGAGCAGTAACTGATAAGCCAAGCAAGGACACAAACAACAGCAAAATATGGGAAAATGATACAAGGGAGAGAAACAAATAATGCAATGATGGAAAAATCTAAAAACAAAAATACTGTAAAATGTGAACACATAATCTTAAAAAATATTAGATTTGTTTTGTGCTCTGCTCTTTCAGTAAATCAATAAATTATTATTTTTCTATTTTTATTCTAAAGCTGATTATCGAGCTGAGGTGATGTTCTATATTTCTGGGTAAAGTAATTACACAACACAGCACGTATGATGCTTCCGTTCCGTTATTAAATACATCGCTACCATTTCCTAATGTAACAAGTTCAGCTGGGTGACTTGCATTTTATTCTGTCGATGGGAAGAAAAGAATTGTTTTCGCCTATTTTCTAAGGAACGCGGATGACATCTGAGATTTAACTAGATAAATTAGAAACATAAAACAGCAGAGAATTAGCCAAATCATCAAATATGTAGAAAGGACAGGAAGGCAGATTTACAGTTATTCTGTAGCTGAATCAGATGCAGACTGAGAGGAAGCGAGACCCCTTGGCAGTATCGGTAACAAGTCTGTCTACCATCAGTCCTTGCCGTAATGCATGAACATTTGGCTCCAAATTGCTAAATATAACCCCTTAAAGACAAATGACAGATACAGTCATATGTAAAAGTTTGGGCACCCCTATTAATGTTAACCTTTTTTCTTTATAACAATTTTGGTTTTTGCAACAGCTATTTCAGTTTCATATATCTAATAACTGATGGACTCAGTTATATTTCTGGATTCAAATGAGGTTTATTGTACTAACAGAAAATGTGCAATCTGCATTTAAACAAAATTTGACCGGTGCAAAAGTATGGGCACCCTTATCATTTTCTTGATTTGAACACTCCTAACTACTTTTTACTGACTTCCTGAAGCACTGAATTGGTTTTGTATCCTCATTAAGCTTTGAACTTCATAGCCAGGTGTATCAAATCATGAGAAAAGGTATTTAAAGTGGCCACTTGCAAGTAGTTCTCCTATTAGATTCTCCTATGAAGAGTAGCATCATGGGCTCCTCAAAACAACTCTCAAATGATCTGAAAACAAAGATTATTCAACATAGCTTTTCAGGGGAAGGATACAAAAAGTTGTCTCAGAGATTTAACCTGTCAGTTTCCACTGTGAGGAACATAGTAAGGAAATGGAAGAACACAGGCACAGTTCTTGTTAAGCCCAGAAGTGGCAGGCCAAGAAAAATATCAGAAAGGCAGAGAAGAAGAATGGTGAGAACAGTCAAGGAAGACCACCTCCAAAGACCTGCAGCATCATCTTGCTGCAGATGGTGTCACTGTGCATCGGTCAACAATACAGCGCACTTTGCACAAGGAGAAGCTGTATGGGAGAGTGATGCGAAAGAAGCCATTTCTGCAAGCACGCCACAAACAGAGTCGCCTGAGGTATGCAAAAGCACATTTGGACAAGCCAGTTACATTTTGGAAGAAGGTCCTGTGGACTGATGAAACAAAGATTGAGTTGTTTGGTCATACAAAAAGGCGTTATGCATGCGCTGTATTGTTGACCGATGCACAGTGACACCATCTGCAGCAAGATGATGCTGCAGGTCTTTGGAGGTGGTCTGTGGATTGTCCTTGACTGTTCTCACCATTCTTCTTCTCTGCCTTTCTGATATTTTTCTTGGCCTGCCACTTCTGGGCTTAACAAGAACTGTACCTGTGTTCTTCCATTTCCTAACTATGTTCCTCACAGTGGAAACTGACAGGTTAAATCACTGAGACAACTTTTTGTATCCTTCCCCTGAAAAGCTATGTTGAATAATCTTTGTTTTCAGATCATTTGAGAGTTGATTTGAGGAGCCCATGATGCCACTCTTCATAGGAGAATCAAATAGGAGAACTACTTGCAAGTGGCCACTTTAAATACCTCTTCTCATGATTTGATACACCTGGCTATGAAGTTCAAAGCTCAATGAGGTTACAAAACCAATTTAGTGCTTCAGGAAGTCAGTAAAAAGTAGTTAGGAGTGTTCAAATCAAGAAAATGATAAGGGTGCCCATACTTTTGCACCGGTCAAATTTTGTTTAAATGCAGATTGCACATTTTCTGTTAGTACAATAAACCTCATTTGAATCCAGAAATATAACTGAGTCCATCAGTTATTAGATATATGAAACTGAAATAGCTGTTGCAAAAACCAAAATTGTTATAAAGAAAAAAGGTTAACATTAATAGGGTGCCCAAACTTTTACATATGACTGTATATTCAGCATAGGTGAGCTCTATATTGTTTGATTATGGATATACTGTCACAATTATCGTGTCTATTCCCATGGTATATCCTTAAATTCATAGCAGGAACTCACCTGTAATCCTGGCACAACTACTGAAAATTGAGATTATGCTGAAGGCCAATACCAACCACAGCATCTATGGTGTTGGACAGGGGGGCCTTCATCTATGAGACCATGGCAGTCCCATATTTGAAAACTATCTCCCAAAAACAATTTTTGGTTGCACCAAAGTACTTGAATATAAAAGCGTATTTGATTTCATAAAAAATAATATTGACCTGCTATACTTGCATGATATTTTTAATTCATAATAAAGGTTAAAAAAATAGTTTTATTACTTTCTAAAACTAATTATCCCTTTCACGATATCCACGGTACATGCAGCGAGCCGGTAGGGATGGCTTACAGCCAGGACCTGCCGCTACCAATTGTGATTGGAGTGGTGCTTCACCCGCGATTGTTAACTTGTTAAAAGCCAACATCAATCTCTGACAGCAGCATTTAATATACTCCACATGCATGTGCATGCCCATGGCGTGATTGCGGTTCACCAATAGGACATCATGACACCCATTGGTCAGCTAATGACCCCCAGGCCTGTCATTATGGAGCTCATTTTAAACCTTGCCTGTGGCCGAACTTCAAAGTAGACCATAATTTATGCTATATGCTGTGGCAATGCTGTAAATAGCACAAGTGATCGGACAATCACATCATCAAGTTCCCTAAGGGGGCTAACAAAAACAGTGAAAAGTAAAAAAAAACGGTTAAAAAATTACCTCTAAATTTTCAAATCACTATCATTCCCACCATTGGAAATAAAGATATTAGCAAAATAAAAAAATACACATATGCGATTACACCATGTTCATAAAAGTCTGATCTATCAAAATATATAAAAGAACTAACCCAGTTATTAAATACCATAAACAAAAAAAATTCAAGAAAGTCAAAAATACATTTTCTCCTCAAACAATGCTGTAAAAAGCTATCAAAAAGACACTTCTATCATAAAATGGTATTAATAAAAACATTGCCTTACCCTGCAAAAAATAAGCCACAACTAGAGTGAACGAAATGGGTCAGTCAAATTCATAAGTCGCCGACTTTCGCTAAAGTCGGGTTTCATGAAACGAAACCCGACCATAGAGTGAGGTCGGCCATGAGGTCAGCGACCAGAGCGCGAAAGTCACATTTCAAATGATGCTCCCAGCGCCCTTTTTCAGCCAATGATGGAGGACGCACACTGTGGGCAACGCGATGACATGGGCAGCGGTCAGCAACATCTTTGAGAAGGGCATGCAAGTGATTGGCTTACTTTGTGTGGCGTCACAGGGGCTATAAAAGGGCATGAACGCCGACCGCCATCTTACTTCTGCCGATCTTAGAATAGGGAGAGGTTGCAGCTGCTGATTCTGAATTAGGGAGAGCGTTAGGCAGGGAAGAAGAAAAAAAAATGCTTCTGCTCTTAGCGATTTCACTGTACAACACAACAGTTTTTTGTGCAGTGACATGGGAGGATATATTTTTGTGCATCAGCTCTGTGGTTATTAGGCTGCCTTATAAGGCTCCCTGATAGCTGCATTGCTGTTTTCACACTGCTGTGCAAACGGCTTTTTAAAAAGCAAAAATACTTTTCATCCTCTTTTCTGCACAGTTACCAAGCGTTCATTTTTCCACACTTTTGTGTGCAGCAGTCCTGCTTATTAGGCTGTCTGCTGCCATACTTGGACTGAGAGTATCATTGTCAGCCTCCTAAAATCTCTAGGGGGATTCTAATTCTCCCCAATACTATATACACCTTGTACTTTGTCATACACCAGCCTATTGCAGCCTGTTAAATTGAGGTGTAATCTATAGTGGGCCTCAGATAATAGTTCAGCCTCCTAAAATCTCTAGGGAGATTCAAATTCTCCCCAATACTATATACACCTTGTACCTTATCATACACCAGCCAATTTCAGCCTGTTAAATTGAGGTGTAATCTATAGTGGGCCTGAGATAATAGTTAAGCCTCCTAAAATCTCTAGGGAGATTCAACTTCTCCCCAATACTATATACACCTTGTACCTTGTTTTACAGTACCATATATCTGGTAGTATTTTGGGTACATTTTCCCAAAAATGAGGAAGTATGGTGGAAGAGGCCGTGGAAGTGGGCGGGGTGGGTTGCCAGCTGGTACTGATGGTGGTGGTGGTGGTGCATCTGCTGGTAGTGGCAAAAGCACAATAGCACCTAAGGCAGGAGCTGTTTAGCCTGCAGTATCGTCTGACTCCACAAGGCCTCGAAGGCTCCCTTTTCTGGGAGTAGGCAAACCGCTTTTAAAGCCGAGCTTCAGGAACAAGTTTTGGCTTACATTGCTGACACAGTCTCCAGCTCTATCGCCACCTCTTCTGAAGTTTCAAAAAAATAAAAGCACTGAGTCGTCAGTGGAGGCTCCTGGTCAGGAACAACACCTTTCCTTGTGTCCTTCACCCCTACCAAAAGTGAAGGATGCGGCAGGCCACACTACAGATTACTCCATGGAGCTCTTTTCACATACCATGCCTGGGTTATAAAGTCAAATCATGAATTCTCCAGTCCAAGATGAATCTGACATGGAGTGCACTGATGCACAGCCACTGCTAGATTTTTCTGCTGGTACATTCACTCAGAGCACTACATTGTCCTTGCAGTGTACTGAGCCAGAATCTGACCCTGATGAAACTCAGGTGCCCCTTCCCACATACTATGCCACCTTACACGGTGACAAAGAGGACAGTGCAGATGAAAGTTCAGGTTCCTTGAGCAGTTGGAGGGGCATACTCATGGGCGACGGAACTGGCACAGGACCCCTCATAGTACGCAAAAGTGTCTCTGCCGGTGGGAGGGGGAGGGCCCGCCCTGCCCACCCACCGTCAGACACATTGCCATACTATGAGGGGCCCTGTGCCAGTGCTGTCACCAATGAGTGGGCCCCCCTGCTTGCTAGGGATCACAGCACTTGCAAAGTTGAAATACCTACCTCTCCCTGCTCCACCGCCATGACGTCTTCTGAGTTTCCTGACAGTGACATTCTGGTCAGAGAGCGTGATGACATCATGTCTGTACTCCCTCTGCCTAAACAGTCCAAGTGCAGAGAGATGGAAGATGGGAACGACGAGGAGTCCAGAGTACAGGGATTCCCTTGCAAGGAGACTTATTTAATTGTTTTAAAGGTTGGGAGCAATTTTTGGGGAGCACTATACTCTGGAGAATGATATATTTGGCCCACCATACACCGGAGCATTCCAAAGGTAGACATCAGACACTGGAGCAGCATTTACAGGGCCCATTATACACTAGAGCATTAGAAATGGGACCCATTATATATGGAGCATTATTTGGGCCCATAAGACACTGGAGCATCATCCATGGGGCCCATCATATACTGGAGCATTGTAAATGGGGCAGGTTATATATGGAGCATTATTTGGACCAATCGTACACTAGAGCATCATCCGTGATGCCGATCGTATGCTGGAGCTTTCCAAATGGGGGACAACAGACACTGGAGCAGCATTTACAGGGCCCATTATACACTGGAGCATTAGAAATGGAGCCCATTATATATGGAGCATTATTTGGGCCCATAAGACAGTGGAGCTTCATCCATGGGGACCAACATATACTGTAGCATTATGTGGAGCTCATCATATACTGTATGGAACATTATATGGGATCAATGATTCTATATGGAGAACTATATGGGCCTCATTACTCTGTATGGCGCACTATGTGGTGGCCATAATACTGTATGGAGTAATATACTATCCGTTTTTGGAGTTATTGGAGAATTTAAAATGGATATCAGTCATGAGATGTAAGAAGTGAAGTATTTTTCATTGTACTATATCGCTATTTCTATGCTGTATCAGAGGATCATGAATTGTGGCATTTGTTAAAGGAGCCCAGTGACACTCTTTGGCCCTGGGCCCATGAAAATCTGGAGCCAGCCCTACCCCCCCACAACTTTAGCCAAATAAACCCCAGTTTTCAATGCCTAACTATTATTATAAAGTAAATTAAGGTTGATAAGCTTAAGTAATAAGAATTGATATTTTTGGCATTAAAATGGGCACTGTAGGTGTGTTTCCTGTCCTCCACTCACTGCCAACTTTTCTTCCCCATTGACTTGCATTGGGTTTCGTGCTTCAGTCGGCCTTCGACTTTTCACGATAATCGGCCGATTACGTTCGACCCGACTTTTGCGAAAGTCGGGTTTCATGAAACCCGACTCGACCCGAAAAAAGGCAAAGTCGCTCATCTCTAGCCACAACGCATCTTTATTATGTATAGAGATTGCCAGTCAGTCTTCTGTTAATAATATATAGGGTCACTGACCGAGCAAAAATAATGGTTTTATGTGTAGTAGGGTCATAGAATCGTAGAATCATAGAATTGTAGAGTTGGAAGGGACCTCCTGGGCCATCTGGTCCAACCCCCTGCTCAAAGCAGGATTCGCTAAATCATCCCAGACAGATGTCTGTCCAGCCTCTGTTTGAAGACTTCTATTGAAGGAGAATAATTATAGAAGGATAGGGAAAATGAAGGGAGGTCAGCTCACCAGTCTCGGTTGCGATCCATAATCCTCCTGCGCACGGAGTCACCTTGATCAGGGGTGTTGACTGAAGCAAAATAAAGGATGGAATCTCCAGCGCTGGACTTCAGTTAAAAATACATCATTTATTGTAAATTCTTAAAATCGAACAGAAAAAGTGTGGATAAGGACATACAGGCAGATGGGGTCTCTGGTGGTCTCCAACCAACGCGTTTCGACCTAGAGGGTCTTACTCATGGTTCACACTAGACCAATACTGACGACTACAAATAGTACAAAAACTAGTAAATCACAGGTGTTGGACAAAAGAATTAATGAAAATAGGGAGTATCCCTACCAGTTAACTCTTGCAAACATTCAGCCTAATGTGGAGCTGAAACAAAAACTAGTCGGAAAAACAGGAAAAAAAAAAAAAAAACCTAATAAAAAGATATCATAAGAATATAATAACAATCACAAAAATTATCAGAATAACCAGAATTGAATAGGACTAAGTAGAATGTAAATATACAGAAGAAAATATCAATCTAATTGCAATATTAAATCAAGTCGTTTGTTCAGACCTAATGGTACTCTTGTATTTAATTTAAAAATCCAAAAGGATTCACGATTTAATAATTTTCTCCTGAAATCACCTCCCCTAGTAGATCTATAGACTTTCTCTATTGCTATAATTTTGAGACTATCAGTTTTACCTCCATGAACAGTTTTACAATGATAAGAAACTGCTGAAATATTATAATTGCTACTAGTAGCTTCTGATAAGTGTTTCCTAATTCTCTTTTTAAGAGGTCCTATTGTGCAGCCTACATATTGTAGGTTACAAAAAACGCATTCAATAACATATATTACTCCTTCTGAATTACAATTTATGTGAGACTGAATAGGGTATGATATGCCAGTAACACTAGAAGTAAATCTGCTGGTTTTAACCACATAGTTGCAGACTTTACAGGGATGATGTCCACATTTGGAAAAGCCTTTATATGACAACCAAGTATTATTTTTAGTTCTCCTATTACTGATAAAAAGACTAGGGGATAAGATATCGCTCAAAGCAGGAGCTTTCCTGGCTATGTATCGTATCTGGGTATTGTCCAGAATTTGACCAAGTTTATTATCATTGTGTAAAATAGGTAAATATTTTTTGACAATGTCCGTTATCTTATTGAATTGTGGACTGTACATGGTAGAAAAACTAACTATAGGACGGTCATAATTATTACAGGGGGCCCGTGTGCGATTCTTTTTCTTGCTAGCAGTAACTCCAGTGTGTACAAGGCTCAAAGGAGATTCATTCAGCAGGGTGTGTCTATCGATCCTGCTGACAATATTATCAGCTTTCCTTAGCATCCAATTGGCATATCCTCTGTCCTTAAGTCTAGAGAGGGTTTTGTTTGATTCTTTAGCAAATGTTATAGGTGAACTGCAATTTCTTTTTAACCTAATTAATTCTCCCACTGGAATGTTTTTAACCACGTGCTTGGGGTGACAAGAATAAGCTTGTAAAATTGAATTTGTATCTGTGGGTTTTCTGAAAGGAAAAACGCAGACCTTTTGGCTGTCAGGATTCACAGACAAAGTCACATCCAGATAACTGATAGAAAAATCCGACACTGTAAATGTAAATGAAAGATTAAAATCATTCATATTAATATAGCTAATGAAATCACTAATCCCTGAGATGTCTCCCTTCCAAATCAAAATCAGGTCATCTATAAAGCGGCCATATAGTTGTATATTTTGTGAAAAGGGATTATTGTTACATAAGATATATTTCTCTTCCCAAACAGCTACTGTAATATTAGCTAAAGCTGGGGAACATTTACCCCCCATACTTACTCCTTGTTTTTGTAAGAAAAAAATTCCATCAAATGAAAAATAATTATGTGAGAGAAGAAAGGAAACTGCATCCACAATGAAGGATTGAATTTCTATCACATATGTGCTATATTTGTCCAAAAAGAATGTGAGACTAGAGATAATCACATTATGTGGTATGGACGGGTATAAGCCCACCACATCACAAGTAATCCATGAATATTCTGGTGACCAATGATAATCATCCAAGGCAGAGATTAACATTTTGGTGTCTCTGATATATCCTGGAAGATCAATGACCAAAGGTTGTAGGTAATGATCAACCCACTCTGCCAATTTCTCTGAAAAAGACCCTATCCCCGAAATTATAGTTCTAAAGGGGGGGGGGAACAAATCCTTGTGGATTTTAGGAAACGCATGATAAATGGGAATCACAGGGTTCTTGATATTAACATAATCATAAATTTTCTGTGTTATGGCCCCTGTGACTAAACCATCGTTTAATAATTTTGACAAATCACACTGAAATTTAGACGTGGGATCACTAGAAATCTTGGAATAGGTAGCAGAATCATTCAAAATGCGCAGATTTTCTGAATAATACAGGCCAGCATTAAGCACGACTACTCCACCCCCTTTATCTGCCTGTCTCACCAGAATGTCAGCATTATCTTTTAACTCTTTCATAGCTGCTCTCTCTTGTGCTGTTAAATTGTCATATGTCATTTCTGTTATTTTATCAAGCTCCACTAAATCTTTCTCTATTAGTTCTTGGAATATATCTAGAATAGCAGGTCTGGACTGAACTGGATAAAACCCTGGATTGGGCATTTTAAAGAGATCATTTAAAGTCCTATTTTTTGGTAAGGAATGTGATTGTAAGTCTCTAAGAGTGGAATAGCCTATAAGATCTTTAAAAGAAAAATTTCCATAGGGAAAAATTAACTCAGGAATGTTTGTAGATCCAGACAGTGACAAGGTCTCTGAAGAGGTGGACTGGTAGTCAAAATGACATTTCAAAGTTAAATTTCTGGCAAACTTATTCACATCTAGAAGAGTCTGATAAATATCAAATTTGTTGACTGGACTAAAACCCAAGCCTTTGCTCAAGAGAGTCATATGAGCTTCTGATAGGATATAGCTTGAAAGATTTATTACAGGGCATGTTGATATCTCCTCCGGTTTCTGAAGTGGTAGTTTCTTTTTATGTTTCCTCCCCGCTCTTCTCCGTCGTTTTTTGATCTCCTTACGATAATTCCATCACTACGGATATCCTCAGAATGATTAGTGTTGAAGGAAGCATCTAAGAACTCTTCTGACGTATTCAGATTAGAACTGGAAGACGCTGTTGAATCATGAGACCTGGTGAAGCTGACCCTGCGATCTCTATGGTGAAAGCCTGAAAAACCATGCTGATATCGTTTTTTACCTTCTTGAAAAGGACGGCTTTTCTTCCAGGAATAGACCTGGTTCAATTCAAAGTCGCGTTTGTCTCTTGTGAATTTACTGCGTTTTATATCTGCAATATATTCTTCCAGTTTGGAAAGATTTTTTTCCATTCTTGAATTAAATTTGTCAAAGTCTTTCACATTATTGTGTTTGTTCAGAGAAGTCTGCATCTTAGTGATCTCTTCTTTAACACAAGTCATCTCCAGTTCCTCATATTTAATAATCAACTCCATTAATTTGAAAGAACTTTGTGTAAGAATCTGCTCCCACTCTAATCTGAAAGTGTCTGAGTAGATGAAGGTAGGTCTTTTATTCAGTCTCAATCCCCTAGGGATAAGTTTTTTCGTCAGATAAGATTTTAGAGAGGTCATGTCCCACCATAATCTGGTTTCCTTATTTTTCCGATTTTCCAGTTTATTAAAAAGGTTTTCTAAAGACTCTACCTGAGAGACCCCACTGCTCACATTAGTAACATCATCTGTAGAGTCAAAAATGGCTGCAAAGATATGCTGCCTATTTCTGTCCAAATCCATATCCATAGAATTAGTGTTTACAAGCGTCCACAACAATTATAGAGTAAGGGAGCAGGACTAGATCATAAATATAATTATAGAAGGATAGGGAAAATGAAGGGAGGTCAGCTCACCAGTCTCGGTTGCGATCCATAATCCTCCTGCGCACGGAGTCACCTTGATCAGGGGTGTTGACTGAAGCAAAATAAACATTAGGCTGAATGTTTGCAAGAGTTAACTGGTAGGGATACTCCCTATTTTCATTAATTCTTTTGTCCAACACCTGTGATTTACTAGTTTTTGTACTATTTGTAGTCGTCAGTATTGGTCTAGTGTGAACCATGAGTAAGACCCTCTAGGTCGAAACGCGTTGGTTGGAGACCACCAGAGACCCCATCTGCCTGTATGTCCTTATCCACACTTTTTCTGTTCGATTTTAAGAATTTACAATAAATGATGTATTTTTAACTGAAGTCCAGCGCTGGAGATTCCATCCTTTATTTTGCTTCAGTCAACACCCCTGATCAAGGTGACTCCGTGCGCAGGAGGATTATGGATCGCAACCGAGACTGGTGAGCTGACCTCCCTTCATTTTCCCTATCCTTCTATAATTATATTTATGATCTAGTCCTGCTCCCTTACTCTATAATTGTTGTGGACGCTTGTAAACACTAATTCTATGGATATGGATTTGGACAGAAATAGGCAGCATATCTTTGCAGCCATTTTTGACTCTACAGATGATGTTACTAATGTGAGCAGTGGGGTCTCTCAGGTAGAGTCTTTAGAAAACCTTTTTAATAAACTGGAAAATCGGAAAAATAAGGAAACCAGATTATGGTGGGACATGACCTCTCTAAAATCTTATCTGACGAAAAAACTTATCCCTAGGGGATTGAGACTGAATAAAAGACCTACCTTCATCTACTCAGACACTTTCAGATTAGAGTGGGAGCAGATTCTTACACAAAGTTCTTTCAAATTAATGGAGTTGATTATTAAATATGAGGAACTGGAGATGACTTGTGTTAAAGAAGAGATCACTAAGATGCAGACTTCTCTGAACAAACACAATAATGTGAAAGACTTTGACAAATTTAATTCAAGAATGGAAAAAAATCTTTCCAAACTGGAAGAATATATTGCAGATATAAAACGCAGTAAATTCACAAGAGACAAACGCGACTTTGAATTGAACCAGGTCTATTCCTGGAAGAAAAGCCGTCCTTTTCAAGAAGGTAAAAAACGATATCAGCATGGTTTTTCAGGCTTTCACCATAGAGATCGCAGGGTCAGCTTCACCAGGTCTCATGATTCAACAGCGTCTTCCAGTTCTAATCTGAATACGTCAGAAGAGTTCTTAGATGCTTCCTTCAACACTAATCATTCTGAGGATATCCGTAGTGATGGAATTATCGTAAGGAGATCAAAAAACGACGGAGAAGAGCGGGGAGGAAACATAAAAAGAAACTACCACTTCAGAAACCGGAGGAGATATCAACATGCCCTGTAATAAATCTTTCAAGCTATATCCTATCAGAAGCTCATATGACTCTCTTGAGCAAAGGCTTGGGTTTTAGTCCAGTCAACAAATTTGATATTTATCAGACTCTTCTAGATGTGAATAAGTTTGCCAGAAATTTAACTTTGAAATGTCATTTTGACTACCAGTCCACCTCTTCAGAGACCTTGTCACTGTCTGGATCTACAAACATTCCTGAGTTAATTTTTCCCTATGGAAATTTTTCTTTTAAAGATCTTATAGGCTATTCCACTCTTAGAGACTTACAATCACATTCCTTACCAAAAAATAGGACTTTAAATGATCTCTTTAAAATGCCCAATCCAGGGTTTTATCCAGTTCAGTCCAGACCTGCTATTCTAGATATATTCCAAGAACTAATAGAGAAAGATTTAGTGGAGCTTGATAAAATAACAGAAATGACATATGACAATTTAACAGCACAAGAGAGAGCAGCTATGAAAGAGTTAAAAGATAATGCTGACATTCTGGTGAGACAGGCAGATAAAGGGGGTGGAGTAGTCGTGCTTAATGCTGGCCTGTATTATTCAGAAAATCTGCGCATTTTGAATGATTCTGCTACCTATTCCAAGATTTCTAGTGATCCCACGTCTAAATTTCAGTGTGATTTGTCAAAATTATTAAACGATGGTTTAGTCACAGGGGCCATAACACAGAAAATTTATGATTATGTTAATATCAAGAACCCTGTGATTCCCATTTATCATGCGTTTCCTAAAATCCACAAGGATTTGTTCCCCCCCCCCTTTAGAACTATAATTTCGGGGATAGGGTCTTTTTCAGAGAAATTGGCAGAGTGGGTTGATCATTACCTACAACCTTTGGTCATTGATCTTCCAGGATATATCAGAGACACCAAAATGTTAATCTCTGCCTTGGATGATTATCATTGGTCACCAGAATATTCATGGATTACTTGTGATGTGGTGGGCTTATACCCGTCCATACCACATAATGTGATTATCTCTAGTCTCACATTCTTTTTGGACAAATATAGCACATATGTGATAGAAATTCAATCCTTCATTGTGGATGCAGTTTCCTTTCTTCTCTCACATAATTATTTTTCATTTGATGGAATTTTTTTCTTACAAAAACAAGGAGTAAGTATGGGGGGTAAATGTTCCCCAGCTTTAGCTAATATTACAGTAGCTGTTTGGGAAGAGAAATATATCTTATGTAACAATAATCCCTTTTCACAAAATATACAACTATATGGCCGCTTTATAGATGACCTGATTTTGATTTGGAAGGGAGACATCTCAGGGATTAGTGATTTCATTAGCTATATTAATATGAATGATTTTAATCTTTCATTTACATTTACAGTGTCGGATTTTTCTATCAGTTATCTGGATGTGACTTTGTCTGTGAATCCTGACAGCCAAAAGGTCTGCGTTTTTCCTTTCAGAAAACCCACAGATACAAATTCAATTTTACAAGCTTATTCTTGTCACCCCAAGCACGTGGTTAAAAACATTCCAGTGGGAGAATTAATTAGGTTAAAAAGAAATTGCAGTTCACCTATAACATTTGCTAAAGAATCAAACAAAACCCTCTCTAGACTTAAGGACAGAGGATATGCCAATTGGATGCTAAGGAAAGCTGATAATATTGTCAGCAGGATCGATAGACACACCCTGCTGAATGAATCTCCTTTGAGCCTTGTACACACTGGAGTTACTGCTAGCAAGAAAAAGAATCGCACACGGGCCCCCTGTAATAATTATGACCGTCCTATAGTTAGTTTTTCTACCATGTACAGTCCACAATTCAATAAGATAACGGACATTGTCAAAAAATATTTACCTATTTTACACAATGATAATAAACTTGGTCAAATTCTGGACAATACCCAGATACGATACATAGCCAGGAAAGCTCCTGCTTTGAGCGATATCTTATCCCCCAGTCTTTTTATCAGTAATAGGAGAACTAAAAATAATACTTGGTTGTCATATAAAGGCTTTTCCAAATGTGGACATCATCCCTGTAAAGTCTGCAACTATGTGGTTAAAACCAGCAGATTTACTTCTAGTGTTACTGGCATATCATACCCTATTCAGTCTCACATAAATTGTAATTCAGAAGGAGTAATATATGTTATTGAATGCGTTTTTTGTAACCTACAATATGTAGGCTGTACAATAGGACCTCTTAAAAAGAGAATTAGGAAACACTTATCAGAAGCTACTAGTAGCAATTATAATATTTCAGCAGTTTCTTATCATTGTAAAACTGTTCATGGAGGTAAAACTGATAGTCTCAAAATTATAGCAATAGAGAAAGTCTATAGATCTACTAGGGGAGGTGATTTCAGGAGAAAATTATTAAATCGTGAATCCTTTTGGATTTTTAAATTAAATACAAGAGTACCATTAGGTCTGAACAAACGACTTGATTTAATATTGCAATTAGATTGATATTTTCTTCTGTATATTTACATTCTACTTAGTCCTATTCAATTCTGGTTATTCTGATAATTTTTGTGATTGTTATTATATTCTTATGATATCTTTTTATTAGGTTTTTTTTTTTTTTTTTTTTTTCCTGTTTTTCCGACTAGTTTTTGTTTCAGCTCCACATTAGGCTGAATGTTTGCAAGAGTTAACTGGTAGGGATACTCCCTATTTTCATTAATTCTTTTGTCCAACACCTGTGATTTACTAGTTTTTGTACTATTTGTAGTCGTCAGTATTGGTCTAGTGTGAACCATGAGTAAGACCCTCTAGGTCGAAACGCGTTGGTTGGAGACCACCAGAGACCCCATCTGCCTGTATGTCCTTATCCACACTTTTTCTGTTCGATTTTAAGAATTTACAATAAATGATGTATTTTTAACTGAAGTCCAGCGCTGGAGATTCCATCCTTTATTGAAGGAGAACTCACCTCTTCTCGTGGCAGCCTGTTCCACTCATTGGTCACTCTGTCAAAAAGTTTTTTCTAATATCTAATCTGTGTCTCCTTCCATTCAGTTTCATCCCATTGCTTCTTGTCTTTCCTTGTGCAAATGAGAATAAAGATGATCCTTCTACAATGTGACAGGCCTTGAGATATTTGTAGACAGCTATTAAGTCTCCTCTCAGTCTTCTCTTTTGCAAGCTAAACATTCCCAAATCCTGCAACCTTTCCTCATAAGACATGGTTTGCAGACCGGTCACCATTCTGGTCGCTATTTTCTGAACTTGCTCCAGTTTGTTGATGTCTTTTTTAAAATGTGGCGCCAAAAACTGGACACAGTATTCAGATGAGGTCTGACCAAAGAGGAGTAGAGGGCAATAATGACTTCACATGATCTACACTGTATGCTTCTGTTATTACATCCTAGATTTGCATTTGCCTTTTTTGCTGCTGCATCACACTGTTGACTCATATTCAGTCTGTGATCTATTAGTATACCCAAGTCTTTTTCACATGTGCTGTTGCTTAGCCCTATTCCTCCCATTCTGTATATGCTCTTTTCATTTTTATTGCACAGATGTAGTACTTTGCATTTTTCCCTGTTAAAAACCATTCTGTTAGTTGTTGCCCACTGCTCCAGTTTATTTATATCTTTTTGAGTCCTCTCTCTCTCTTCTCTAGTATTAGCTATCCCTCCTAGCTTTGTGTCATCAGCAAATTTAATCACTTTACCCTCAATTCCTTCATCTAAATCATTGATAAAGATGTTGAACAATACAGGGCCCAGGACAGAGCCCTGTGGTACCCCACTTGAGACATTCTTCCAACTGCATGTGCAGCCATATACGACCACTCTTTGGGTCCGATCACTAAGCCAGTTATGAATCCACCTAACAGTTGCCTTGTCTATTCCATACTTAGTCATTTTTTCAATAAGGATTGTGTGAGATACTTTGTCAAATGCATATCTGAAGTCAAGATATACTATATATACGGCATTTCCCTGATCCACCCAATCAGTGATTCTGTCATAGAAGGAAATTAAGTTAGTCTGTCATGACTTATTAGTTACAAACCCATGTTGACTCTGTTTAATCACTTCATTCTGATCTAGGTACTTACATACATGTTGTTTAACCCCTTCATGACCCAGGCTATTTTGACCTTAATGACATTGCCATTTTTTGCAATTCTGACCAGTGTCCCTTTATGAGGTAATAACTCAGGAACACTTCAATGCATCCTAGCGATTCTGAGATTTTTTTTGTGACATATTGGGCTTCATGTTAGTGGTAAATTTAATTCAATAATTTTTGCGTTTATTTGTGAAAAAAATGGAAATTTGGCGAAAATTTTGAAAATTTTGCAATTTTTAAATTTTGAATTTTTATTCTGTTAAACCAGAGAAGTATGTGACACAAAATATTTACTAAATAACATTTCCCACATGTCTACTTTACATCAGCACAATTTTGGAAACAATTTTTTTTTTGTTAGGAAGTTTAAGGGTTAAAATTTGACAAGCGATTTCTCTTTTTTACAACAAAATTTACAAAACCATTTTTTTTAGGGACCACCTCACATTTGAAGTCACTTTGAGGGGTCTATATGCCAGAAAATACCCAACGGTGACACCATTCTAAAAACTGCACCCCTCAAGCTACTGAAAACTACATTCAAGAAGATTATTAACCCTTCAGGTGCTTCACAGAAACTAAAGCAACGTGGAAGGAAAAAATGGACATTTTAATTTTTCCAACAAAAATTTTCTTTTAGCATCAATTTTTTCATTTTCACGTGGGTAACTGGATAAATGGATCCTAAAATTTGTTGGGCAATTTCTCCTGAGTACAATGATACCTCATATGTGGTCATAAACCACTGTTTGGGTGCACGGAAGGGCTCAGAAGGGAAGGAGCGCCATTTGACTTTTGAATGGAAGAGTGTTATGAGCTCATTTTCTCCTTCACCTTTGATATCCGATGAACTCCCTCTGCTGGTGAAAGGAGGTAGTGAAATTGATTTGGATGGGAAAAACCTGTCATCTGAACAGGTGGAGTGTGATTGGACATCCGGAATCTCTGAGTGGATATAAGGCCGCCGACGCCCTGCTGGGTTGCTTGTGATCCTCTCTGCTCTGAGCTCTGGCCTCCAGTTTAGTCCTGTCTACTAAAGCTAAGTTTTTACTCTGCTATTGTTCCATGAGATTTTGTCTGGTTTACTTAGTGTTTGTGTTCAGCTAGCCCTGGTTGGGACTGGCTGAACTCCATTTTTGTTTCTGATCAGTCGATCTCTTTGCTCTCTTTTCAGAATATACCTGAGTGCTGATATAGTGATTTTGAAGTCTAGTGACTTCAGGGCCTTTTCTATCAGATGTGTTGGACATTATTTTTGGCAGGGTTTTTGCGTGATTGCAGACAGTTGCTTTTCTTTCCTGTCCTATCTAGTTAGTGAGGGCCCCATCGTTTGTTCAGCCTGTCTTTCTGTCTGTGTTTGTGTTTTCATCTGTTTTCACCTTCAATACATGTTGGGGGCTGTCTATTGCTTTGGGGTCTGCTCTGGGGCAGTTTAGATTTCCCCTTTCTTTCTTTAGGTTTATTTAGTTCTCCGGCTGTGAACGAGGTGTCTAGGACCACCGTAGGAACACCCCACGGCTACTGTTAGTTGTTGTGAATAGGATCAGGGGTCTGCAATCCGCTAGCTACCAACCTCTCCGGTTTTCTGGACTTAGCTTGTATTTTTGTTTTTTCCTCCTCCGGTGACTCATTCATAACAGAAGAGCCCCTGTGCGCCTAAACATTGGAGCTCCCCCACAAGTGACCCCATTTTGGAAACTAGACCATCCAAGGAACTTATCTAGATGCATAATGAGCAATTTGAACCCCCAGGTGCTTCACAAATTGATCCATAAAAAATGGACTTTTCTTTTCACAAAAATTTTCTTTTAACCTCAGTTTTTTCATTTTCACATGGGCAACAGGACAAAATGGATCCTAAAATTTGTTGGGTAATTTCTCCTGAGTGCACTAATACCTCATATGTGGTCATAAACCAGTAGTGATGTTTTGAAATGTTGACTTGATGGAATGGTCTGCGTGTGTCATGTTACGTTTGCAGAGCCCCTGATGTACCTAAACAGTGTAAACCCCCCACAAGTGACCCCATTTTGGAAACTAGACCCCCTACGGAGCTTATCTAGATGTGTGGTGAGCACGCTGAACCCTCAAGTGCTTCACAGAAGTGTATAACGCAGAACCGTGAAAATAAAAAATATGTTTTTCCCTCAAAAAATGATTTTTAGCACACTATTTTTTTATTTTCACAAGGGTAACAGGATAAATTGGACCCCAAAAGCTGTTGTCCAGTTTGTCCTGAGTATGCGGGTACCCCATATGTGGGGGGGCAACCACTGTTTGGGCACACGTTGGGGCTCGGAAGGGAAGTAGTGACGTTTTGAAATGTCGACTTGATGGAATGGTCTGCGGGTGTCATGTTACGTTTGCAGAGCCCCTGATTTACCTAAACAGTGGAAACCCCTCACAAGTGACCCCATTTTGGAAACTAGACTACCCAAGGAACTAATCTAGATGTATGGTGAGCACGTTGAACCCCCAAGTGCTTCACAGAAGTTTATAACGTAGAGCCGTGAAAATAAAAAATAATTTTTTCTCCACAAAAATCATTTTTTAGTCCCCAATTTTTAATTTTCCCAAGGGTAACATGAGAAATTAGACCCGAATCTTGTTGTGCAGTTTTTCCTGAGAACACTGATACCCCTTATGTGGGGGTAAACCACTGTTTGGGCACAAGTCGGGGCTCGGAATGGAGGCAGCACTGATCGACTTTTAGAATGCAAAATTGGCTGGAATAAATGGTGGCGCCATGTCATGTTTGGAGACCCCCTGATATGCCTAAACAGTGGAAACCCCTCAATTCTAACTCCATTCCTAACCCTAACACACCCCTAACCCTAATCGCAACCCTAATCATAACCCTAACCACAACCCTAACCTAAACCTAGCCCTAGCCCTAACCCTAGCCCTAGCCCTAACCCTAGCTCTAACCCTAGCCCTAACCCTAACCCTAGCCCTAGCCCTAACCCTAACCCTAGCCCTAGCCCTAACCATAACCCTAGCCCTAACCCTAACCCAAGCCCTAACCTTAACCCTAGCCATAGCACTAACCCTAGCCCTAACCCTAGCCCTAACCCTAGCCCTATTTCTAACCGTAACCCTATTTCTAACCCTAATTGAAAAATAAAAATATTTTATTATTTGTCCCTATGGGGGGTGATAAGGGGTGAGGTGATTTACTTTTTTATTTTGATCACTGTGTGAGTTTATCACAGTGATCAAAATAAAAAAAATGAATCTGCCGCCGGGAAATGCCGGCGGGCGCACTGCGCATGCGCCCGCCATTTTCCAAGATGGCGGCACCCATAGACCGGGCTGGCGGGACACCGGGACGGCCATGGGGGGTTAGTGAGTATTGTGGGGGGATCGGAAGGTGGGGGGTAGCGGAGGGAAGGGGGCAGATTGTGACAGCCGATCGGCGCCATCAGTCAGCGGGGGGGTTAACTTAGTGTCTCCAGCCTTGTCCGATGCTATTTCAGCATCGGCCATGGCTGGATTGTAATAGTTCATCATATTTCATTGATGAACTATTACTATCGCTCTGATTGGCTGTTTCACTTTCAACAGCCAATCAGAGCGATCGTAGCCACGGGGGGGGCTAAGCCACCCCCCTGTGGTGTAGCACAAAGGGTCCTGTCACTGCGGGTCAGGTGACCTTTCTGTGACCCCGGTCACCCAACCCGCAGGGGGGCTTTGAAGTCATGACACAGGGTATGCGTCATGGGTCGAATTGGCACCGACTTTCATGACGCATACGCTGTGTCACAGGTCAGGAAGGGGTTAATAATTTGTTCAAAGATCTTTCCTGGTATAGAAGTCAGACTCAGCAATATAGTTGCCTATAGTTGCCTGAGTCCACCTTCTTCCCCTTTTTGAAGATAGGAACAACATTTGCTCTTCTCCAGTCTTCTGGGACTTCTCCTGTTCTCCAAGAATTTTCAAAGATTAATGAAAGGGGTTCAAAGATTTCTTCTGCTATCTCCTTCAGTACTCTGGGGTGTAATTCACCTTGACCTGGAGACTTGAATTAATTTAGGTTATCTAAGTGTTTCCTCACTATCTTTCTGTTTATAGATATCCTGGATTCTTCTATTCCCTTAATAGGACAGTGAAGAACAGTTGATGTTACATTTCATTTCTGAGAGAAAACAGATGCAAAATAGGAATTTAAAAGTTCGGCCTTCTCAACATCCTGTCTTACCATTTCATCATTTTCATCCTGTTGAAATCCTAGAGCATCTTTGACTTTTCTTTTACTTTTGACATATCCCCAAAATCCTTTATTATTGCGTTTGACGTCTCTTGCAAGCCTCAATTCATTTTCAGCTTTAGTTAATCTGATTTGTGCTCTGTAGGTTCTGCAGACAGCATTATATTCTTCTTTAGATATGCCTCCATCTTTCCATTTTATAAACATTTATTTCTTCCTTTTTAGCATGTGCTTAAGTTCTGTGTTCATCCATCCTGGTTTCCTTAACTGCTTGCTATTCTTCCCTCTTTTCGGAATTGTTAATAATTGTGCTTTGAGAATTTCATTTTTCAAAATTTCCCATCCTTCCTGGACATTTTTGTCCTTAAGGATATCCAGCCATTGGTTCCCTCCAATTATCTTTCTGAGTCCCTTAAAATCTGCCTTTCTGAAATCTAACCTTGACGTTTGAGTCTTCCCAGGTCTTCCTCCTCTAGTTATCCAAAATTCTAAAATAGCATGGTCACTACCTCCTAGGGTCCCAGCCACTTTTACCTCCTCAACCATTTCCTCCCTGTTTATAAGGATTAGATCCAAGGTAGTATTTCCCCTTGTTTTCTCCCCTACCTTTTGGAACATAAAGTTGTCAGCAAAAGAGGATAAGAATTTCCTTGACCTGTTAGTTTTGCCTGAGAGAGATTCCCAACAAATGTCTGGATAGTTGAAATCTCCCATGACAACTATGTAATATTTTTTGGAGAACTTGGCCATTTGATGCATAAAGAGTTCATCCATATCTTCAACTTGCACAGGCGGTCAGTAGTAAATGCCTACAATGGTGTCCTTTCCATTGTTCTGTCCTTCCTACCCACATAAATACAGGCTTCAGTCTAATCATATTGATGAGGAGAATCATGTTTGCAAAATAGTTGTAACCACAAAATGTACACCGTAATAGCATTTCCTTCCAAAACATTGTCAGAATTGCATTTTTTTCACAATTTCACACCACTTTCTTTTTCACATTTTCCAGTACACTATGCAGTAAATGTTGTCATTCAAAAGTATAACTTGTCCCACAATAAAGAATCACTCATATATGTCCATATGGACAGAAAAATAAAAGCGTTATGTGTCTGGGAAGAAGGGGAGGAAAAATGCATATACAAAAATGGAAATTGGTCCCAGCGTGAAGGGGTTTAACCTAATATTAAATGCTAATCAATTTATATATATACTGCATGCTACAAATAACAATTCTTCATTACAAAAAAAATACAACCATCAGTACATCTATATATCTATATATAAAAGTGAATATATGTATGTGTGTGTGTATCACCAACGAATCACTAAGCATCTTTCATTTCACCAGAGCTGTTTAAAAGAAGCTGAGCTGTGATTGGTTGGTATGAGCAACAATTTTCCTTGCAACCAATCACTAATCAAAGAAGCTGAGCTGTGATTGGTTGCTATGAGCAATAGTTTTCTCACTCCATGACAACACCTCAGCAGACACTGCCATGGTGGGAGAAATCTAATATCCCGGGGAACATAAGCTCCCAGCCATTGTCAGAACATGTCTGCACATGACAGAAATGAATCACCCCTTCCCTGCCCATATCCCCATCACACATCCTCCATCCCGGAGGCACATCTTCCCTCTTAAATGGATACCTGATATGGAAGTTAGGATGTGGGATATTAGGTGTAGTAGTCCGATGGCTCTGGCTGACAGGATGATGTGGGATATTAGGGGTAGTAGTCCGGTGGCTCTGATGGAATGATGTGGGAAATTAGGGGTAGTAGTACAGTGGCTCTGGCTGAAGGGATGATGTGGGATATTAGGGTAGTAGTCCAGTGGCTCTGGCTGATGGGATGATGTGGGATATTAGGGGTAGTAGTCCGGTGGCTCTGACGGGATGATGTGGAATATTAGGGGTTATAGTCCAGTGGCTCTGGCTGACGGGATGATGTGGGATATTAGGGGTAGTAGTCCGGCGGCTGTGGCGGGATGATGTGGGATATTAGGGGTAGTAGTCCGGTGGCTGTGGCTGACAGGATGATGTGGGATATTAGTGGTAGTAGTCCGGTGGCTCTGGTTGATGAGATGATGTGGAATATCAGGGGTAGTAGTCCGGTGGCTCTGGCTGATGGAATGATGTGGGATATTAGGGGTAGTAGTCTGGCAGCTGTGATGGGATGATGTGGGATATTAGAGGTAGTAGTCCAGTGGCTCTGGCTGACGGGATGATGTGGGATATTAGGGGTAGTAGTCTGATGACTCTGGCTGACGGGATGATGTGGGATATTTTAGTGAATGTGGCTATGCAGAGTGGGCGGGGCTGTACACTCAGCTTTAAATATATATAGATATAATCATTATAATTTGTTATAACTAACCGTAGTTAGTTACTATGCCCGGGCAGCACTGGGCTCTTCAGCTAGTAAATAATAAAATAAAAAAAGTTATTTCTCTGAATGTAAGGATGAAAGAAATGGCTTGGCCCTTAAAGGAAGTTACCGCATATTGTTTTTATTCAAAAAATACATATTTTTATTTAACATGCTATTTTATCCTGTGCTTTAATAAATTGTATTTATAGTTTTTTAAACTATGCAGTGGCTAGAGGCTGTCATTTTACTTTGCAGCTCTGTAAGGGTCGCTGCACGACACTTATAGTCTGCAAATACAGCAGTCTCTCGGCATAGGATAAAACAGTCGGTTGCCGACTCTATCTCTTACATTATAGCCACATAAGCAGCACACTAGGCACGCCCCTGTGGGCTGCCCAAATCACAGCTGTAGGTGTGGCTGTGCGCCATTTTATTGTAGCCAAGCATTGTCTGCTGAGCTCCATTTACTCTCTATCACCAGGAACTGTAACCAGAAGCTGTACTATTCACTTCCTGTGAAGGGGCGCACAGAGCCGGTTTGCTTTGAGCCGAAACTGACTTCTGGTTGCCCTGAAATTCCTTTTTTAAACAGGAGTCAGTCATGAGTGTGTGGTGCGATGGAGTTGTTTTTTTACTCACTGTTCCTTCAGGAGTTTCTTGTACCTCCCCGCTCATTGGATTAGGTCCGGCTGTAGCTTCAGACAAAACAGGAGACATTGGGTCCGGGTTAACAGATTCAACCTTACTGTGCAATTCTGTTACACATGACTGCAGCATACAGAATAAGCCAAAGTCCCATTTAAGTGATTTTTTTCTGTTTTCTGGCCTGTCGGTCTTCGTCTCCTTTCTGCCTGACTTCTACCTAGCCCAACTGTCCTAGCCGACCATAAGGACTCTCCTCCTGGCATAAAAGCTTCCCTGAGGATCACCATCATTTCCTATCTTGCGACATCTTGCCCCCAGGGGGGACAGTGATAGATCTCTCAATACCCCTTCCAGACCTCAAGCCCAAGACTGTCTTAGGGTCCAGAGGAAACTTAGAATGTGTCCTCATGCTGTGGAGAAACCCAGACTGACAGTACCCGTTCAGCTCTGCTGCATCTGTTTCTTCTTGCATCTGCTAACGCTGTCTTGTCCTTCTTTACTCTCTACTCCACTCTCTATTTGGACCTGCACTTGACTGAGTCCTAGGCTCTAACTGACTGACTCTCTAACCCAAAGACCTTTTCTATAAATCCTGTTCTAACTGTGAGCAGGTGCTGAGATACAGTATGCAGGGATTGTAGAGCAGTACAGTATAACACAATTATTTAACTTAACAGTCAAATTAAGGGGTGATCTCTTTGCAGGGAGTTAATAAACAATGAATCAGAGTTAAAGGAACAGGCAGAATTAAAGCAACAGTGCTATGTTCAAATATCACTTATCATAGCTCCAGCTGAAGCTCCTTAAGCCACAGTCTGATGGGGGTAGTAGTTCTGGCAATGGACAGTGTAGAGTTCTCCAATGGGGTCCGAGAATATCGATCCATCTTCTGATGGCAGTGGGCGGACTCCGGTTTTACCCACTGAGCAGAATTCTCAGTAGAGCACGTGAGCTGATGCATGCTGATCCACTGGGGAAGATGTGCCCCAGAGTCCTGCAGCTGACAAACATGCGATGCTGCCAGCTCGGCACTGCTGCAGTAGGTGCGGAGCATGCTGCTAACTCTGTTGCACTATCTCTGGCAGCCGACAACTAACTCTTTCTTCATGCGCTTTCTGCTTTGAGTTTCCTGTGTGCGCTACCCCTCTCCCTGGGGCATGGGGTTTGTCCAGTCCCCTATTCCTTCCCCTGGGAAACATAGGATGCAGCTCGGAGAGTTCTGGATCTGGCTCAGTGCAGGTACCAGCAGCCCGGTCTTCCTCCTTACACTCCCCCCTTTTTTAACTTGCCATTCCACGGCCGAGAGTTCCTTCATAAGGCGTTCACACTCTTCCATTTCTCGAACAATACACTGCCAAATAAACTGGTCTTGATCATATCGAGCGGGAGGTACTCCAGCTGTCATTCATTCAGTATTGCATAATTCAGCTTGAGTGGTAGAGTCAGGTTGAGTGGTAGAAGACAGGAGCACTTCTGGTTTCACTGGATCAGCCGATTCTGGAGTTTCAGTCCTACGCACTTCCCTTGGACTGGAGGGTGGCAGTCTTTCTTAATCTGGGAGTGTGCCAAGTGGTTCTTCCTCAGCACAATCAAGGAAAATGTGGGTGAATGTTTCAGGAGCATCCGACACTCTCTCCTCTACTTTGAGATCCCGTGACAAGCAAAGACACAACATACTACAGTGGACTCTCCAAGTACAGTAGGTGCCCCTTCTTCCTCTTCAGGTTGTACTTCATATACTCGACCACCGTATTATACTCGGCGTGTCTCCTGATACGGATTATTTTACCATCGATGTTCTAACTTGCCCTGAGGCTGCTTGTCTCTGAGCAAAACTTGATCTCCAGCCTTGAAAGCTGTCCCTCGAAGATGCATCACTTCATGGTATCAGAGTTCCTGGAACTTGCTCTGCACCAGCTGATGAGGAGTCTGCAGCCGATGGCGGTGTTCTCACACCCAGGAAGACACCCCTGTCTGTGGGTTGTCTTCTCCTGATCCAACTCCAGCTCTGTGATTTCTTGTCCTTTTCGCCCAAACAGCAGAGTATACAGAGTGTATCCTGTTGAACTGTGCTCTCGGTTGTTAGATACCCAGACTAATTCAGACAAGTATTCAGGCCACCGTATTTTCCGATCTTTCTCCAATGTTCAGAGCATATGAATCAGCATCTGACTGAAGCTTTCACAACCTCCATTCCCCTGAGGATGATAGGTTGTTGTCCTTGACTTCTTGATCTTGTACAGGTGATGTAACTCTTCCATCACTCGGCCCTGGAAGCAAGCTCCCCAGTCAGAGTCGATCCTCTTCGGGCAACCGTACACCCATATGAAGTCTCGGCAAATAGCCTGTGCTGCTGACTCAGCAGTCTCATTCTGAGTTGGAGTCACAACAGCGAATTTATGGAAGTGGTCAGTCATCACCAGACAATGTTCATATGCGAGATGAACTGAAACCACGGTCAAGTAGTCAACCATCAACAGCTCTAGAGGGGCAGAAGTCAACATGGTTTGTGTTAGGGTTCTCTGCTCTAGAGGTTTGGCTAGTTCACAGCTCCAACATCACTGGCAGGCTTACTCTATTGCAGCCCTCAATTGGGGGTGATATACCAGCTTTTGCAGCCACTGAAATGTCTTCTCTGGCCAAAGTGACCCACTCTCTCATAGGCCTTGGTAGCCATGACTCGGATCAACTTCTCCGGAAGCACCTCTTGCCAGGTGACTCCCAGCTCCCATACCAACTGTACTCCTTGATATAGCAAGCCATCTTCCAGCTGGAGTCTTTCCCATTGCCTTAGAATCTACAGAGTTCCTGGGACAGAGCGTCTCTTTCTCATCGGCTGGGGAATTGCTTTAGGGCCACCCACTGTCTCAGCTGCGCTAGTTCCTTATCCTGCTGCTGGAGTCGCACTCAGTCATCCCTGGGTTGCCTCAGCACCTGATCCCCAGATGCCTCTCTGATCTGTCCCTGTGTCGCCGTCAACAACCTGATGAAGTTCCAGAAACCAGAAATCTCTTCTGCTTCCAACTCTTCATCCCGGTCGTGTTCAGGTCGCTCATGAGCCACTCTCGACAGGGCATCAGTATGTGTGTTCTCAAGTCAGGCCCGGTATGAAATCTTGAACCGGTATTTTGCCATCCGGGCCACCCACCGTTGCTCTAATGACCCCAGTTTGGTGTTTTCCAGGTGGGCTAGCGGATTATTGTTGGTATGCACTAGGACTTCAGATCCAGACAGGTATTCGGAGAACTTCGCAGTCATCGCCCACACTAATGTGAGCAGTTCCAGCTTGAATGAGCTGTAATTGTCTGTGTTTCATTCCAAGTCATGGAGGAACTGACTCACGTAGGTGAATGCTCGTTCCTTCCTGTTTTGCATCTGCGAGAGCATGGCCACCAGTCCATGCAGACTTCCCATCTGTGTGAAGGATGAAGGGCTGGGAGAAGTTCACGTAAGTGAGTATGGGAGCCTCAGTCAAGGCCATCTTCAGGGCTCAAAAGGCTTCTTCTTGATGGCTTCCCCACTGGATATCCTGATTCTTCGAACCTGACAGCACTCCCTTTAGTAGTTCCAGCAGTGGATTAGCGATACACGTGAAATTC
This sequence comes from Dendrobates tinctorius, assembly GCF_039654945.1. Classification (NCBI taxonomy): domain Eukaryota; kingdom Metazoa; phylum Chordata; class Amphibia; order Anura; family Dendrobatidae; genus Dendrobates; species Dendrobates tinctorius. Next base: position 10,758,770 of record NW_027361693.1, read on the forward strand.
CTCACTCATCTCCAGTAGTACCCAGTCAGTCCAAGAAAGGCCCAAACGTCCTCCACTGTCTTTGAGGTAGGCCAATCCTGTACCACCGCTATCTTTTCACGTGCCGGTCTCATTCCTTCAGCTGATACAATGTGTCTCAGGTACTCGATCTGCTTACGGAAGAGGTGACATTTTTGAGGCTTCACCTTCAGGCTATGCTTCTATAAATGACTCAATACTCGTTCCAGTCATTGGAGGTGTTCTTCTAAAGGGGCTCAATAGACAATGATGTCATCCAGGTAGATCAGGGTGGCTTCAAAGTTCAGGTCCCCCAGACACCTTTCCATCAATCACTGGAACGTTCCAGGAGCTTTAGTCAGGCCAAAGGGCATCCGGTTCAACTCAAACAATCTCATGGGCAGTATGAACGCTGTCTTTGGCTGGTCATGTTCAGCCATGGGCACCTGCCAGTATCTGCTGGCCAGATCCAGAGACAAGAAATATTTTGACTTTCCTAGGGCAGGAAGTGATTCTTCAATTCAGAGTAAAGGATAAGAGTCCCACACTGTACAAGCATTCATTCGCCTATAGTCCATATAAAAATACAGAGTCCCGTCTTTCTTCCAGACAAGGATAATGGGAGCTTTCTACAGGCTCTGGCTCTCTCATATGACCCCACTCTGCAGCATGGGTGCCAACATTTCTTTCACCTCGTTATACATTTGTGGTGGTGTCTGCCGATACCATTCCCAGATTGGTGCGGCGTTTCCCCTGGGTATCTCATGAGTTATAGCTGTCGTGCACCCGAAGTCATCCTCATGACAGGCGAACACATCCTCATAGCGTTTCAGTACAGTCTCCACCTGTTGGACCTGCTGCTGTGAGAGTCGTATTAATTCAGCCTGCATTCGCTCCAGGATTCAGCATTCCTGCTTGATGCTTCCAGTTGTGTGCTCTTTGGTCAGGGTGATGGCTACTGTCCATGGGTCCCCTTGCTTCACTGTCAACTGGATGACCTCCGGTGGTACCAATTCCTCATTCATGCCCAGCACCTGCGCCACTTAATTCTTAGGCGGGAGCGTAAGATTTTCCTCTCCTAGTTTCATGTGCCGCAGCGCAACATTGCAATCGCGAATGACGCCTAGTGTCCAGGCAATTAGGAGCCCAGAGGGTATTTGGTCCATTAGGGCTGGTTCAATCTGGACTTCTACCACTTCAAGGGGTGTACAATCTTGTATGGGCAAGGTGACAGTCTTGCCAGGAGGGAGGACGACTTTAGCACCTGCAGGGACCAACACTTTTCCAAGCATTTTTCCTCCACTTGACATCTCCTGAGCCTGAGCGGCCCGTATCAACAGTTGAAACATCTTCCTCTGGGGGATTCATGGACTTAACTGGATCAGAAAAGCATCCAGAGACTTGCTGATCAGGAGGGTTCCGAAGTTTTTTAGCATGTTCATTCTCAGAGCCATTAGAGGGCCATTATTCGGCTGTCAGCATGACTCCTTTCTGGCCCACATCTTTGCCGCACACTGTAATCTGCATCCAGACCACCCCTGCGACCAGGATGATGAACTAATTGGCTGCGGTCAACTTGATCATTTGGCCCCACTCCGGCCATGTCACCTCAGGAAAATGACACCTAAGATATGCTTCCGGCATGGTGGTCACCTGTGAACCGGTATCAACTAGGCAGCGGACAGCTCGACCATTCATTTCGGGATTGTTCTTTTTCCTGGCGGGGTACAACGAGAAAGTGGAACTCAGGGTCACTTGTGTCTCGGGATGGACTTAAAGCCATGGCATGGTTTCTCCTGAGGCCAGACCACTCTTCGTTGTCTGTATTTTTTCCCAGATCTCTCAGGCCCATCCTGGCTCAGCTGCGGGCAAAGAGGGCACCCCACTACTCCGAACCATCCCGGTCAATTCTGCCATCTCCTGCTTTTGCTCTTGCACGCGCGCATCCTCCCCAAACTCCAGGAACATCATGCACTGGCTGGCACACAGGCGCTCCCACAGAGCTTGTTTAAGCGACGTTTCCCTGAGGCCCGCTACAAGTTGGTCCCTCAGAATCACATCAGGGGGTACCACATTATACCGCTTAGTGATCGTCGCATGCACCTCTTGTAGCGCATTCATATATTGCATCACTGATTCGCCCTCCTTCTGAACACGGCTAAATAATTGCATCCACAATTCTCCAATATCAGAGGGATCCCCAAGTATCTCTTCCAAAATTTGCAACACTTTAGTAATGGCGTCCCATTCACGAAGGGGTGGAAACATCACTGAACATCAAGCCTCCCTATCTAGTGCCATCACAGCAATCTCTGCTTGCATAGTGGGGTCATTGGGTACATTTTCAACATGCCTTTATCATGCTCAGTTCAGTCCCACAACAGTGAATTACTCCCTGTAAACTTTGGGAGATTGCTGAGCATGGCCCCCGTGGGTAAGCTGGTCCTTGGGGCACCCATAACTGTCTGGTCTGTTGCGCTTGCATTTGTGGACTGCATCCTGCTGACTACGCCACATGTAAGCAGGTGCTGAGATGCAGTACCCAGGGATTGCAGAGCACTACAGTATAACAAAATTATTTAATGCAACAGTCACACTAAGGGGTGATCACACAGGGAGTTAATAAACAATGAATCAGAGTTAAAGGAACAGGAAGAATTAAAGCAACAGTCCTACATTCAAAAAACACTTATCATCGCTCCTGCTGATGCTTCTTAAGCCATAGTCCAATGAGGGTAGTTGTGCTGGCATTGGCCAGTGTAGAGTCCTCTGATGGGGTCCGAGAATAGCGATCCATCTTCTGGCGGCAGTGGGCATTCTCCGATTTTACCCACTGAGCCTCCAGTCCATGAGCCTGATCAGTGAGGGCCATAGAAGTAGCAGAAGTCTCAGTAGCACATGCGAGCTGATGCACGCTGGTCTGCTGAGGAAGACGCGCCCCAGAGTCTTGCAGCTGACACACACTCCTCCGTATGAACACCGACCGACACTTATCTGGGTGCACGGCCCTCTCCTTAGTCCCAGTCCTGCTATAACGGGTAAGACTTGACGCTGCCCGGCTCGGCACTGCTGCGCTGGGTGCGGACCGCACTGCTCACCCTGCTGCGCTTTCTTTGGTGGCTGGCAACTAAATCCTCGTTTGTGCGCTTTCTGCTCTGAGTTTCCTGTCTACATGGCTCCTCTCGCCGGGTCATGGGGTTTGTCCAGTACCCTATTTCTTCCCCCGGAAACATAAGACGCTGCCCGACAGTTTCGGACCCAGCTCAGCGCAGGTACCTGCAGCCCGGTCTTCCTCCATACATAACATTTCCCAAACTGTGGGATAATACCAACTCTATTAACTATCTAATCCCTAGTGTAGTTCAAGCTGTATCCCTATATTTAGTGTGATTCCCTTAGTGGACAGACCTCCTCCATTTCCAGGAACAGCCTGAGGCATAGCCTATAGGTTAACTGAACACAAACCGGCCATAGGATTATAAGAAAACCCTTTTAGCACACTTATAAACATTATTACGTAAGACTACAAACAACATCATAACAACCCTCCTGTTACCACAATGTTTTCACCACCCAAACTCCCCTCATACACCTGCATAAGAGGTCCTGAGTTGTAAGGTGATTGGAGAGGAAGCAGACAGAAGTGAAGATTGTGGACTATAGAAGCAGTGAAGACTTCATCCATTGGTAAGTATCAGGGCTGCAGCCGTGAAGCTAAAGGCATGGTGCTTTTGTACAGAGGCAAAAATATGAGGGGAAGATATGGAAGTGCTGTGGGGAGAGACATGGAAAGTGATGTGGTGGGAGAGACATGGAAAGTGCTGTAGGGAGAGAGACATGGAAAATGCTATGGGGATGGAGACATGGAAAGTGCTGTGGGTGAGAGTCAAGGAAAGTGTTACAGGAAAAGAAACATGGAAAGTGCTGTGGGAAGAGAGACATGAAATGTGCTGTGGGGGAGACATATTCTCATATTCCATGTCTCTCTCTCACTCTCATATTTTTGCCTCCACACTACTCCTCCGGCACAGTAGCATGTGCAGATCACAGTGCAGTCACCATCAAAATGGCACTGCACTGTGATTCTAGTCTTTATTTTGTATTGAGCGCTGTATGGGGCTCATTATACCGAATGTGGGGCTATATGGGACTTTACGGGAATCTAGGAGGTTCAATACAACAGAGATTACTTTCTAAGGGCTGCAAAGTTATGATATATGCTCTTCCTTGACACCACTGAATATTACTAATTTTTTTGGGGGTGTCAATAAATGCATGACCCCGGATCCATCCACTTCTATGGAAACAGTGATGTAATATATGACCCCATTTTGTCTTCTTCAATGAGATTAGTAATATAGTGGACAGAGTGGGGTCACACGTTACACCACTGCTCCCATAGAAGTGGATAGAACGGGGTCAGGCATTTCTAAGAAAGCAGTGGTGTAATTTGTGACACTGCTCTGTCCACTTCTATGGTAGCAGTGGTGTAAAGTGTGTCACTGCTCCATTCACTTCTATGGGAGCAGTAATGTGTTGTGTGGACGGAGCAGGGTCACTCATTACACCAATGCTCCCATAGAAGTGGAAAGAAAACACATTTCTTAGGGAGCAGTGGTGTAATGCGTGACACTACTCAGTCCACTTCTATGGGAGCAGTGGTGTAATGAGTGACTCCACTCCATCCTCTTCTATGGGAGCAGTGGTTTAATGCATCATCCTTCTCTGTCTACTTCTATGGGAACTGTTACGCATTTGACAGAGCAGAGTCACACAATACACCATTGTTCCCATAGAAGTGGAAAGAGCAGTGTCACACATTACTGCTCCGATAAAAGTGGATGGAGTGGGGTCACGTCTTACATACATTTGATACTGTGTTTCTAGTCCCAGCCTGTGTGATAAACTCCAAAGAGCTCAATATCTATTCCCAACGTGTGATAAATTACACTTAGCTCTTTATCTTCATGTATCTGTAACGTCAGATATCTAATCTCTTAAGCGTCGGGTTCCTGTCACTGCACAGCAGGAATCTCGAGCTTTGCCTTCAGTGGTCTCCCATTCCTCTCTGGCTACAGAGGAGGCTGCTCAGCAGACTCGTCAATCCCAGCGCTCTGCTCAGACTAGCACTGTGGGTTTGGTTGCTGGTGCCACCTCTGGTCCAGCTATAGCAACGCATGCTGGTCAGTAGCAAGCTACTCCAGGGACTAAGTCCTCCTTTCAGTCCCCTGTGTATGCCCATGGGATGATCTCTCATTGGAGATTGGAAGTCACATGCTCAGGTCCTTCTCCAGCTCGGATTGGACCATCAGGAAGGTCCCGGAAGGACGCCGCTATAAAAAGTTTGCATGGCCGCTCGGCCATGCGCTAATATAGACTCATTATGTTATTGCTATGTGTGATGATGGATGCATGAATCTGGTGAATGATTCATTATATTACCCCCCCTCCTTTGATACGCATGTGTTAGGGTATCTGAGTCAGCACCAATGGGTGCTCATAGCATTGTCACACACTAGCATCCAGTGGTGTCAACCTGTACAAGGCACTGCCGTATCACGCCAAGTCAGCACCCGCTAGTGCAGAGACACGAGTCTCATGCGAGTTTCTCGCAAGTGTGACCCCGGCCTAACACTGCCAACCTGACAGTGCCTGTACTTTACTTAGCAAAATCCTGCTGACAGGTTCATTTTAAATATTGTCGTAATGAAAGAATGGAATAAAAACTGAAAATAGTTAGATACTAACCATATGGAAGGCTCAGTTTAAACGTAGTACTTTGTTGCCTGCAGGTAACCTCATAGGGGAGTAGCGTGGAGATGACCAGGAATTGAATTGTAAAATAAATTCTAAGATAAAGAGACTAGTATAATTATGGAACAGTATGTATGAAGATATTGAACTGATTAAAAATAAATAATTGAATAAAGCTTTTTTATAATTAAGCTAAGAAACAAATTATATATATACTTTCTATTTTACAAAAAAATAAAACCTAACATTGAAGGCTAATCAATAAATTATATGATCCATAAAGTGGATTAATTATAAAATACAAGACATCAATACATTGATGATAAAAAAAAAAATATTATGGCTCTTAGAATGTGAGAATGACACAAAATCCTTGCGCCTTTGGGCCTTAAAGTGGCTGACTTTAATTTGTAGTTTTGTTACTGTATATGTATAGATCAATCATAAAGAGGAAACAGGTTACATTTTTTAAAGTCAAAAGAGCAGGCCTCTGGTCTTTGGGCCAAATTGGAAAAAGAACAATTGACTTAGGATGCACATTAAATAGACAAACACTAATGTAAGCTGATGAGTAAAAAAGAAATCCATACATAATTTTCATGCAAACACTGAAAAGCAAAAAAGTTCTTATATAATAATCATATTGGAGAGTGTTTTAAAATCGTTAAGCAGGTCAGAAGATTGTAATCACTAATATAGAAAATGCAGAATAAAGTACACTTTTGAGGATGGGGTATACATCACAAGTAGGATACCCTGAAACTGCTGTGTACATCACATAGGATACACTGAAACTCTGCTATGAACACCACACATAGGATACACTGAGACTCTGCTGTAAACATTACACAAGTCAAGTCAGCTGTTAGTCAAATTGTTGGGATGTGATTACAGCTGCTGCTCCATGACATGTGTACAACCTGTCAATTCCAAAAACAGGTTTCAGTTCCGCTGAAGGAGCTCATGGTACTGTTGCTTCTGGGCCAATGACAGTGTCTTTACCAATGTGACATTCTTGACCCTATCTTCAAGATAAGCCCTAAGCCCCCAAGCACATAGCTTCCACAGGATCCCTTTCTCACAATGGTTTAAGCAGATTAATGTGGTACATCAGGTATGGCTTTCATCTCCCCGGTTGGTAGACCTTGTAGTTGACATCACTCAAGTATTTGACCACCTTGCATGGCCCTTGGCACTTGGCCAGAAACTTACTTTCCACCGTGGGGATCAAAAGCAACACCCAGTCTCCAGGGTTAAATTGTCTCAGTCTTGCTGATCGGTTCTAGACCTTTTCCTGGACCTATTGTGCTTGAAGGAGGCTCTCCATCACAATCAGCATCACTCTCACTATCCTGTCCTTCGTCTGGGCCACATGTTTGATGACACTTCTGTGGGGTGTTACCTCTGTTTCACAGGAATCCTTTGCAATATCCAGAAGTCCCCGAGTGGGCCATCCGTATAGCAGCTCGAACAGTAAGAACCCCATAGAGGATTGTGAGACTTCTCTAATGGAGAAAAGTAGGAATGGTAGTATGTAATCCCAGTCTCAGCCATCCTACTCCATGACCTTCTTGAGTTTAGCTTTCAAGGTCTTGTTGGACCTCTCCAAAAGGCTGCCTGTCAGTGGATGGTACATCGACATAATGAGTTGAGTATTTTGAAGAGCCTTACACAACTCTCTCTTCATTTCCACCGTAAAGGAGACCCTTGGTTCATCAGGATCTCCTTTGGCAGGCCTGTCCTGGAGAAAATATGGACTAGTTTTTGAGCTATACTCCTGGTGGAGGAGTTTCTCAGTGGTATCGCTTCTGGGTATTGTGTTGCAAAGTCAATTGCCATCAGGTTGTATTGGTGAGCCCTGATGTATAAAACTATGGACCTGACAAGGTCAATGGCAATTCAGTCAAATAGAACCTCTGAAATGGGTAATGGCACTAGGGGACAGCGGAAGTGGGATACGGGAGCAGTTAACTGTCAGCTTGAGTGGGATAATCAGAAGTTAATAATGTCTCTGGGACACCCAGGCCATTAAAACCTTTGAAGGACACATTCTTGAGTTTTGTCAACTCCCAGATGCCCACCCAAGACATGAGAATGGGCCAGATCTAATATCTTACGCTTATAGGGACCTGGTATCAACAACTGCTCTAACACCTCCCCTCTTGGTTTAGCGACCTGACAAAGCAGCTGTTCATATAAAGTGAAATCTGGAAACCTGGTGTCGGCCCCCAGCTCTTGAGCAGCCTTATTTATCACAGTCACGTTGTCAAATGCATTTTTTAAAGTAAGATCCTGCATTTGAGCAGTCCCAAAATACCCTCCAGAAACCCCTAACTCATGAATCTCGGTCTCATTGGTCACCATCTCATCCTCGTCACCACCAATGACACACAAGGAGAACTCATCCACCTCCAACTGCGCTGAGGATTAATAATAGTTGACCTGGCTCCTGTCTGAGTCACTTGGTATCCCTGCTTTCCACCATAAGACCTAGAACAAGCTAAAGTTCCACCATATTATCACCAGGTGTAGCAGGTCCTCAACCAGCCTAACCTTTGTTTTTATAGTCACTCTGGCAACGGAGTAGTACTTGGTGTCCCAGTTAATACAACGGACGCCACGTTTTTTCCAGGAATCAACTGGTGAGGGAGTTTGGCCCTTATCAATGTAACCAAACTTTCTGAGTCCAAGAGTCCTGACACCAATACTCCATTTATTGTCATTGGGCATGACATGGCTGCTAGTCCACAGTGCAGACGGGATAAGCACAGTACAAACAGCACCTCCTTAGGCTGCAGTCCATCTGGTGAGAGGACATAGGACAATGGGTGGCTATGTGTCCATGACTGTGGCATCTCCAGCAGACCTTTATCAGCAGCCTTTGGCAACCCATCAGCTACCCCTTGGGACCTCGGACTACCCCATTGATGGCTCTAACACCCGTCATAGATTTGGGCTCCTTTGGGGTACCACAGTATGGGGATGCCTCTCCATCCTGCTTCCTTAGGAGCCTTTTGCCTACCTGGTACCGTTCCACTAGGCCCACTAGGTCGTCCGCATTCTGGGTGTTTCCCTAGGCAATTTAGGTCTGCATCAGTCTAAAAAGGGAGTGAATAAATCTGTCCATGAAAACCTGCTCGACCATCTGAGCTGGACTCTGGCTGCAATGACCTCTGTGTAAGACGCATTAGGTAAAGCATTTTGGAGTGAGGGGGTTTGTCACTATAATACTCCCTGTGTGAAGTGTGCCAAAATTTCAGCTTTTAATTTGGCATACTCATGTGCGTCCTGTAGTGCCAAGTCATAATAAGCCTTTTAAGGCACGCCAGTTAATTTGGGGGCCAGCACCTTTGTCCACTGCTCTAGGGGCAGCTTCTCCGGCTCTGCTGATTGTATTTAAAACAGTCAGAAATGCCTCCACATCATCCCCTGGGGTTATCTTTTGCATATTTTGTCTTACCACTTTCTGGACATACAGTAGGGAAGGGGCTGCTGCCCTGCTACAAATGGCCTCTATGAGGATTTCCATCTGCCGTACAAGCACTTCCTGGTGTTGTTGCTGCTGTTGGAGCTGTTGAGTCAACAGTTTAAATGTTTCCTGTTGCGCCAGCTGTTGTTGTTAATGTACTTGCTACTGCTGTTGATGCTGATGTTGCTGCTGCTGTTGGACCTTGACCAGATGTTTGATAAGCTCTTCTGTGTTTTCTGATATTGCTTCCTGGGAAATTGCCCTCATTACTGGCACCAACAGGGGTATATTGGCTCACTCGGTTGCACATGGAGACACACACCGGAATGTTATTTCTTTAAATATCTTTCTGCCTTAGTTAAAGATGAAGCATTAGCCAGTGCCAAGTTATCAAAAATAATCACTGCCTTTCTGGCCAAAGGAAAAGCAAAACACAAGAAAACAGGACAGTCTGTGTTGTTGTGGGGATCCGCCCACTCAGAAGAACAGCAACACACTTTCAACTTTTCCTTATCAGGATGCAAAACACTATTTAAATCCCAGAACACACTCTGGTGGAGATAGGTGGATAACCTCTCATCCGCTCTATGGCTGTCCACAAAATCCCAACCCTTAAAAGGATTAACTCCTCTCCACACATATTATGCTAGAGAAAACTTCTGGATTTCAAATCATTGAAGCTAATAGCCCCAGTGAAACATATCTCCCCGACAGTACTTTGCCAGTGACTTTGTCACAATATATATTACATAGTTTCCTCTCATTATGTATAATGCCGTCCCTTTTTACACAGTGTCCTCTCTTGTTATGGACAGTACCGTTGCTTACATATCTGATTCTCATTATATTTTTTAATTTATATTGCCCTGTTCCCTGTTCTTTATTAGGCCGGTTTCACATCCTGATACGTGTACTGGAGATATCAGTGTCCATGTGCTGCATCAGTACCAAATGTTCTGATGCCTGAGAAGCAAAGGTACAGTTCGCAGTGCTCCCTGGCACCGGATGCTGAAGATGGCTCTCCTCATTCTCCCCTGCTCTGCTGGCGATCAGCATGAGCAAGGGAGAATGATGAGAGTTATCTTCAACTGATAAAAGTGACAGCAGGCTGTTGCTGATTAGACTATTACCATTAGCCTACATCTGCTGCCGCTAATATCAGTGAGAGCAGGTGGTGGCTGATGGGAGTATTCATCACCCGCTGCCATCTTTATAAATAAATAAATAAAACACCCAGCATGGGTTCCCGTGTATTTTTGATAACCAACGAGGCAAAACTCACAGTGGCAGCTTTAACCCTAAGCTATCAGTGTTGGCAAGGCTGGGTATCAAGAACATAGGATCCCCTTCTATTTTAATCATTTAAGTAAATAATTAAAAAAAGGCATGGTATCCCCCCATTTTTGAACACTAGCCTTGTTATTGCAGACAGCTGGGGGCTGGTGTTCAGAGGCTTGTAAGGGGCCAAAGATATTGAACCCCACCAGCCTAAAAATAGCAGTCCACAGCCACCTAGAAAAGGCACATATATTGGATGCAACAATTCAGGTGCTGTACCCAGATCTTTCCACTTGCCCTGTAGCAAAGGCAAGTGGGGTTCATATTTGTGCGGTTGATGAGGAGACACAGATTAGATATTAGAAAAAACTTTTTGACAGTTAGAGTGATCAATGAGTGGAACAGGCTGCCACGAGAAGTGGTGAGTTCTCCTTCAATGGAAGTCTTCAAACAGAGGCTGGACAGACATCAGACTGGGATGATTTAGCGAATCCTGCTTTGAGCAGGGGGTTGGACCAGATGGCCCAGGAGGTCCCTTCCAACTCTATGATTCTATGATTCTATGATTCTATGTCACCTTTCTATTGTCAGGAGACATCAAGCCCACGGCTTAATAATGGAAAGGCATCTATAAGACACCTATCCATTACTAATCCTATAGTTGTGTTGTAAATATAGATATAGCAAGTAAAAAGTATTTTCTTTGAAATAAAGCAATACGCACTCTTCCATTTTTAATTAACCCCCTAAGGACCAAGCCACTTTGTAGGTTAATGACAAGGCCTTGAAATCTGACCACTGTCAATTTATGTGGTTATAACTTTAGAAAGCTTCAACGGATCCCACTGATTCTGAGAGTGTTTTTTCGTGACATATTGTACTGTATAATAGTGGTAAAATTTCTTCAAAATTTATTGTTTATTTTTAAAAAAAATGTAAATTTGGCAAAAAAATTGAAAATTTCACAATTTTCAAATTTAAGTTTTTATGCCCCTAAATCAGAGCATTATGTCACAAAAGATAATTAATAAATAATATTTCCAACTTGTCTACTTTATATCAGCACAATTTTGGAAACATTTTTTTTTGTTAGGAAGCTATAATGGTTAAACGTTGACCAGCGATTTCTCATTTTTGGAACAAAATTTACAAAACCATTTTTTTAGGGACCAACTCACACTTGAAGTCACTTTGGGAGCTTATATGACAGAAAATACCCAAAAATGACACCATTCTAAAAACTGCACCCCTCAAGGTGTTTAAAACTACATTCAAAAAGTTTATTAACCCTTTAGGTAGTTCACAAGAACTGAAGCAATGCGGAAGGAAAAAATGAACATTTAACTTTTTTTCAAAAAAAGTTACTTCGGACACAATTTTTTAAATTTTGTCAAGGGTATCAGGAGAAAATGAACCACAATATTTGTAGGGCAATTTTTCCTTAGTACACCGATACTGTATGAGTGGAGGAAGACCACTCTTTAGGCGCAAGGCAGGGCTTGGAAGGGAAGGAGCACCATTTGAGGCTTTGAATGTAAAATAGGCAGGAAATGAGAGTGTACGCCATGTCGTGCTTGGAGAACCCCTGCTGTACTTAAAGAGTGGAATCCCCCCATAAGTGACAACATTTTGGAAACTAGACCCCCCCAAGGAACTTATCTAGATCTGTCGTGAGTACTTTGAACACCAAGTGCTTCACAGAAGTTAATACCGTAGAGCCGTGAAAATAAAAAATCCTATTTTTTCCACAAAAATGATTATTTCACCCCAATTTTTTTTATTTTCCAAAGGAAAACAGGATGAATTGGACCCCAAACTTTGTTGTGCAATTTGTCCTGAGTACGCTGATACCCCATATGTGGGGATAAACCACTGTTTGGGTGCATGGCAGAGCTCGGAAGGGAAGGAGCGCCGTTTGACTTTTTCAGCGCAAAATTGGCTGGAATTGAGAATGCGTGCCATGTCGCATTTGGAGAGTCCCTGATGTACCTAAACAATGGAAACTCCCCAGAAGTGACCCAATTTTGGAAACTAGACCCCTCCAGAAATGTATTTAGATGAATGGTAAGCAGCCAGGTGCTTCACAGAAGTTTATAACCTAGAGCCCTGAAAACTAAAAATCAAATTTTTTACTCAAAAATCATTTTAGCACCATTTTTTATTTTAACAAAGGTGGCAGGAGGAAATGGTCCCCAAAGATTGCTGTACAATTTCTCCTGAGTTCGTAGATACCCCATATGTGGAGAAAGACCACTGTTTTGGTGCACAGCAAGACCTTAAAGGGAAGGAGAAAGGTTTGACTTTTTGAACACAAAATTGGCTGTAATCGAGAGCGGATGCCATGTCACTTTTGGAGGGCTCCTGATGTGCCTAAACAGTGGAAACCCCCCTCAAGTGATATCATTTTGGAAACTAAACCCCTCAAGGAACTTATCTATATGTGAAGTGAGCATCTTGAACCACCAGGTGCTTTGCAGAAGTTTATAACAGAGCTAAGAAACTTAAAAAAACACATTTTTCCTGCAAAATATTTTTTTAACCCCAATTTTTTTTTCTCAAGGGTAACTGGAGAAAATGGACCCTAGAATTTGTTGTGCAATTTCTCCTGAGTGTGCCAATACCCTATGTACAGTGCAAAGATCAAAAGGGAAGGAGCACCATATTATAGTGCAGATTTTACTGTTATCGTTTGAGGGTGCCATGACCCATTGGGAGAGCCCCTGAGGTGCCATAACAGTAGAACGCCCCATAAATGACCCCATTTTTCAAACTACACCTCTCAATGAATTAATCTAGGGGTGCAATGATCATACTGATACCAAGGGTAAGTCACATAATTTTATACCATAGGGCATTTAAGAAAAAATAATTACATTTTTACCACAACATTTTTTTTTCAGCCCCAGATTTAACATTTTCACACAAGAAGTGGTTAAACTTGGCACCAGAATGTGTCGCAGAATTTCTTCTGAATGTAGAAGCACACCATATGTGGCTGTACAGTACTGCTAAGCCATACAGAGTGTCACTGTAGGGATGGAGTGCTATTTGCCTTCTGGAGTGCAGATTTTCCTAGAATAGTTTGTGGACTCCATATACAGAGCCCCTTAAGTGCTAGAAAGCAGAATCCCTCTTCCACCCAAGTGACCCCATTTTGGAAATTATACCCCTGGCAAATGTGAATGCTAAAGTAGGTTTATGCACATTGGGGCTCAAAAGCGAGGAGGGCAATTCAATGTCGCCAAACAGCACATTAAATATCAGTAGCCCTCTGTACAAGCCCACTCACTGATTCCAAGATTGTACACACCTGTGATGATAAGTAGTGGAAACACGTGATTTACCATGTCGCTCTGGTCACATTATTTTCAGTGGTACCATGAATTCTGTCCAAGCATGAGTTTTATTTTTTTTTAAATCCTGTGGAAGCATGCTTAAAAAGCAATGTCTGACTTTCATTTGTTCATTTTTATAGATTTTTTGTTTATTATTACTTCTGTCAGGCTCAAGCTATTTCTGTGACCATTGTAGGTTTTTCTGTCATTAAACGAGGGGTACCAACAATTTTGACTACATGTGTCTATACATTTGTGCTCAAAAGTTTACATGCCCTGGCAGAATTTTTGCTTTCTTGGCCTTTTTTTTTCAGAGAATATGAATGATAACACCAAAAGTTTTCCTCCACTCATGGTTTGTTGTTGGGTGAAGCCATTTATTATCAAACTACTGTGTTTTTTCTTTTTAAATCATAATGACAATGCAAAACATACTAATTAACCTGATCAAAAGTTCACATACCCTGGTGATTTTGGCCTGATAGCATGCACAGAAGTTGACCAAAAGGGGTTTGAATGGCTACTAAAGGTAACATTCTCATCTGTGATCTGTTTGCTTGTAATCAGTGTGTGCATAAAAGCTGATTAAGTTTCTGGGATCCAGACAGACTCTTGCATCTTTCATCGAGTCACTGATGTTTCTGGATTGTGAGTCATGATGAAAGCAAAAGAATTGTCAATGAATCTATGGGAAAAGTTAGCTGAACTGTATAAAACAGGATAGGTACACAAAAAGATATCCAAGGAATTGATAATGACAGTCAGCAGCGTTCAAGTTGTGATTAACAAATGGAAAATTAGGGGTTTTGTAAAAACAAAACCACGGTCAGGTAGACCAACAAAAATTTTGTCCACAACTGCCAGAAAAATTGTTTGGGATGCAAAGAAAAACCCACAAATAACATCTGCTGAAATACTAGACTCTCTGAATACTAGCAGTGTGGCTGTTTTAAGATGCACAGCCCAACATCGTGCTCACAGCCCAACACCATGTGGCCCTCCAAAGAAATGCCACCCCATACCATTATTGACCCTCTACCAAACCGTTCATGCTGAAGGATGTTGCAGGCAGCAGATCGCTCTCCACAGTGTCTCCAAACTCTGTCACGTCTTTCACATGTGCTCAGTGTGAACCTGCTTTCATCTGTGAAGAGCACAGGGTGCCAGTGGCAATTTTGCCGATCCTGGTGTTCTGTGGCAAATGCCAAGCGTCCTTCACGGTGTTGGGCTGTGAGCACAACCCCCTTCTGTGGACATCGGGCCCTAAGACCATCCTTATGGAATCGGTTTCTAACCGTTTGTGCAGACACATGCACATTTGTGGCCTGTTGGAGGTCATTTTGCAGGGCTCTGGCAGTGCTCCTTCTGTTCCTCTTTGCACAAAGGCGGAGGTAGTGGTTCTGCTGCTGGGTTGTTGCCCTCCTCCAGCCCCCTCCATGTCTCCTGGTGTACTCGCCTATCTCCTGGTAGCGCCTCCAGCCTCTAGACACTACGCTGACAGACACAGCAAACCTTCTTGCCAAAGCTCGCATTGATGTGCCATCCTGGATGAGCTGCACTACCTGAGCCACTTTTGTGGGTTGTAGAGTCCGTCTAATGCTACCACGAGTGTAAAAGCACAACCAACATTCAAAAGTGACCAAAACATCAGCCAGAAAGCATTGGTACTGAGATGTGGTCTGTGGTCCCCACCTGCAGAATCACTCTATTTTTGAGGGTGTCTTGATAATTGCCAATAATTTCCATCTGTTGTTTATTCCATTTGCACAACAGCATGTGAAATTGATTTGTCAATCAGTGTTGCTTCCTAAGTGGACAGTTTGATTTCACAGAAGTTTGATTTACTTGGAGTTACATTCTGTTGTTTAAGTCTTCCCTTTATTTTTTTAAGCAGTGTACACATACAGTGGGGAAAAAAAGTATTTAGTCAGTCAGCAATAGTGCAAGTTCCACCACTTAAAAAGATGAGAGGCGTCTGTAATTTACATCATAGGTAGACCTCAACTATGGGAGACAAACTGAGAAAAAAAAATCCAGAAAATCACATTGTCTGTTTTTTTTCATTTTATTTGCATATTATGGTGGAAAATAAGTATTTGGTCAGAAACAAGCAATCAAGATTTCTGGCTCTCACAGACCTGTAACTTCTTCTTTAAGAGTCTCCTCTTTCCTCCACTCATTACCTGTAGTAACGGCACCTGTTTAAACTTGTTATCAGTATAATAAGACACCTGTGCACACCCTCAAACAGTCTGACTCTAAACTCCACTATGGTGAAGACCAAAAAGCTGTCAAAGGACACCAGAAACAAAATTGTAGCCCTGCACCAGGCTGGGAAGACTGAATCTGCAATAGCCAACCAGCTTGGAGTGAAGAAATCAACTGTGGGAGCAATAATTAGAAAATGGAAGACATACAAGACCACTGATAATCTCCCTCAATCTGGTGCTCCACACAAAATCCCACCCCGTGGGGTCAGAATGATCACAAGAACGGTGAGCAAAAATCCCAGAACCACGTGGGGGGACCTAGTGAATGAACTGCAGAGAGCTGGGACCAATGTAACAAGGCCTACCATAAGTAACACACTACGCCACCATGGACTCAGATCCTGCAGTGCCAGACGTGTCCCACTGCTTAAGCCTGTACATGTCCAGGCCCGTCTGAAGTTTGCTAGAGAGCATTTGGATGATCCAGAGGAGTTTTGGGAGAATGTCCTATGGTCTGATGAAACCAAACTGGAACTGTTTGGTAGAAACACAACTTGTCGTGTTAGGAGGAAAAAGAATACTGAGTTGCATCCATCAAACACCATACCTACGGTAAAGCATGGTGGTGGAAACATCATGCTTTGGGGCTGTTTCTCTGCAAAGGGGCCAGGACGACTGATCCGGGTACATGAAAGAATGAATGGGGCCATGTATCGTGAGATTTTGAGTGCAAACCTCCTTCCATCAGCAAGGGCATTGATGATGAAACGTGGCTGGGTCTTTCAACATGACAATGATCCAAAGCACACCGCCAGGGCAACGAAGGAGTGGCTTCGTAAGAAGCATTTCAAGGTCCTAAGAGTGGCCTAGCCAGTCTCCAGATCTCAACCCTATAGAAAACCTTTGGAGGGAGTTGAAAGTCCGTGTTGCCAAGCGAAAAGCCAAAAACATCACTGCTCTAGAGGAGATCTGCATGGAGGAATGGGCCAACATACCAACAACAGTGTGTGGCAACCTTGTGAAGACTTACAGAAAACGTTTGACCTCTGTCATTGCCAACAAAGGATATATCACAAAGTATTGAGATGAAATTTTGTTTCTGACCAAATACTTATTTTCCACCATAATATGCAAATAAAATGAAAAAAAAAACAGACAATGTGATTTTCTGGATTTTTTTTTCTCAGTTTGTCTCCCATAGTTGAGGTCTACCTATGATGTAAATTACAGACGCCTCTCATCTTTTTAAGTGGTGGAACTTGCACTATTGCTGACTGACTAAATACTTTTTTTCCCCACTGTATATACAGCTCTAATATATATATATATATATTAGTGCAGTTGCGTCCCCACGGTGCAGTGATGAGGAACTGACCCAGGAAAGTTCCAAAAGTAAGCGTAGTTTTAATGTCCAAACTCACAAACACAACACACGATATCCTCCGGATCTCAGCCAGGAAACAAGACAGTCCATAAATATGTCTGGCTTCTGAGGGTGACTTCACCACTGTATTATGCTGCGAGGTGCCAGGAGTTCGCTACACTTGGTTCTGTGTTCCCTCAAACAGGCTGAGCTTTTGCAGAGCCGTCTGCTCTGCACCTTGCAAATTCCACACTGACACACCCAAACCCTTTACTGCAGGGTTTTAACTGGAATCTGTGGCCATGGACCACATGGAAATCCCAGGCTGAGGGAGGAAACGGACCACCCCACAACCTTACTGTAGACCATTTCAAAATAAAAGCCCATGGCGGGTTTTTTTAATCTGTCTTGGACAAAAATCTTGTCCAAGACCAGCACTCACTTTTATTCTGCATTGCAATCACAGCTACGACTGTGACTGCACTTCCTGTGGCCTCAATATGCTTCTTTGCACATCCTGGAGTACACATAGCGACCCTCGCATATGACTCCATTCACTGCCTCATAATATATATATGTTTTGTGACAGAGTCACTAGTGAAGTGATGGAGGAGAGATACATGTCACTGCGCATTATTGCTTCAGTGATGCAAAACCAGAATAGTTTCCTTCAGCACACAGAGGAACGCCTCTTGAGGTAAATCACCTGCTTGTTTTTTAAAACACCATATAAACCTTAGCGAACTTGGCCTTTCCTGTCTAATGGAAAAACAAAACAAAGATAAAGTGCAAAAGAATCTTTTTCCTGCAGGATTCACCCACAGATACAACACAATGAGCTCAGCTCTTCCTTGAGCCCCATGGGAGTTCCTCCTTTCCCAGGTCACAACACACATTGACTCTCTAGGCAAGCTATTTAAGCCAAGCCATGTGATGATCACCTGATCGAGAAATCATCACAGGTCCTGTCAGTGCATATGTCGTTGTTGATTCTGCAAGATGGAGATATGTTGAGCAAATCTTACCCAATTTATGGGTGCCCACATAAAACCATCCCATGTATGCAACTTTAAATAAACCATCTTAACACTTAGCGTGCTGGACGAAAAATATATTGGTTTCACATCACTGACGCCAATATGCGCAGTGACACATATCTCCCCTCATACACTGACAGTGCTAAATATTCCATAATATACACAAGAATAATTTGAGCCCTGTGTAAATTACCAATAAAGCCTGCACGAGAAAATTCCCTAATAGAGATGTGTGAACCCGAACAGTAAAGTTTAGTGTCAGTACATAACACCTACTTTTCGGGTATG